>NW_016816095.1:2568379-2582219 GCF_001698545.2 Rhinopithecus bieti
GCCGGATCTCAGCTCACTGCAAGCTCCGCCTCCCGGGTTCACGCCATTCTCCTGCCTCAGCCTCCCGAGTAGCTGGGACTACAGGCGCCCGCCTCGTCGCCCGGCTAGTTTTTTTTTTTGTTTTTTTTAGTTGAGACGGGGGTTCACCGTGTTAGCCAGGATGGTCTCCATCTCCTGACCTCATGATCCGCCCGTCTCGGCCTCCCAAAGTGCTGGGATTACAGGCTTGAGCCACCGCGCCCGGCCAAGGAACAACAGTTTTCAACATTTAACTCCAGATTCTGGCGGGCAAAGAGGTGTCACAAGCAATTCCCAGAATCTGTTTATGCATCAAAGAAACAGATTAAATAAGTGCGTTTAATTAATAACAGCTTGCATACACCACTATTTTTCAAATGTATATTGAATTGGCATAGAAATGAAAATTCATCCACCACAATCACTGACATAACAGTAAATTTTTGTTACTAAGCATTTTCTTAACCAACTAATGCTGGAAGAATAATCTTTGGAGTCAGTAACAATTTTTGACAAAATTTTGGAAATATCTGAATGAACCCAACCTCCTGTTCTACTCTCCCCTGCTTGTAATCTGATTGGCTAAAGGCTGGAAATAATTGACACATAGGAACAACCCAGAGCAGGTCTTTTTAAGTAGCTTCCAAGGCAAGGCAAACATGATGCCTAACTCTAGGCATCACTGAGAACCCTGACATTAATCTATAACTCTTCTATGCTCAAATACACAGGGTATTACAATTTACCCAGAATCCAGGGACTCTACTACATTCAGGAGGTAGAAAAGCCTGCATGCCAAAACCCTTCCTTTGCCCTACAAATTACATTTGCAGACATAAAACACAAGTTTGTTCAAAAGGTGTTTTACTCCCAAAATGTTTGAATGGCAAGTCTTACAGATATAATCTATGTGACTCCTTGAATATGCCAAGATTCTCTTTATAATTTCTAGAAAATAAGTGCCAATGTCAATATTATTAACCTATTATCAAAGGTATGAACACAATGATTTTTAAATTGTGATTAAATGTTGAAGTACCTGGAACTAATTAAAATGTGAGTGACTATAATCCTAAGTACCTTTATAATATGTATTTTATTTTGTACCCGAGTGAGGATATGAAATTGACTCTCAGACTTAAAAGTATTTTTGTCCTTTCTCCCTCATTTCATGAAACAAAGCAATCTAAATAGACTTTAAAATAGTTTCATGTTGCTTTGCATAATTTAATGGCCAAATATTTTTTCCCAGTCTTTTATCCCCTGGGGTAGTGATTTTCCTTTGAGCTCCTTATCTAATTGCTGTAAATGACAATATGAATTATGTGTAGAGAACAATAAGAAAAGAAAACTCACTATACGCAGTCTGATATTTGGCTGATACACATCCACATAGCTGCACTGGTGGCTAAGAAAGTCTTGGGTGTTGGTTGGTAAACAGCTATCCCACTGATCCCTCACCCAGGACTCTGGGCCTCTCCCCAGTCTAGAAAGTAAGGGTTCCTTTGGGCACTCAGAAGGCCTGGAGGACCTCATATGTCACAGAGATGATCAGATATCATCACTGGCTGCACAAATCTTATTTAACCACTTCTAACTCCAAACTGATAATTTTGGATTAAAGGTAACGGAAAACTTTTTAAAAAGCACAACATCATAGCAATGCTGAAAAGAAAGAATAGGAAATTTCTAGGTGAAAAAAACAGAAAGAGATCTTAAACTGACACCAAAGTCCTCTGGGGAATACCAAATTGGTGCCAGTTGGCACCTAGAGATTAAGAAGTGACTGTCCATTTTGAGCAGAAGAGGCGGCCTGGGTCCTCACACAAGAAGGCATCAGAAACCAAGGTCACTGCCAAAAGCAGGTCACTGGAAGGGCTGCCTCTTTTGTGGAAATTTTTGTCCATTATCCAGGGGAGAGGCAGGGAAACCTGTTGTTTTTGTGTTCTGATAGAAGGGTCTCCTTATGAGAAATTTTAACTCCTAGCCTCTTCAACATGCAGATGTGGGGATCAAATTTAAAATATTTACCTATGATATGGACAGTCTCATTCCAATTCATGAGACACTCATGTCAGTCCTGTGCAACAACTGGAGCTGGCAGGGAAACAAAAGGTAAAACAAACCTCTAGAATCATGTCCATAACCCAGGCACAAGGGATATTCCTCACCCTTGGGAACTCCACAGCGACAGCAACAAAACTATGAATGATGAAAGCAAATCTCTCACAAGTGAGAGGGAGTGATCAGATGTAAAGAAATGATGAATTAGCATCTGAAGTCATTGAGATAATGCAAGGCTAAGAAAGAAATTAGAAAATAACTTCGGTTAAAATAACTAAAGTGATAAAACAAATGATAGAAAGAACACACCCATCTAGAAAATAATGGGTGGATCTGAGAAACTAAATAGAACCTTATAAGTGAAAATTACAGTCATTGAAATAAAAAGTAAATGAGCTTAATAGCAGATCAGGCAACAGGTAGGAAGAACTGTAATTTAAAAGGTATATTTAAGGAAGTCATCCAGAATGCAGCATAGTGAAATAAAAAAGTAAAAATAGATGAAATAGAGCCAAATAGCTATACAAAACATTGAACAAAAGTTCTGGAAAGAGAGAGTAGAGAATGAGGAAGAGGTGGTATTGAGTGATAATGGCTGTGGGTATTTCCGAATTTAAAGACACGAGTTTTCAGATGATAGAAGTGAATTCTGATGGAGGGATACACATGATCTCATGCATGGCTGGTAGGAGTAAATATTCCAAACTCCTTTAAGAGTTCTTTGTAACATCTAAATGTTTGATTCCACCTCCCCTTCCCATTCTTGCAGTCTTCTGAAGCTTGGGAAATGGTTACTCCATCTTTCCAGTTATTCAGCCTGCTAACCATGAATAAATACTTGATTTATCTTTGTGACACCCAGTATCCAGTTCATCTGGAAATTCAGATGGGTCTATCCTCAAAACATATCCAGAATCTAACCACTTGCCAACACAAACACTGCTACCTCTTTGTTTTGAGATGCCATTAACTGTTGCCTGGGAGACTGTAATGTCCTCCTCATAGACTTCTCTAATTCTACCCTATTTCCAACACGGCAGCACCAGTGAAATTTAAAAAGAAGAGTTATGCCATGTCACTCCTCTGCCACACTAAACTGACCTTGAGGGCTGGCTACCCCAGGGCCTTTGTGCTGTTTCCCGACACCTGCTTAGCTCACTTCACCTTTGTGGAGTCTTTGCACAAATTTACCTTTTCAATGAGTCCACCCTATCATAAAATTGCAGTCCTGCCACCATATCCCACCATGAGATTCACAATTCCCTTTACTCTGCTTCAATTTCCTGTAACACATACTATTTCCTATTATGTTATATAGTTTATTTATTATGGTTATTATTTATTACCTGTGTTCTCCTAACAGCGTATGTACTGCACCGGGCTGGAACTTTTTTTTTCAGTAGAGCAGGATTCAATGCGTAGAAAATACTCAATAGATAACTGATTGAATCAGTGATTCTGGCAAAGCTAAGTATGTGTACACTGTATGAGCTGGTTTAGAGGACATCTGTATTTTCCTGTATGTTTGAAATATTCCTTTAGTAAAGCAAGCTGAAATTTCCTAAGTAAAAAAATATTTAATGATCTGAAGATCATGAAGAAAAGGGAGACTGGCACTATTTATCTTCTAAAGGAACAGACCAACTTTACATTATTAAAAAAAGACAATTTGAGTATATATTTTCATCGAGCATACTTCAAAGTTATTATTATCATTATTATTTTTTATTGATGGATTTGCTTCAAAATAGTGTAGCAAAAATCCATAAGAAATCTAAGCTAGAACATAAAGAACACTTGCGTAAAGTCTACATTGCTGCTTAAATTCCTCTAGCTTTCAATGTTTCTCCACTTAGTCAATTGCTTGCCATGATATTTTGAAAGTCTTATTATAGAGACCAGGGCAAAAGAAATGAATACTTGGAATGTGATTTAAAGCAATGAAATGAAATAGTGGTTGTTGAAGAACACTAGCTTTAATAAAAGGACTAAAATAAAACCAAGACCCTAAAAGATTCACCCTGGAGGAGGCAGTGGATACCTCTCTGCCTTGGGGTTCTCTAATCAAGCAGTGTTCTCCACTCACTCTGGCCCCCGCCATGTGCTGAGCACCCCCACCCCGACCCCTTATACAGCTGTCCAACAATAGACACATTCTTCCCCTTAGTTCAGCTGAGATGATTGGAGCTTTTAAAACTAAGAGAAAGAAATGGAGAAATAAACAGATCACGGAAGAGGTACAAAAACAATTTTGTTTTGCTTTTAGAGCACAAGTTTCCGATCTTACCATTTTGCCCTCTCTCCAAGGTTCCCAGGCACGCCTGACCGTACTGAAACCCTGACAGGCTGATCACAGTCACGGCTCTTTCTCTGTGTTTCTTATTTATATCTTCCTGGCCTGTTTCCCATGGAGGACATCACTCTGAAATCTCCAGGAGCTTTTCCTAGGAATCCTATCACCTTTTTGGTGAACAGACAGGCTACATGCCGATTCTAGAGCACACTCAAGTGGCTGATACCAGAAACGAGCTCCCTGCACCCTTACACAGAGACACACACCTTCCTTCCTGCAGGACTAGGATTATAACCATATCTCAGTATAAGAAAATACTAGAAAGCATGTAGAACAATTATAATAAGAAAAGGATTTTTCTTTTATGGGTAGAAACAAATTTTCTTTTATACTTGAAATATGAAAAGGTGCACAAGATTATTGTTATAATTATTATTATCTTCATTTAATCCATGCCATCTTTTTTTTCCCCTACATTACTTATTAACCCCTAGAAAACAGAGTTGTCTTTATAGCATATTCTAAAAATGCAGGCTGAAGCAAAAGAAATTCTGTTCTTTAGTGCTAACGTACAATTTCCAGCAAAAAACTAGGACAATGTACCATTTATGTTTTATATTGCAGTAGGACTTTGAGCCTTTTCCAAAAGCCCTTTCACAAAATTGATAGATTATTCTTCCTATTAAAAGAGTCTTTTATTCTGGGTGCCAGACCTAGTTCTTAGGGTTGAAATATTGCTTTAGCTTTTTTTGCGACCACAGTGGCATTTCACTGCTGAATAAAGTTACAAATTGTGTACCTAATTCTCCAGGGCACAAAAAACTCTCAAAGGGCTTGAAATGGGCACAAGGTGGGGGATGCGTTTGTTTGTTATTCCTAAATAGACCGGGTAAGAGTCCATGAACCCATGAAAATTTCTATCAGGCTGTATGCTGTGTATCAAAAGGAGCATTAGGTTGGAAATAGGAGTTTTAGGCCTTTATCGGCTACTAAGTGATACCGTCACTGTAACAGTGGACAATGAAAAGTGAGCATATAATAATAATGACAATTTATTGAGTGTTTTGTAAATATCACATGCTTGTTGTACATTCTCTCTGATCCCCTCCACTATTCTGCAAAGTAGGAATTATTATCTTTGTTTTAAAATAAGAAAATTGAAGGAGGGTATAGAGATGAGTTAATTAGTATAGCTGGTAAGAGATGTGGTTAGAATTAGAATACAGAGCTTTCTAAGGGTTATGATTTTCTGGAGTATTATGATGTGCCCCAAATGACTTTAACTTTCTACACCTTGGTTTTCTCATCTATATAGTAAAGACATCTGATAAAATGACATCTAAGGCTCCTTCTAGGTGTAAAACGTTATAATGTCTAGAACATAAGCTTAGCTACATGTAGCAGCAAGCATGAAATAAAACTAGCTCAGTTCCACATCAACATCTACTTGAAATTACTTATGCATACAGCCAGAGCCAAGGGATGATAAAAACTGAGAGCCAGCAAGGGGTGAAACTGTTGTGTGTGGCCCAGTTGCTATCCTCAGTGGCTTGGTGATATAGGAGGGGCCACAGAACCTTGAACGGAATAGGGAGGAGCTAATTCAGAGGCATCTCTTCAAGCTCACTTGAAAACCACATCTTCAGTGGGGTCATGGTCTCTTCACTGCGGATGGAGGCAGCTTGAAGAGACTTTTAAAACTTTCCGCTCCAGGAAAAAGGTAACTGGGACAACTGAGCAGCCAGGTTCAAGACTGAAAGTCACATTTACATTTATCAGAGTTCACAATATTTTTCCTCCAAGCTTGTTCTAAGGTCTTATGAACTCAATTTATAGTAAAGAATTCAAGAAAGTTCTCAGCTTTTGTACAGGGCCAGGGTGTGAAACAACCCTGGGGGCAAAGAAATAGGCTTAAAAGGAAGAAGTTAGCAAAAGGCCTTCGTGCAGTCATGACCATGTCTGTCCTCGTGTTCTTTATTCCTCTTTTGTTCATCCCCTGCATCCAACGCATGTGTCCTCCTCAGTGTCCTTCCCATATGGATGTAGAATTCTCCCACTCCAATGATCACTGTTCCTACCCTAGTCTAAGCTACCATCAGCCTGGATGCCCTGCTCCTCTTCTTCCCTCGCTAGGAATCATCTTCTTGCAGAAGTTGTACTTTAAAGTATAAACTGGGTCATGCCGCTCCCTTGCTTAAAGCCCATTAATGGTTTCTCAATGCACTTAGCGTCAAAAGCACACTCTTCCTCTTTGCCTAGGAGGCCCTCCATAGTCTGGGAAGGCCACCTTGCTAATCTCATCTCAGGCTACCTCCTCTGCTGACAGCTTTGCAGCCACCTTGGCTTTCCTTGTCTTCTCTGGATGGTCCAAGTGTCCTCCACTGTCAGAGCTTTGCACAGGCTGCTGCTTTCAGTTAGAATGCTCCCATACCTGCTTTGCTCATGGCCACCTCCTGCTTATCCTGCAGACCACAGGTTAGGTGATATCTCTTCGGAAACGTCCATTCTGGCTACTGTATGTAATTAGATGGCATTCTCCCCACTTGTTACCTCCTTATAACAACACATTGCTTGCTTTCTTCACAGTGCTTATTGCAAACTGTTTTATTATTTATGAAAGCTTCGTGGGGGGCAGGAAGCATTGTTTTCTTTTCCACCTTTGTGCCTAGAGCCTAGTATGGGCCTTGGTAATTATAGGGGCCTGCTGCTCTCCCCTTCTGCTTGTTTTAGTCCTCGGCTTTCCTTGGGTCTTGGTTTAAAGCTCACTTCCTCAGGGAGGTCTTTCCTGTCCCCTAGATTAAGCCAGATAGGTCCCCTGCACTTCGTTTCCATAATTTCCTGTCAATCCCAGCCATAACGCTCAACACATTTCACTACCATTATTGTTTGTGTTTGTCGTCCCTGCTATTCTCTAAGACTATTACTCATGGTGACAAAGACTGTCTTGTTCACCCCAGATGGCTGGCACCAACATCTTGCACAGGACTAAATCAGGAAATGATGAAGAGAAAGAAACGGTTATTGAAAGAGTGTGAAGGGTAGGTGAAAGAGATGACTCACAATTTCTACAAAGTAATTAATTAATTAATTCAAATATTCCTTGTCAGCCACTCTCACATCTGATATCTGATTCTTTTTCTTTCCTTTTTTTTTTTTTTAGACGGAGTCTCACCCTGTCGCCCAGGCTGGAGTGCAGTGGCGCAATCTCAGCTCACTGCAACCTCCGCCTCCCAAGTTCAAGCAATTCTCCTTTCTCAGCCTCCTAAGTAGCTGGGACTACAGGCGCATGCCACCACGCCCAGCTAATTTGTATTTTTAGTAGAGGCGGGGTTTCACCATATTGGTCAGGCTGGTCTCGAACTCCTGACCTCAGGTGATCCACCCACTTTGGCCTCCCAAAATGCTAGGATTACAGGTGTGAGCCACTGCACCCAGCCCTGATTCTTAATTATGCAAAATAAAGCACACAGCACTGAGCGACATTCATTAATCCCGTAATAAATATCTATTTACAAATATGATCTGAGTACCTATTATGCGCCAAGCTAGCGTTACATAGCTTGGACATGAACAAGGATATGAATATTTATGCAATGAGGTAAATAGGATACATGACATATGAATGATATAAAACAAATGCATTCGGAACCCAGATCTGGAACGTGACATATTAGCAATGAGGTTTGTCTGTGGCTTCAAGAATAGGGGAGATTTCCATAAGGCCCGATGTCGGTAGAATGTCCTTCAAGAAAATGGAAAGGCATCGGTACAGAGGAGGAAAAACCTGAGATGGACATGAGACTTGGCTGGGATTCGAGAGTTTTGCAGACCACTGGGAGGTAAGTTTGGAAGGCCCGGTAAAGGCACCGGATCCAGAAGTGCCTGGCATGCAGAGATGAGCACGTGGGCTTTTATCCAATAGAGAGAGGCCATCTCCTGGCAGCTTTGAGAGTGAAGAGTGGCATGATTGTGGGTGCTTAAGGGGACAAGTGCCATAGTGGAGTCCTGTAACTGGGCAGAGAGAGACTAGACTGAATTTGCAAGGCTTTGTTTTCAGGCATAAGGTAACAAGGACATTCTCTAGAAAGTAGCAACAGAAATAGAAAACAAAAGAGGAATGAGTTTCTACAAAAGAAGAACTAGCCTAGCAGGCTATGGTGGCTTATAGCTCTTGGGACAGAGCTCGGAGTTTAAGGTGGAGATAAAATGATTACATTTTTCACAATGTAAAGAAGTTGTAATATTTGCCTCATCTTCCTTATTTATAAAATGACACTAATAATTCTACAAACTTCTTTTCTGGGAATACTGTTGCCTTTTGAAAATAATCACAAATGTTTTTAGTTCCATAGAGATACAGGTGTTATTAATAAATTGTCTTTTGAATTATACTTCATTTTGCATATCTTGAAAATTACAATAAAACAAATTGAAAATTAAATGTCAATAAAATGACTGTGAGTTTCCTAACTCACTGTGTGTGAGCCATGTGTAATTCAGAAGTCTTATTCAAAGATTAGAGGAAGTCCTTTGATAAATTTCTCAGGGAAGAAGCAGAATCCAACAAGGTCTTTTCTGTTTAATCAAAATATAGAATTTAAGCAATTTAAATTGACTTAACCTAGCATCACATCAACTTAAATTTTTTTCATTAAAAAATCAACATGTTATATCTCATGTAAGTTTTCTTCTGAATAAATATGAATTAAAATGCAAAATTTAGTTCCTTCTTTTCTAGCACTCGAACACAAGGATCTTAATAATTTTTGAAAACAAAAGCTCCACAAATCTTATGCCATTAGACACCACATTTTTTTTTCTATTGTTAGAGTTTAAAAAATAAAGAAAAAAGAAAACGAATTGACCTAATATGACCTCTTTCTCATAAATTATATTAAAATTTGAAGCTATGCTAAAAACTCATTTTTAAGCATTGATCCATCTTTCATTTTCTGTGTTTGATAGTAGACAAATCACTTATTTTCTTATTCAACTCCCATCCATAACAATAATTTAAAACCAGCTAATAAACATTATGGTTTGTTAGAACTGCTACCGATTAAATCTTAAGTGTCTAATACATATAAATATAAACAGAATGTAATTAGAGCTATTTAAAGAACCAATTTTTAACTGAGATTAACCATACTTTCCATTTGCTGAGGATAAACAGTCATAAATGAAACCCATTGCTGAGCAAGAAGCAATTATTTCAGTTTAAAATATTAATATGCACCGCCTTTTAAAAAGCCATGGAAAATCATTTATGCAGTGCGCTGTACAGACTCAAGTCATACCCAAAAGGAAGAATGGGATAGCGTTTGAGTCCTAATTGAGAAGCAATCAACTGAGGTACGGCATGTCCTTACCCTCTATGAGGTCCATTAAACTCTTCCCTTCAATTAGCGCATTGTCCAACATCATATCCCTATGTATGTTTAAGTGTGATTTAAAAGCACACAGACAAAACACACACACACAAAGGGGAATTTTACTGTAGAAAAATCAATTTCATCAACCTGTTTCTAGAAATAATTGAGACACATTCATAACCTAATAACGGATTTGAGCATATTAAATAAAGACAGCCAGGAAGAGAAGGAAATGCAGACATCCCATACACCTTAATTTCACATTTCTCACCTAAAAATACACAAAAAATATATTGAGTCTGATTGAATGCAGCTAACTATTCAATTCTACAATATTTCTTGTGATATTGTAGGCTGACTAAAAAGCTTGGTTTGGGCTAGAATTAAAGTCAGTGTAGTTAAATGCCTGCATTTTTAGTTGCTGATATGAATTAACCACAGGTCAAATCCAGTTACAATGAGCACCATTATCACAAAATGCTTCCAAGCTGGTCCCGAAAGTCTTCAGAATAGGGCTTTGTTAATTTCATCACAGTGACACCCACTAATGGAAGACACAAGATAGACCTATTAACCCTTGATTTGCTGGAAATGGCTACAGTCTTTGGAAGCCTATTTGGTTATGTCTCTGAATATAATGCGGTACTGGATGGGGGTGTGAGTATTTCAATATTAGATGACAAAAGTTCATAGAATAGATTTGTGCTATTAACAGTTCATGGTTGTGAGTATAATTGGTGTACTATTTTAAAATGGGACTTAGTTTATTCATGACAACCAAATTTCTTTTTTTTTTTTTTTTTGAGATGGAGTCTTGCTCTGTCACCCAGGCTGGAGTGCAGTGCACTCACTGCTCTGCAAGTGATCTCTCACTGCAAGCTCCGCCTCCCGGGTTTACACCATTCTCCTGCCTCAGCCTCCCCAGTAGCTGGGACTACAGGCGCCCGCCACCTCGCCCCGCTAGTTTTTTGTATTTTTTAGTAGAGACGGGGTTTCACCGTGTTAGCCAGGATGGTCTCGATCTCCTGACCTCGTGATCCGCCCGTCTCGGCCTCCCAAAGTGCTGGGATGACAGGTTTGAGCCACCGCGCCCGGCCTACAACCAAATTTCAAGGCAGATGAATTTAGTAGATGATTGGCAGTTATGGTGATATGCCTTGAACTGTAAATACAATTTATGATTTTAGGACCACACCTTTTTTTTTCTGATTGGTAACTGCAAGACAATATATTTATTACTCTTTCTAAAGTTCAATTCAGGAACTTCTAACCTCAGGTTTGATTAGGCTTCAGAAAAGATTCATGTAGTCACACATTTTCTTATTTTATTTTATTTTTTATTATACTTTAAGTTCTGGCATACATGTGCAGAACCTGAAGGTTTGTTACATAGGTATACACGTGCCATGGTGGTTTGCTGCAACCATCAACCTGTCATCTACATTAGCTACTTCTCCTAATGCTATCCCTCCCCTTGCCCCCGACTCCCTGGCAGGCCCCAGTGTGTTATGTTCCCCTCCATGTGTCTATGCGTTTTCATTGTTCAACTCCCACTTATGAGTGAAAATATGCGGTGGTTTGTTTTCTGTTCCTGTGTTAGTTTCTTGAGAAACTTCCAGCTTCATCCATGTCCCTGGAAAGGACATGATCTCATTCTTTCTTATGGATGCACAGTACTCCACAGTGTGTATGTGCCACATTTTCTTTATCCAGTCTATCATTGATGGGCATTTGGGTTGGTTCCAAGTCTTTGCTATTGTGAACAGTGCTGCCATAAACATACGTGGGTGTGTGTCTTTATAGCATAATGATTTATAATCCTTTGGGTATATACACAGTAATGGGATCAGTGGGTCAAATGGTATTTCTGGTTCTAGATCCTTGAGGAATTGCCACGCTGTTTTCCACAATGGTTGAACTAATCTACACTCCCACCAACAGTGTAAAAGCCTTCCTATTTTTCCACATCCTCTCTAGCATCTGTTGTTTCCTGACTTTTTAGTGATCGCCATTCTAACTGGCGTGAGATGGTATCTCATTGTGTGGTTTTGATTTGCATTCCTCTAATGACCAGTGATGATGAGCTTTTCTTCATATGTTTTTTGGCCACATAAATATCCTCTTTCGAGAAGTGTTGTTCATATTCTTTGCCCACTTTCTGATGGGGTTGTTTTTCTTGTAAAATTGTTTAAGTTTCTTGTAGATTCTGGATATTAGCCCTTTGTCAGATGGATAGATTGCAAAATTTTTCTCCCATTCTGTAGGCTGCCTGTTCACTCTGATGATAGTTTCTTTTGCTGTGCAGAAGCTCTTTAGTTTCATTAGATCCCATTTGTCAATTTTGGCTTTTGTTGCCATTGCTTTTGGTGTTTTAGTCATGAAGTCTTTGCACATGCCTATGTCCTGAATGGTATTGCCTTGGTTTTCTTCTAGGGTGTTTATGGGTTTAGGTTTTACATTTAAGTCTTTAAACTGTCTTGAGTTAATTTTTGCATAAGATGTAAGGAAGGGGTCCAGTTTCAGTTTTCTGCATATGACTAGCCAGTTTTCCCAATACCATTTATTAAATAGGGAATCCTTTGCCGATTGCTTGTTTTTGTCAGATTTGTCAAAGATCAGATGGTTGTAGATATGTGGCATTACTTCTGAGGGCTCTGTTCTGTTCCATTGATCTACATATCTATTTTGGTACCAGTACCATGCTGTTTTGGTTACTGTAGTCTTGTAGTATAGTTTGAAGTCAGTTAACATGATGCCTCCAGCTTTGTTCTTTTTGCTTAGGATTGTCTTGGCTATATGCGCTGTTTTTTTTGGTTCCATATGAAATTTAAAGTAGTTTTTTCTAATTCTGTGAAGAAAGTCAATGGTAGCTCTATTGACTACCATTGAATCTATAGCATTGGGAATAGCATTGAATCTATAAATTACTTTGGGCAGTATGGCCATTTTCATGATATTGATTCTTCCTATCCATGAGATGGAATGTTTTTCCATTTGTTTGTGTCCTCTCTGATTTCCTTGAGTAGTGGTTTGTAGTTCTCCTTGAAGAGGTGCTTCACATTCCTTGTAAGTTGTATTCCTAGGTATTTTATTCTCTTTGTGGCAATTGTGAATGGGAGTTCACTCATGATTTGGCTCTCTATTATTGGTGTATAGGAATGCTGTGATCTTTGCACATTGATTTTATATCTTGAGGCTTTGCTGAAGTTGCTTATCAGCTTTAGGATATTTTGGGCTGAGACGATGGGGTTTTCCAAATATACAATTATGTCATCTGCAAACAGAGATAATTTGACTTTCTTCCTGTTGAATACCCTTTATTTATTTCTCTTGCCTGATTGCCCTGGACAGAACTTCCAACACTATGTTGAATAGAAGTGGTGAGAGAGGGCATTCTTGTCTTGTGCTAGTTTTCAAAGGGAATGCTTCCAGCTTTTGCCCATTCAGTATGATATTGGCTGTGGGTTTGTCATAAATAGCTCTTATTATTTTGAGATATGTTCCATTAATAGCTAGTTTATTGAGAGTTTTTAGCATGAAGGGGAGTTGAATTTTGTCAAAGGCCTTTTCTGCATCTATTGAGATAATTATGTGGTTTTTGTCATTGGTTCTGTTTATGTGATGGATTACATTTATTGATTTGTGTATGCTGAACCAGCCTTGCATCCCAGGTATGAAGTCGACTCCATTGTGATGGATAAGTTTTTTGATATGCTGCTGTATTCGTTTTGCCAGTATTTCATTGAAGATTTTGCATCAATGTTCATCAGGGATATTGGCCTGAAATTTTCTTTTTTTTGTTGTGTCTCTGCCAGGTTTTGGTATCAGGATGATGCTGGCCTCCAAAATGAGTTAGGGAGGAGTTCCTCTTTTTCTATTGTTTGGAATAGTTTCAGAAGGAATGGTACCAGCTCTTCTTTTTACCTCTGGTAGAATTCGGCTGTGAATCTGTCTGGTCCTGGGCTTTTTGTGGTTGGTAGACTACTAATCACTGCCTTAATTTCAGAACTTTTTATTGGTCTATTCAGGGATTAGACTTCTTCCTGGTTTAGTCTTGGTAGGGTGTATGTGTCCAGGAATTTATCCATTTCTT
>NW_016816095.1:2583745-2614364 GCF_001698545.2 Rhinopithecus bieti
TTTTTTTTTTTTTTTTTTTTTGCTTTCCATTTGCTTGGTAAATATTCCTTCATACCTTTATTGTGAGCTTATGTGTGTCTTTGCATGTGAGATGGGTCTCCTGAATACAGCACACTGATGGGTCTTGACTCTTTATTCAATATGCCAGTCTGTGTCTTTTAATTGGGGCATTTAGCCCATTTACATTTAAGGTTAATATTGTTATGTGTGAATTTGAACCTGTCATTATGATGCTAGCTGGTTATTTTGCCAGTTAGTTGATGCAGTTTCTTCATAGTGTCGATGGTCTTTGCAATTTGGTATGTTTTTACAGTGGCTGGTACTGGTTTTTCCTTTCCATATTTAGTGCTTCCTTCAGGAGCTTTTGTAAGGTAAGCCTAGAGGTGACAAAATCTCTCAGCATTTGCTTGTCTGTAAAGGATTTTATTTCTCCTTTGCTTATGAAGCTTAGTTTTGCTGGACATGAAATTCTGGTTTGAAATTCTTTAAGAATGTTGAATATTGGCCCTCCACTCTCTTTTGGCTTGTAGGGTTTCTGCAGAGAGATCCACTGTTAGTCTGATGGGCTTCCCTTTGTGGGTAACCCGACCTTTCTCTCTGGCTGCCCTTAACATTTTTTCCTTCATTTCAACCTTTGTGAATCTGAAAATTATGTGTCTTGGAGTTGCTCTTCTTGAGGAGTATCTTTGTGGTGTTCTCTTTTTTTCCTGAGTTTGAATATTGGCGTGTCTTGCTAGCCTGGGGAAGTTCTCCTGGATAATATCCTGAAAAGTGTTTTCCAGCTTGGTTCCATTCTCCTCGTCACTTTCAGGCACACCAATCAAACATAGGTTTGGTCTTTTCACATAGTCCCATATTTCTTGGTGACTTTGTTCATTCCTTTTCATTGTTTTTTTTTCTAATCTTGTCTTCATGCTTTATTTCATCAAGTTGATCTTCAGTTTCCTATATCCTTTCTTCTGCTTGATTGGTTTGGCTATTGATACTTGTGTATGCTTCACGAAGTTCTTGTGCTGTGTTTTTCAGCTCTGTCAGGTTATTTATGTTCTTCTCTAAACTGGTTATTCTAGTTAGCAATTCGTCTAATCTTCTTTCAAGGTTGTTAGCTTCCTTGCATTGGGTTAGAACATGCTCCTTCAGCTCAGAGGAGTTTGTTATTACCTACCTTCTGAAGCCTACTTCTGTTAGCTCATCAAACTCATTCTCTATCCAGTTTTGTTCCCTTGCTGGTGAAGAATTGTGATCCTTTGGAGGAGAAGAGGCATTCTGGTTTTTGGAATTTTCAGCCTTTTTACACTGGTTTTTCCTCATCTTCGTGGATTTATCTACCTTTGGCCTTTGATATTGATGACCTTCGGATGGGCTTTTTTTGTGGACGTCCTTTATGTTGATGTTGATTCTATTCCTTTCTATTTGTTAGTTTTCCTTGTAACAATCAGGCCTCTCTGCTGCAGGTCACTGGAGTTTGCTGGAGGTCCACTCCAGACCCTGTTTGCCTGGGTATCACCAGACGAGCCTGCTGAACAGCAAAGATTTCTGTCTGTTTCTTCCTCTGGAAGCTTTGTCTCAGAGGGGCACCCACCAGATACCAGTTGGAGCTCTCCTGTATGAGGTGTCTGTCAATCCATGCTGGGAGGTGTCTCCCAGTTAGGAGGCACAGGGGTCAGGGACCCACTTGAGGAGGCAGTCTGTCCCTTAGCAGAGCTTGAGCACTGTGCTGAGAGAGCCGCTGCTCTCTTCAGAGCAGGAAGGCAGGAATGTTTAAGTCTGTTGAAATTGTGCCCACAGTTGCCCCTTCCCCCGGGTGCTCTGTCCCAGGGAGATGGGGGTTTTATCTATAAGCCCCTGACTGGGGCTGCTGCCTTTCTTTCAGAGACGCCCTGCCCAGAGAGGAGGAATCTAGAGAGGCAGTCTGGCTACAGCGGCTTTGCTGAGCAGTTGTGGTCTCCACCCAGTTTGAACTCCCTGGTGGCTTTATTTACACTGTGAGGGGAAAAACACCTACTCGGGCCTCAGTAACGGCAAGCGCCCCTCCCCCCACCAAGCTGGCGCTTCCCAGGTCAACTTCAGACTGCTGTGCTGGCAGTGAGAATTTCCAGCCAGTGGATCTTGGCTTGCTGGGCTCCGCAGGGGTGGGATCCGCTGGGTTCCATGGGTGGTAGACCACTTGGTTCCGTGGCTTCAGCCCCCTTTCCGGGAAAGTGAATGGTTCTGTCTCCCTGGCATTCCAGGCTCCCCCGTGGTATGAAAAAACTTCCGCAGCTAGCTTGGCGTCCGCCCGAATAACTGCCTGGTTTTGTGCTTGAAACCCGGGGCCCTGGTGGCGTAGGCACCCGAGGGAATCTCCTGGTCTGTGGGTTGCGAAGACCATGGGAAAAGTGTAGGATCTGGGCTGGAGTGTACCGTTCCTCACAGCACAGTCCCTCACGGCTTCCCTTGCCTCGGGGAGGGAGTTCCCAGACCCCTTGCACTTCCTGGGTAAGGCGATGCCCCCCCGCCCCCGCTTCTGCTTGCCCTCCATGGGCTGCACCCACTGTCTAAGCAGTCCCAAGGAGATGAGCTGGGTACCTCAGCTGGCAATGCAGAAATCACCACCTTCTGCATTGATTTTGCTGGGAGCTGCAGACTGGAGTTGTTCCTATTTGGCCATTTTGCCAGCTACACCAGGACCATATCTTTTGATACCATTTAAAAAGTTATAATCAATTATTTTTATTCTGAATGATAGAAAGCTCCATTTTCATTAAAGGTAGGGAAGTGCAACAGCTTTGAGGACCAGGATTTAAAACAACAACAAAACCCCAAAACCCAAAAAACCTTAGCAGGGAGATTTTACGATTGGTCTTAGACAAACTTACCAAGCAAGGATCCAGTCTCAATTTTCTTCAATGATCTATTCTGTCCTGGCACACAGAAACATCACAAGGTTCTTTGGGTTGCTGGACATATCCCCATCCTACCGTACATAGTTTTATGTCACTTTAGCTAGGTTTCTTGCCTCAACAGAACTTTCTTCTCTTCTTTATTTTCTGACAGTATTTTCTCTGTCCCTTCTACCTCTTGCCTGATATCATCTCATCTAAAAATGAATTCTTGTGAATTCAGTGATGAAGACCATTCATATTTCATTCAGTGTACATATTACAGTTGCATTTATGAAAGCTTTGTGGATCAATGCCTAACCGCAAGGATTGTTTCTAATGATAGAAATTTCAGGTTTATTTAAAAGATACTGAATTTTGAAGACCTTTCAAACCACACTGTAGAGGTGGCTGCATATTCTATAGAACATTATGGCTCACCGTATGTCTTTCATTAGTTATCTTCAAATGAAAGGGTGAGGTCATGTGACTTTGGCCTACTGCTACATCATGCCAAAACCAGGCTGTTTACAAACTTTGAAAGAAATTCAAAATAGTGATTTTACTAAGCTAACCACATTATCTTTTCCAATCTCTAGAATCACAATAGATTCAATAGATTGAAATTGTCACTATTCCACCTTCTAAGTCAAGTAACTTGGAAACTCTAACGTTAGGAAAGCTTGTTTAGGAATATTCTGATGGATACCTATACTGGCCCCTCTCCAGTGCCATCCACCCAAACATAAAAGGAGATGCTGGATGTGTTGTTTTGCCAAATATATTGTGGACCAGAGTTCTACCAAGATTAACTTGAAACAGCATTATTAATGGCGGCGTCTCAAGGAATGAGTAAGTTGCACTCCATAACTTTATAAAATTTTATAACCCATCAACGAAATCGCCTGAATTAGTTGACTTTATTGTTTGTTAAATGCTTGACAGCCAATAGATTTAATACATTGTTAATTATCCTATTCTCCTTAAAATAGTATTTTCATTTTTATAACCAAGAATATTTAGAGGATAATTAGAAATCCGGTAATGTGAATTGTAAATTATGTGTAATTACAATAAAACTACTGAAGAATAACACACATTACTTATAAATTGTAACACTGTGATAAATTAAAGCAATTACAGGTAAACCAATAATGTTCTTTAATTAAGTAGTTATGAATGAGAATTTGTGCTTTGCATTTACAATAACCTATAAGGTTGGAGATTGCATTTATAGCTTCTGCAGAAATCGATTGCACTCTGCTGTGATACTTTGCTAAGAATAACTTCTAAGTTCATTACTGTCATTATGCCATTATCATGTAAAAACACCCAAGACTGTTAAATGTAAGTGTGCTGACAACCAATCAACCATGCTTCTTAATATAATTATAATTATGTCACTATCTCTTCTTCTGCCTTTATGAATCTGAGAAAAAGTTCATATTTCCACCAGTCTTCACCATTGGTTGCAAAGGAATAGAAGACGCTCTGTCACACACTTCCCGAAAATACTATTGTATTTGACACTAATAAGGCTATTCATTCTCATAACTATCTTACTTCAACCTGCCATTTACAAGATTATAGCAATATTTTTATGTTGCCACATCTGTTTATTATTTTATATATTGTTACAAGGTTGAGGTAACTCCTTGGCATGTTCAAGTTGCAATCAGTGTCACAGTATGAGTAGAGAAGAGACCCCAACAGACCATCTCTCCATTTTTAATTCAAGTTGTGTGTCTTGTGTGTTCAAACAGGTCTCTGGAGGAGAAAGAGAGCTAATACAAATTGGTGAGAAGGGGAAGAGTTGGGAGGTTCAAATGAAGAGAAATTGTTGATCAAGCTTATTTAGAAGATGAATATCTTAAAAAAGTAAGGAAAGGATTCTGAATTATTCAGGTATATCCATGTTATTAATTTGCTTTGAGGCAGTAACAACGAACAGTTCTCCAACAAGTAAGGAATGATTAGACTAGTAGCATAACATAATATTCCAAATACAGTATTTTGAATATTCCTGAGTGATATACCCAACCAGGGGAAGTCATGTGCATGGTAAAGACTACACATATCAATGATGATGTCGGGTCTGATATTTCACCCTGCATACAAGCGAGTAAACTAGCCAATTAATGCTTCCTGGATACGGGCACAAAACACAAGACTCCTGGGTCAGAAACAAAGGACTTCGGCACTCAAAGCTCAGTCAGCAGCATGAGTATCATCATGTTTGTGTTTGTTTCCTTTGTCCCTTCTTCAAATCTCATGGGAGTGATGTGGAGGGGCCCAGATGGATGCTACACTCACAGTGGATTTGCCTGGAGCCAGGGAACACTGAATTTGGGGAATCCATTGCTTTTAGAGCAAGCAGTAAGAAAACAAGATCTTTGTTCCAGAGAGAGACTTGACATCATCTGTCTAGGTTGCTCTGGAAACATGACCCTGATAAACAGCCCCAGAAAAGAGCCATCAGCGCTTTGCATTCTTGATAAACCCAGTAAGACATGTAAGAGCCCAAGAGACTGAGGGGGGCACTGTCTTTCCCAACAATTAGCATAAATTAGTATACTCACTCATATAATGAGTGTACAATTAATATACTCAGGAGTTTGGTGTACAACTAGGTACAACAGTTTTTACCCACTGATTTTAAGTTCAAAATTCTTTTCCTAGAACCATGCTTACCTCCATACATGAAAAATTATTTTAAATGACACAAGAAACTCCTGGGAGGAGGTATCTTTTGATCTACTTCTTCACTGTATTGCTCTTCAGATGATGTTTCCAGTCTATCATTTCTTTTGAACCACTCACTCACACTGTTTCCTTTCCTGTCTTTATTCACTTCTTATCCGATTAACTTTCAAATTGTGCTCTTAATGAAATGGTAGTTTAATATGTTTGTTTACATCTTGATTTACTTGGTATATTTAATAGTGGGGGCTAATAGCAGGCTTTGATAAGCCATTTAGTACAAACTTCTTAAAGAAAATGCAGAGCATTTGAAGACATAGTGTATTTTTATTCTCTATGTCCAAAGTCAATTTTCAGGTTTTAATTAGTTTTGCAGAATGATCCGCTGAGCTTTTTAGGCAATGAGGCCACAGTTTAATGTGTCCCCAGACTTTATGATGTCCAAACTCTAAAGTTTTCTGTAGCTGGCCCCCAACTCTTTGCCAATCTTTTTTCATGAAAATTGTGTTGTTCTCCGCAATGCATATGCATCTCTTTTATTTGGATGAATAATTTTCTATATTTCATAGTGAACTTGGTGGTCCTGCACTCCAATCAATTGTGTCACTTCATTGATAGCACAGGACTAGGAAGGGCACTTGAAGGAAACAATGTCATAGTTTCCTTCTCCTGCCACCTTTCGACGTAACAAACTGTAGTTCCAGGCCTTGGGGTAAAATCTCAAGTAATCTCATGCTTTTAAAGATTACTCTCAGGTAAAAAGTTAATGGCCCCTCAGGTTTGGTTTTAAAAAGTTGAATTCAGTGTCAAACCAAAACCTCAAATCTTTCTCTAATTTTTTTCTTGCCAATACACCAGCCACACACACACACACACACACACACACACACACACACACACTTACACACACACCTGCTTTGCTTCTGCTGGGGAGGAACCCTGTGATGTTTGTGTAGCTCACTCCCAGCTCAGCTCTTTCTGTTCCAGTAGGCCACCAAGTTGGTGCTGGAAAAGTCAGACATCAGTCTCTGGGTTCCTGAGATACCAAAGACACACATTAAACATTTTGGGTGACTGTGTTTAAGTCCTCCTCAACTGGATTAAGGTTACAGGGAAACACTCCCCTGCCTGGTATCATGGTACCACAACTCTCCAACAACTTCCCAAAGGAATTCTTATTCTCTCACATTGGATCAGTCTTCAATGTCTGTTTCCTGCCTTTGAGGTGGTTTGGCACCTATGGCATTGTATCTCAACTGAAAATTCAATATATGCGGAAGAAACAAAGTTAACATCCTATTAAAGTTGCCTTTTTGTATTGAATTATTTTTTGAATTTATTACTTACTTTTTGTCACTCTTACTACGTTGCAAGCCTTTGGAGGAATAGGGTCCATTTCTGATACTTTTTCTTTGATCAATGAATTGAGATTGTCAATTTATGTACCTTCAGGGACAGAGGAGAATATGAATGTATACATGAATGAAGCAGACAGATAGGAAGAAATGAGGAGAATTAAACTTCTTTTTTTTTTTAAAGGAGAAGTCTAGCATCTAGAATTTTATGGAAATCACTGATGTATTAATTGAAAACCTATAAACACATTAAAGTCATGTCTGCCCAAAGCCAAAATAATCAGTACATTTAATTTAATATAACAAAATAACTCCATTATTGGGAATAAATGAAAATAATAATTAAATATTTGACTTTTAAACTTGTAGTTAGTAAGTTTAATTGATTAAATAATTTGGAACTCTTTTACCACCTGCTCTCTCCATTAAAAAATAGTCTTTCCGGTAGATGAGAATGAATGAAGAAGGTTAATGTTATTCTTCTACGGTTTTAGGTTTTATGAGCAATTAAAAATTATCCTACCCTTCTGGCTTTTGAGAAGTCAGTTTTCAATAACACTGTCCCTTAACAGGTTTGAATTGTTTCCAATTTGTTTTCTAAATATGTTAAGGAAAAGCCATTAAATATTATTATCTTTATTAATGGTTAATTTTACTGTTTTAAATGAATATGCAAATTTTATTAATACTATTCAGAAAGCCATGAAAAAATTATAATTCATGAATGAAAAATTAAATGTAGCAAACTAGTTATTTGAAATAACTTTCACCCACAAATAAAAGGCATTGTCCAGTGCTTTCCTGTAGGTTAGTAAGGCCATGAAAGACTTTTGGAGAGAAGAAACTGATGAAAAGTGAGAAATAGAAAAGTAGCCCAAGAAAATATTTTCAGAGTATAATAACAAAATTAAGGAGTTGGTTAGAAGTCTGAGGAACAGGCCAGGTGCAGTGGCTCACGCCTGTAATCCCAGCACTTTGAGAGGCTGAAGCGGGTGATCATTTGAGGTCAGGAGTTTGAGACCAGCCTGACCAATATGGTGAAACCCTGTCTCTACTAAAAATACAAAAATTAGCCAGGTGTTGTGGTGGACACCTGCAGTCCCAGCCTCGCGGGAGGTTGAGGCATGAGAATCCCTTGAACCTGGGAGGCGGAGGTTGCAGTGAACTGAGATAATGCCGCTGCATTCCAGCCTGGGCCACAGAGCAAGACCCTGTCTCAAAAAAAAAGAGGAAGTCTGAGGAACTATGCTGAGATGCTGAGATGCTGAGATGCTGAGCGCTGCGTCGGGAGAGGCGCTGAGAGCTCCTGAACTGATGGGTAGGGTACTAGTACAGGACTTTCCCTCCCAGCTCCAACCAGGAAGCTTTCTTCCCACTTCTGTGATATCCTGCTTCTTCTCTGCCCTTGAGGATTTTATCTCCAGGAAACAGATGAGAAAAGGAGCAATTACATTTCATTGAATGCCTACTTGGAAAGTTTCTGGGTTTCATTAAAAGTAAAACAAACAAGAAAAGAGAGATGCTTTTAAAATTAATACATGTTACATGCTCTAGATAACTGGGGTAGTGCCACTGGGCTGTTTCTATCGATCCCTTTTATACTGTTCTACTTTTCTTTTTCCTATACCTACCACCTTTGAATACACACTATAATATGCTTATATCTGCAGTTTACTCTTTAGGTTCTGTAACTTTCTGCCAAAAATGTAAGCTCCACGAATGTAGGGATCTTTGCTTGCTTTGTTTGCTGATGTGTTTCAAGCACCCATAAGAGTGCCAGGCACATAGTAGGTGCTCAATAAATATTTTTAGACTGTTCTATAGAGAATGCATAAGATAAAAGGAATGGCAATATTGGGAGATACTGTAGCTGACCTGAGAAAGGATTTCTTTAAAATCAGGAAAGACAGAAAATCAATGGAACATGTTACATATTTTTTTTATCAGGCCTCTCAAATTACTTAGACATAATCCATCCAATAAATTTCAAGTCCCACTGCTTCTACTCTTTTTGTTTGTTTGTTTTTAGACAGAGTCTCGCTGTTGCCAGGCTGGATTGCAGTGGCGTGATCTTGGCCACTGCCACCACCGCCTCCCAGGTTCAAGCGATTCTCCTGCCTCAGCCTGCCAAGTAGCTGGGATTACAAGCAGGCATTACAACGCCCAGCTAATTTTTGTAATTTTAGTAGAGATGGGGTTTCACCATGTTGGCCAGGACAGTCTCGATCTCCTGACCTCGTGATCTGCCCCCTCAGCCTCCCAAAGTGTTGGGATTACAGGTGTGAGCCACCGTGCCTGGCCTGCTTCTACTCGTAAAATACATCTCAAACACAGCTCTCCATTTCTGTTTGTGTCATACTTTCAACAACCCTTTTTCTAGATGTCTAACAGCTTCCTTGTCTTTTCGTCTCAGGGCCTTACATCAAATAAGTCATGTTCAACCATTCACAGGCTTGAGCCGATTTATGTATTACTCTTCTGTGTTAGACACGGAGATAATGTTTATTAGCCGGTTTTACATAGTTCCTGCTTTCATGGAATTTACAGCTTAATTTGGCAGACAGGCATTACCAAGTAATGATCCAAATATGTATAGAATTACAATTCTAATTCGATGTTGGAAAGGAGAGTTTACCTTGAAGGTATAACTAGGGGAACTCATCTAGCCTAGAATATCAGAGGATAATTTCTTCCTGAGAAAGTGATGTGTATGATGAGATTTGAGAGAAAGGGGGGCATTTCCCAAGGGAAGAATGGGAGAGAGCCTTTTTGGGGGAACAGAATATGTTAAACCCCTGGGCTGGGAGGGCTGAGGCACCATCATGAGTTGAAAATCTGCTTGGTTGAAACCAGGTGATGCATGACTTGAAGGGGCCTGATATGGATTTTAGACTTTATTCTAACAGCGGTGAGAAGTCACAGAAGGATTTTACTTGAAGAATAAACTTGACCCAAATCTGTAAAATCACACTGCCTGTATTGGAGTTTTCTTCAACCCTCAGTGGCTCCCTAGTGCCTGCTGGGTATGGATCTTAATAATATCTTAGCCTGTAACTCAAAATTGTACATGTTACTCATAGAGTTTAATTTTTGCCTTTTCCAATGATACACACTGGACTACCTCTGGCTCCCTGAACCACCTTCCTGTCCCTCACAGTCAAACTTCTCTGTTCCCCTCCCCTCCCTTCCCCTCTCCCCTCCTCTCCTCTCCCCTCTCCTCCCCTTCCCTCCTCTGCTCCCCTCTCTGCTCCTCCTCTCTCCTTTCCTTTATTCCTTTCTTTCTGATGGAATGCCTATTCTGCCTTCTTGGTTTAATATATAATCTGGTCCAAATATATCATTAGATTCAGATCAATTATTGTCTCATCTTTTTCTTTGAATCACTTTTACAGCATGTATAATATTCTCCTCATGGAATAGTGATTTTCTTTCTATCAAAGTTCCATTAAAATATCTTTTCCTTCAGGACTATATCTGATTCTTATTTGATATCTCGTAAGAAATTCCCCATGCTGAGCACATTATAGCATGTGCTTCGTGGGTATTTGTGAAATACAGTATCTAACACAGTCTTCCTGAATCCAAAGGAAAGTGCTGGAAACATTCAGAAGATTATTGAAACTCTAAAATATAACAGTGGCCTTTTCTTTCTCAGCCCAAATTGGTAAAGGAGCAGGATGAAATATGCCTATGTGAATGTAAGCAGCATTCTGGCTTCACTTATCTACGAATCCAGCCCAGACTCACTCTAAGTCACTTTAATTTTGCCTTTTAACAGTGGAAAGTGCCTTGTCCTCCTGATCTCCCACTGTGGCCTCCAACCACTGACAATTTTTATTTCATGGAAAAAGCAGGAGACTGAGAGAAAATGGCCTAGGATTCAAACTTGACTTATGTGACTAAAACCAAACTCTAAAACCCTTCAATTTGGCCTGATCATCTGTAAATGGACAGGTTACAAGGCTTGTAATGCTAAATAATGAGCAAAGATACATAACCTATCCCAGCACCTGGTGGATAAAAGGGGCTCAATGATCGTCAATTCACTTATGGTCTCCTGTCCACAGTCTCCTGGTTCGGTTGCAAATTTGTCTCTTTTTCTTCCCAAGTCTCACTTCACCATCTTTGTTATTTATATCATTCATCCTGTCTTCTTCAGGATGTAGCTTCATTAACGATCTCTTCCTTTCCCTCTCCCAGCGTTAGCCATCGTTTCCCTTGACTTATTCCTTCTGTTCTGCCTTCAAACATGCTCAGCTGTCTCCATTCCCAAACATCTTATATTTTAGCAGCTATTTTATGCATTCGTTCATTCAAAAGTAATGAAAAACAACATGTGTGGACAATGCTAGGTACTGGGGCTGTAGGAATGAATATAATACTGTCGTATGTTTTGTGCCACATTAGGAGAGACACAATATATAAAAAAATCATTATTCAGTTAACATGATCTAGTAACCCAGTAGCAGTCCCTGAAAAGTTCTATGGAAGCATTGAGAGGAGGTATTCATTTTGCCTGGAGGATTAGGGGTGTCCTCACACAGGAGGAGATACCTGAGATAGGTTGTAGGCCATTGGTAGAGATTAGGAGGTATTTTATTTTGAAGGGGCAGCATTAGCAAAGGCAAAAGGTATGAAAAATTCAGACCTGCTAAAGAAGGGCAAATAATATACAGTTGATTGTAGCAAATGGTATCAGTTGAGTGTGACCTCAATTGGGAGATATTTGAAGTCCTCAGGCAACGGGAGCCATCAAAACATTTTAACCAAAGGCGTGATATCACTAAATTTGGCTTTTAGAAAGATAACTTTGGGTAGAAAGAAGGATGGTTGAAGAAAGGAAAGGTTAGAAGTAGAAAGTGCAGTTGAGAGGTGATTGCAATAGACAAGGCTAAGATGTGATTTGGCTTTTGCTCTACCACCATCTCCTCCATTGAACATCACCAATCACATTGCTTCTCAGCCTCCTGGCTAAGCTCAAGTGCGAATATCACCAATTACATCCTATGGACTGTAGGATACAGTAAATTCCTCTTCAAAATTTAGCCTGTTAACTACCTTTAAAATTCAAGAGAGAGAAAATTTGTTAAGTACAATGAGTTCTGAGTTCCTCTTCAAAGAACCAATATGTCAGTATGTTCAGCTTCCCTGTTCTTTGTTCTCCATTTTAAAGTTTGACTTCCTTGTTCTTTACCCTCCTTGCCCCTAGTTTCAGTAAACAACCCCCTCCTAGCCTCTATCACCTGTTCTGTCCTTAGGTATCCTTAGTCACCTGTTCTGTAACTGTCCCTCCCACCAAAACTACTCACCCCACCACTCCAGCTCGTACCCTTGCTCTCTTTAAAATAGCCATTTGGAATTAGCTTAGACTCTGCGGTCTAACACTAGCCAATAGGGAAAAGACACAGCAGTAGGGACTAGCTGGGTTAAGAATAAGACCCCCTTTCCCTTCCTTGTCTGGTGTGCTCTTGCCATTGCCCCATCCGCAAGATGCACCCTTCTATAGAAGTAAATTGCCTTGCTGAGAAACTTCTGCCCAAGTGCTATTTTCACTTGGCAGCACTGAACATTTACTTCCAACAGGACAAAATTCAATGGCACCTTCTCAGTCCTCAACTTCCTTTGTTTGCAAGGTATATTTTATAACTCAAATCATCCAGTTCTTCTCAGATCTCCTTCCTGTCTCGGCTTCTATGTTAGTACACATGGCTCATGAACGTTATCACTCTTTCATTCCTGCACTGGTTCCTGCTTCAGTGAGAGGGACAGCTCATCTTGGTCTATTTTCTTGTCCTCTCTGTGTTGTTTTGCATATATTCCTATCCTCACCCATGTACTCAAGTATCCTTTCTAAGCAGAGTAAAATCAAACATGTGACCCTTGTGCTGTTACTGCTTTAGAGCTCCATTTATGCATTTCCGAAGGTCTGCTGGATATTTCTGCACAGAAGCCCTGCCAGCTCATTGACTTCAGCATGCGGTAACTCTACTTCAAACTCACCTTTCCTTGCATCTTGCCCAATAGTGCCACCTTTCTTCTTATCTCTCAAGTAGAGATTCAAAATCCCGAGCTTCACCTCTTATTTTTCTTTCATCCCCTGCAACAATCTTTTTAGAGATAGTCTTGCTTTGTGGCCCAGGCTGGAGTGCAGTAGCATGATCTCAGTTCTTTGCAACCTTCACCTCCTGGGCTCAAGCGATTCTTCTGCCTCAGCCTCCAGATTAGCTGGGATTACAGGCTAACTTGTATTTTTAGTAGAGACAGGGTTTCACTGTGTTGACCAGGCTGATCTCAAACTCCTGACCTCAAGTGATCCACTCATCTCAGCCTCTCAACATGTTGGGATTACAGGCATGAGCCACTGCACCAGACCACCTGCACCAATCTTACAAACCCTCATGTTGCCTCTTCCTGAGCAATGCTTCTTCAGTCATCTCACTCTTTCCATTCCCGCTGCTACTGTTCTAGCTGTACTTATTTTATTGACTCACATCACATGTATCACTATACCATTTCATATTAGAGAAGTTTGTATATGCTCATCATATTCTGTAGACTTGAAGCATCATGAGGGCAGCATGTATCAGAGCTTGGAATGGAAATTCCTAATGAAGCTTGGAGACCTATCGTATCAGAATCCTGTCATGTAAGTTTATCCAACTAAGTTGTCAACTTTCCCTTGCCTTTTCCTCTTCCTCATTCCTGAAAGCTCCAATGTGGAATTTGAGCTGAAGATTAGCCCAGTGCTTAAAATCACAATAGCTTAAATAGCTTTGTGGCCCTAGCCCACCTCATCTCTGCTTTTATTAAAGTACTAGGTTTCTTCATTTTGGAGACAGTATCCCTCGTGTGTGATCCTGAAATACACTTGAGGCACAAAGATTCTGTGTCTTGTGATTTGTAGCAAGATGCCTTATTTGTCGTAGGCCATAATTATTTGCTGAATGACTAACAATTTATCTAATCTAATTGATTTCTACGCCACTGATATTTGTTTGTTATTTGTGTATTTCAATGTACATAATTATTGAAACATTAGCAAGTATTTTCTGCCCATTTTAATGGCTCATTACCTCCTATATCATGTTATATACTGGTTTATATAAGAACATCTGTGTCTAATATATTCCTGTAAATCATCCCTGTTCATTTTCATAAGGATATTAGACTCAGCAAATATGTGTCATGTGGATTTTTATGTGCCAGCCTCTAAACATCACAAAAACTTCCCAGAGCCAGAGATAACTGCACTGAATCAGCTGTTCCCAAGTTTACTTTTAACCATTGCTCAAATTAGATATCTATGAGCTCCCCTTAGAGTCCAATCCCAGGCTGCCAGCTGCTCCAGATGTAAGGAGTTTTTATAGCCTTCAAACACATTTTATCTGTCATCATTTTCATCAGCACGAATATCTTTCTCTTTATCCTCTCTCATAGAACCTGGTAAACAAGGAAAGAAAAACGCTTGGCTGTATTGTAACTCCAAAGAGGCCAGTCTGTGGGGGAAAAAAACACAACACAGCGTGTCTTTCTTTGCATCTCTTTCCATGTGGTTCTTCAAAGGTTTGTCAACCACCACCTTAATCCATTTATTGAAGACACCCAATTTTCCAGATGACCTTTTCTTTGGAATTCATTGGAAATGCAGCTTGAAGTGATAGAAAAGAAATGAAGAATGCAGGAGGGTTTCAGTGCTAATTTTGTCTCTACACATTAACTGATCATGTGTTCTGACCAAATTACCCACTTTGTCTCATCTGTAAAATGGGCAGTGATTTTGAGAGGGTTAAACATGAAAAGGATTATAAAGTTTTAAATAAAATAAGCTACAAATAAATTTACATACCTTTTGATCCTAATCACAGAGTTGGGATGTACTCAAATAAGTTTTCCAAGATGTAAAGTAAAAGGATGCGCATTGAAGCAGCAATAGCAATGACAGTAGCCAACAACTGGAAACAGCTAAGGAAACTGTGAAAAGGGAGCTAGAATGGAAATGACGAGATAGCCATATCGTGGGATATTACGGAGTCACTTTTTAAAAGTTGTGTGGTTTTGCATAACTTATAAGGAAATGTTTCCAAGGAGTAGTATTAAGAGTAAAAAGTGAGACCAGGCACAGTGGCTCACACTTGGACTCTCAGCACTTTGGGAGGCTGAGGCAGGTGGATTACTTGAGCCTAGAAGTTCCAGACTAGCCTGGATGACATAGTGAGACTCCTCTCTAAAAAAAAAAAAAAAAAAAAAAAGTCACTCTGTCGCCCAGGCTGGAGTGCAGTGGCACAATCTTGACTCACTGCAACCTCCACCTTCCAAGTTCAAGTGATTCTCCTGCCTTAGCTTCCCAAGTAGCTGGGACTACAGGTGTATTTTTAGTAGAGGTGGGGTTTCACCATATTGGCCAGGCTGGTCTTGAACTCCTGACCTCGCGATCTGTCCTCCTCAGCCTCTCAAGTGCTGGGATTACAGGCGTGAGCCACCGTACCCGGCCTATATATATATTTTATAAAGAGCAAAAAGTGAGGTATAGAGCACCTATTTAGCATGTTATAAGGTATAAATAAGAAAAGAATGTGTGTGCACATAGGCTGCTATATATATGCACAGATATATTCTGGACTAAAACATAAAACTCATAAAATGACCAACTTAGAACAGAATAACTGAGGACAGGAAGGTGTCGTTACTTTATGTGACACGTGTGTCTACATTTGCAAACATTTTATTTTCTTTATAAAAATAGCAAAAGCAACATGAATAGTATAACAATGAGACTTTTTGATATTCTTTTGTATACATTTGTTTAAAAAACTAATATATAACGTGGAAATAAATGTAAAAAATTCTATAAAATTTCAGTGGATATACTGACATAAAAGATTGTTTTGTCGTACAAAGAACATCAACATTCAGTCATAGACTCAAAGAAATTAAGTCTAGAAGATGTGCTGCTTGTAGTGATTTGGTATTATGTAGGTTAATGCTCTACACTGTATTGGGGAGAATATTTACGTAATCAGCTTTTATCAAGTACCTGCTGTTTCCTTTGCCCTCGAACACCTAGTGTGTAGGCATAAAAGGATGGGAAGGCATCTCTTGTTCATTGCATCATACTGCTTTTTAAAATCTAAGAAATAATTCTAGATGATCCATGAACAAATATAGTGTGATGTGGGTGGGGAAACTCTCCCCAGCTGTGCAGAGGCAATGAGCATGTGGATCGGGAAGAACAGCAGCCGGGCTGAGTCAGCACGTCTGCCCCCTGAGTTGTTGGGTGTGGCGGCTGGACCTAGGGAATTCTAATGATTTACCCAAGGTGAGCTAGATGAGCTGAGGAGGGACTGTGTCTCTAATCATCCCATTTCAGTATGGGACTTTATGTGTGGCAACAAACATTCTGTGGTCAAGATGTGGGGAACAGACCCATCTGATTTAGTCCCCACAATACCAGAGAAGGTATTTATTTAATGAATAAAGGTATTGAAAATCACAGAGATTAAATAATTTTCACAAAGACACAGGGCTAAATGATAGCAGAACTGGAATTTAAACTGCTGTCTGACTCACTCCATTGTTTATGGCCTTAATGACAGGAGTGAAGATCCATAAGTGGGGATTGATAAGGTAGGGAAAACAGTCAGCTGAAGGCTTGTTAAAACAGTCGAGAGAAATTCTTCTAGGTGCCAGCAGAACGACAGTAAGAAATGAATTCAGAAACGGAAGGCAGAAGTCAAGTTGGAAAACTAGTGAAATAAAGATTTCCAGGAGACTCTATGGAGCTAGCCTATAAACATTATGTTCAAACATTCTAATACCTATACCAAATAGTGGGAGTATTAATAAAAACCTCTACACCTCGCTTGCACTTCTTTTTCCCACAGGTCAAATCTGCAATCCACTTTAAGGTTAATGGCTGTGTCTTTGAGGTATATTTAGTGCGTTCACCTTTTAAGGATCACACACATAACTATGAGAACCTGATTTATCACCTGTACTGTGTAACACTATCTTTTACTCCAAACGAAAAATTGAACTTCCTACAAACTCCATAAAATGCATATTAAAATATCATGCACAGGGTGAATAAAAATTTTATATAATGACAGGTTTAATTTTGTTTATTCTGTTAGCATCTATTCTTGAAAACTAGGCCCCGAATTTCTCTATTTATGCTCCTAAATTCAGAACAGTCTAAAATGTCATTTTATTATTCCTTATATTAGAGTGCTTAAAATTAAAAACATTCATCAGAAAATTGCTGTCTTTAAAATGTATCGCCCAATATGGAATGTAAATATTAAATTTAAATATTTTAAAATTAAATTATTATTTAATTTATAATTGCATGAGTGTAGTGTAGTTGGGCTACGTGTGGGTGGACAGCTCTGTTCTCAGGCAGAAATATATCCCTTAACACCACTTTAAAAGCCACAAACCAAAAACCTTCAGCTGCCAGACTGAGGACAGAAAGGTTACGGAAAGCCAAAGGGAAACTGTCACTACCAGATATTTCAAATCAGTCCCTAATTATTGAAAGTCACTTTAAAATATACGGGCACATTGAATTTTCAAAACTGCCTTTATGGAACTAACAACGTAACAATCAACTGATTTTTTTTCCGCAAAGAAACTATAAATAAATGCAAAGGAAGAAAGGATGGAATAAGACACATACAGTGACTTGCACTCCCAGGTATGAAATATACACATACAACCATTTGATTTAAAAATAGAACTTGTATAGCTCAGCACTCTAGTCAAAAATACACGTTGTCTTAATAAGATGGTAACAAACCCCTATGTGCAAGAAATAGACAATATAAACTTCATATATGATGCCAGCTCTAGTTTGTAAATAGGAAGTACTTCTTTAAATGTGTAGAGTGTCTCATGCATTTCAGAACATTTCACTTTCATTGTTTTGTCTGAATCTTGAAACATGGAGGTACCTTTCTACTCATTCAAGCACTTGGCCTCTTTCAGGGTCTGCACAGATCTACGATTCCTGCGTTGGCTGCCCCAGATGGGAGTAATTCTCCCTCCTCTGGAGCCTGTGGGGTGATGGATCCCATAGGGCAATGGCGCTGTCTTGTGTTTGCCTTTCCTTCCTTCCTTATGATGTATCTCTGAGCTGTCTCGCATGTCACCCTCTCTCCTTCTTCCCTTCTCCACATCTCATCCTTTCACTGTATAATACCCAGCACAGGACTCTGGCCAGGATTTACAGCCAGGGTGTCTGTGGGCTGACACGTCTCTGTGTCCTGGCCTGCAGACAAGCCTTCTGTGGTCTCTCGTGCTTGTCCATGTTTACCTAACATTTAAAACCTTGGGATATTTCATATAAAAATCTGAATTTCTAGTTTCTTTTGAGGAAGTGGAAGATTTGGCTACTCTGGTCCAGTCTTACTTGATGGCAGTGACTGGCTAGGGACATGTGGGAGCTTCCCGTTCAGGATTTGCCCATATACTCCAACTTGCCAGGGTCCTCCTGCTCCTTGTCGCACCCTTACTTTGAAGCATCATCATGAATTAGTGACTATACCATTTTTTTCATGACAGAGAAATACTATCTGCACTCTGATTTCTATTAAAAGTGAGTTGACAGGCTGGGCAGAGAGGCAGACAAATCACCTGCGGTCAGGAGTTCGAGACCAGCCTGGCCAACATGGTGAAACCCCATCTCTACTAAAAACACAAAAAATCAGCCGAGTATGGTGGCGGGTGCCTGTAATCCCAGCTACTGGGGAGGCTGAGGCAGGAGAATCACTTGAACCCATGAAGCGGAGGTTGCAGTGAGCCAAGATTGTGCCACTGCACTGTAGCCTGGGCAACAGAGTGAGACTCCATCTCAAAAAATAAAAAATAAAAAAGTGAGTTGACAAAAGAAAGCAAGAAGAAGCCTAGTACAGTGGTGGCACACGCCTGTAGTCCCAGCTACTCGGGAGGCAGAAGCAAGAGGATCGCTTGGGCCCAGGAGTTCCAGTCCAGCCTGGGCAAGATAGCAAGACCCATCTCTGAACAAAACAAAACAAGAAACAAGAAAAGGAAGAAAGGACACTGGGTGATTCCCAAACTGTATCCTTCATTTTCAATATGGCTTGGCCCTGCTGAAATTTGACTTTGTGCTCTGTGTTAAAGAGAGAAACTTAGGAGCACACAGTCTGTGCTTCATCACTTACTTCTTAACTGTGAAGCCGATCCTTCTGGTTTCTCATCTCAAAAGGAGAATCTGAGGTAGTTTTTTCTTGAGGATTAAATAAGGGAAATAAGCAATAACTATCACTCCTGGATAATAATGCTTACATGTGCATTTTTGGCCTACAAAGTAGATAAACTGAATGTATCTAGTCCCCAATTTGTTGGAAACCATTGGGAGAGTTCTCTCAGACAGGAGGAGACACTTGAACAGAGTTTGGAATATGAACTACATTTTATACAGCAACTTAAATTTCCATCTGACTGTCCACAACCCCTATAGACCACTGGAGTGCTTCCTCACAGACTTACTATGCAATGCTGGAGAATCCAGACATTTTGAGGAAAACAGTTGATGAACTTCTTAACAGAATCACATTGACAGCTGCTTACCATTTATACACACCTTCCCAAATTGCCCTGTCTGCCATTTTATCTAGTGCCTTCAGGGCTGGAATTACTATGGAAAGTTGTTTATTGGACAGTCTGCTTTTGAGAGAGAACAGAACTTGCTTGTCACAGTTACTAGATGTAATGAAAAGCAGGAGAAATTGAGTAAAAAAGTATGTACCACCCAGATCTGAAGAAACTGCTGTTCTGAAGCTGAAGTTGGAGCAATGTCATCCTGCTGAGCTTGCACTTAATGTAATTATGAAGAAAAGGAAAGGCTGTGGAAGATAATGATGATGTCTCAAAGAAATACAGACAGGAGGAGGAAGAGTAGACTGATGATGACCTGGTAGACTCTCTCTAGCCATTTCAAGTTGACTTGTCAATGTTAACCAACTAATCAAGAGAATTAGGAAGCATACTAGGCTTTTAAGGTGAGCCATGGTTGTGCCACTGCACTCCAGCCTGGGTGACAGAATGAATGAATAAATAAATAAATAGTATATCATATGAAAACATCAAAACATATTAAATATTTCTATTTGTTATTTAATTTCTTCTTTCATAGTAGTTCATGTAAAAGAAAACATCTTCAAAAGAGCCAGGAAAAAAAAAGCTGAGCTCATTATCTGCCACATAGTGAGTAGGTGTTGTTACTATCCCTATCATGTGTGACATTAGGAAATCCTTTAGAACTGAGCTCTTCCATGGGATCACCTCAGCAGCTCAAGTTAGATTTGCCCAGCAGCTGGAATTCATGAATCAAGACTGTGAGTCATGGTCTAATACATATTTATTAGATGCCTACTATGTGTCTGGCACTGTTGTAGATACTTGGTATCTATATTGTAAACAAAGCAAATCTAGTCCCTGGTCTGATGAAGGCTTACCACCGGTAAGTGAAGGAGATAACAAATACATACTGAAATATGCGCAATTATGCCAGGAACAATATGTGCTGTAAAAAATAAGCCAAGGCAGAAGAATAGAGAAAACACAGGAGCATGTACTATCTGTATTAGTCCGTTTTCATGCTGCTGATAAAGACATACCTGAGACTGGGCAATTTACAAAAGAAAGAGATTTATTGGACTTACAGTTCCATGTGGCTGGGGAGGCCTCACAATCAAGGCAGAAGGCAAGGGAAGAGCAAGTCACATCTTACATGGATGGCGGCAGGCAAAGAGAGCTTGTGCAGGGAAACTCCAGTTTTTAAAACTATCAGAGTTCATGAGATCCATTCACTGTCATGAGAACAGCATGGGAAAAGACCCACCCCCTCCATGATTCAGTCATCTCCCACGTGGTCCCTCCCACGCCGTGGGAATACGGGATCTGCAAGATGAGATTTGGGTGGGGACACAGAGCCAAACCATATCACTATCTTATATAGCCTGGAACAAAGAGATGGTTCTCCAGCAGAGACCTGGATGCAGTGAAGGAGAGAATCATGGAGTGTTTGAGGGAGGGACATGGATGGCAACCAGGACAGAGTGTTGTGAACAGTGACAAAGAGGCCAGTGAGCAAGTGACACAGACTTGAGAGTCTTCCAGGGGTCACATCCCTTTAGGCCTTGTAGGCCATACATGAACACTTTAATTGTGATCAGAAAATCTTGGAATCGGTTTTTGGATTCTTTTATTTTTTAATTAACATGGGCACATACTAGTTTTATATAATTATGGGGTACATGTGATGTTTTGATACAGGCATACAATGGATAATGATCAAATCAGAGTGATTGGGGCATCTATTGCCTCAAGTGTTTATCCTTAGAATATTTTAATCATGTAAGTTACATGATCCGCTTAGTTCTAAAAGGCTGCTAGGTGGGTCATAGGCTCTGGGGAAGAAAGAGAAGAAGCAGCAGAGAGTCAGGAGGGTGTTAGATCCTCTGTAGATCATGTGAGGAATGATAGTGGATTGCATCCAAAGGTGGTGGCGATGGAGGATGTGAAACAGTCAGAGCGTGGGGACGCTCTGGGGCTGCAGGCTTCGGAAGAGATCTTGATACTTAAGAATATTAACAGTTTTTGCAGTAAATACGGAAGTGGATATCAAGAACTCAGTTTTCAATTTGAGTTTTTGATGCCCAAAGAACATCCAAGAGGAGATGTTGAAGGGACAGTTATATACATATTTGGAGTTCAAGGGAGAGGCTGGGACTAGAGATATAAATGGAAATCATTGTTTTGTAGAGACAACATCTAAAACCATGGAACTCATCAAGGACTTGAGTGTAGAATGAAAAAGAAGAGGCAGGAGGATTGTGCCCTGGGTAACACACTCAGTGGTCAGGCCCAGAATGAGGATGCATCGGTCAGAAGAGAAGGTATAGCCAGCACAGTAGGGGTAGAATCAGGACCCCAGGTTGCATTCAAATCTTGACTTGCACGGAAGGAAGCTTGCTCCCCAAGGTGATGTATTTTTAGACCAAAGGTGTTTTAGGTATGGAAGAACCTTAGCAGCAATATTTTGCAAGTCCTGCACTTTACAGAAGTTGAGACCGAGACACAGGGAGGTTAATTACCCAAAGTCACATAGTAATTGGTTTGAGTTGATTAGGGATGATGTGTTCCGTTGGAGAGATGACAGGCTAGGCCAGAGGTGAGTATCGCCTAATGAAGTTGGAATTGTTACCAGTCATTCCTATCTCTAGGCAAGGAAAGGAGGGGACAGGAACAGTCACAGGCATCAGCTGTTGAACTTATTTCTTAGAAATGCAGACTTTTACAGAGCACCTTTTGTATGCATAATACAATTCTAGACACTGTTTAACTGCAGAGTGAGAAGGTAAATGTTCTTTCCTCCAAGGTTGCTTTTTTCTTCAAATTGGTGGAAGAGTTGAACAATCTATAGCAAATATATATACATACATAAAAACTAATTCAGAAATTGAGTTTTGATTTGTGGTTTTTTTTTTGAATCAGAAAGTAAGTAGATCCTAAAGCAATATAGATGCTTCCTTGAGAGAGTGTGGTGAATAGGATCCATAGTACTAGGTGGGGCATCCAATGACTATTTGCTGACTAAATTAAGGCCTTCTGCTTTCCTCAGTAGGAAACCACTCATGGGATAAAGCAACCAAACTGTGAAAGAATAGAAGCGTTTTTCCCCAAACTTAAAATTAAAAAGTTACATTCATACAGGTGATGCTGAAATCAATACCGATTGTAAAACACAATGTTCTTAAATATTCTACAACGAATGCTACTTTCAGTTAATCTTCACCTCATCACTCGGCATCATGTGAAAAAAACTTCCGCTTCTCCAAGAGCACATGCTTTGAACATCTAAATGTGTGTGTTTGGATAACATTGATGGTCCTTGGTCTCAGAAACCAAGGCACCAATGGGAACTGAGTGTTTATGACTACATTTGGGGATCATGTTCTGCTCTTTTTGAAATTTTATTTTCCTTTAAGTTCTGGGATACATGTGAGGAATGTGCAGGTTTGTTACACAGGTATGCATGTGCCATAGTGGTTTGCTGCACCTATCAACCCATCATCTAGGTTTCAAGCCCCACATGCAATAGGTATTTGTCCTAATGCTCCCCGTCCCTTGTCCCCCAACCCCTGACAGGCCCTGGTATGTAATGTTCCCCTCCCTGTGTTCTCATTGTTCAACTTCCACTTACGAGTGAGAACATGTGGTGTTTGGTTTTCTGTTCCTGTGTTAGTTTACTGAGTATGATGGCTTCCAGCTTCATCCATGTCCCTGCAAAGGACATGAATTCATTCTTTTTTATGGCTGCATAGTATTCCATGGTGTATATGAGCCACATTTTCTTTATCCAGTCTATCATTGATGGGCATTTAGGTTGGTTCCAAGTCTTTGCTATTGTGAATAGTGCCGCAATAAACATACGTGTGCATGTGTCTTTATAATAGAATGATTTATAATACTTTGGGGCAAAGACTTCGTGACTAAAACACCAAAAGCAATTGCAACAAAAGCCAAAATTGACAAATGGGATCTAATTAAACTAAAGAGCTTCTGCACAGCAAAAGAAACTACCATCAGAGTGAACAGGCAACCTGTAGAATGGGAGAACATTTTTGCAATCTACCTATCTGACAAAGGTCTGATATCCAGAATCTACAAGGAACTTAAACAAATTTTCTGCTCTTTTAATAGGGTTTTTTTGGCTCTTTTAAGATCTAAAAAATATCTATCTCCAAATTTTATAGAAGTGTGTGTGTGTGTGTGTGTGTGCGCTCACATGCACAGGCATTTACCTCTTTATCGAGAACATATGGACTTCCAGATTTTTATGCAAAGCCATACGTTTCTGTCTGGCATCATATGGCTCTAATTTGATTACACTATCCAGTCCTGTAATGTGCTTCTTTGTTACATATTATCTAAGTCATAGGAATGAAAATTCCCATTACAGAAGGGGGGGAAAATAATTTGCTAAATAATCTTTTGCAGTTTTTTTGGGGTAATGAAGGATGTGAAAACTTGATAAAACATAAAATTTACTTTATAATAATAATTTGAAGACTCTGATATAGCCGGTATTTTTGCTGGTATTTTATATTTTAATTCATAACTTTACACTAAACAAGATCCAAAAGTGGGAAAACATCGCGGTGAAATTCTGTGATTTTAAATATAGCGGGCAGCTGGAAAGAAAGTGGAAATGTGTGTGCTGATGTGAGGGGTGTGTTAGGGGCTTTCAGCTGTGAGTATTTTCAGTAAATATCTGCAAATATTATAGAGCACATGCCATGGAAGAAAGATCATAAAGCTCATAGACTCTCATGACGTATTGGGTAATTTCCATTGGAAATCTCTAAAATAATTCTTGTAGGCAGGATCAGAGGCTCATCTAAATAACTGTTTTGGCCAACACTGATGCCTTTTCCTTTCATTTGGGAGATCAGATATTGAATTTAGCCTCAAAGGTGGATCCCATTCTGGGTAGCCCCAGGGGACAGGCTAGAGGTTTGGTTTTGGTTGGGTTTTTCCCTTGTGGCAGAGGAATTGTAAAATTTATTTCAAGATCCTTACTAGGGTGGCATGAATAGTGGATATGGTCACTCCATGAGTGACCCCACCAGGTAACTTTGGCCATGTGACTCCATCCAGTAGTTTTGATTCATCATGACAGACAGGTTCATATATTTTTTTTTTGGTACAGAGGTAGAATACATGTGGGACCCCTCGCACCATTAGAAGTTTCTTAGTTACAGAAGGGCTATGATTTTGGGGAGGAAGCTTAGTGTCAAATTCTTCCTGTCCCTTGATCATTGAGAAGGTTTGCTGCAAGTCAGCATCATTGGTTTCCTCTCTGTGCCTCAAAACTGGGCTCCCATCTGAAAGAAAGTTAAAAATATGAAAGTCTACGTGCCTTGGAGAAAATGATGGAAATGGGAGTGTGTGTACACGTGGGCAGGTGCACAAAAACTCAGGCAGAAATAGATGCCTCTCAGTGAGCTGATTTGCCACTTGAGAGAGAATAAAGAAACTAGCAATATCCAGATGTTATAATTCTGTTCTCAATGATACTACTGGCAGCTCTGGTGCTCCAGGGGAAAGGAAGGGAGCAGGTCTCTCCTGTGGTGAAATCACGGAGGAGAAAGACAGAAGCCTATTCTTTGTTGTACTTCACACTGAGTGCTTTACACAGAGCAGAGGCCCAATTAATGCTTGTGGAATTGAATTCATTGAATTGCACTGAAGGAAAAAGAGGACTCAAGGGGCTTGGAGACTTCAAGAGTATATTGCAAGAGGGTCAGTTTCAAGTCGAGACTGAAATTCTAAATCTCTGGATTTGTCTGTTGTGAACTGGAGATATATATAGGCATATCTTAAACGGGAAACAAACAACGAATACACGTATTGGAACTGCTGAATGTTTGTTATTGGACCATATTTATATATGATATGTGAAAGAATATACTGATTTTCAACTAATAATATTTTAATACATCTTGAGCCAAAATTTATTTACTTTCCTTTAAGTTTCTGTGAAATTTTGAATGATGATAACCAGGTAAAGTGATGAAAATGGCATATTTTAGTTAATTAAAACTCTTAATGGAAAAGTTTTCCACTAAATTTGAAGAGTAAGTTAAGCTATTTTGAATCTAAATTAATCTAAGAAGCCAAAATATTTTGACATTGGCAATCAGGATGCCTTTAAAATGTTCTCATAAATCAATGAAGATTTAAGATCCTCCTCAAATTTCGAAGATAAACTCATATTTGGGCTGTGATGAAGTGTGAAAAATTTCAGCATGGAAGTTGTTATTTTCATGAATTTATGAGTGTGTGAGAACATCTCTCTGCTAAATTAATTACAGCAATAAATACCACAACCAATATAAAATGAAAGGTTAAAAAATTTGTCCTAAAATTTTTAAAAATCAAGAAAAAAGGTCAGTGGGAAAAAATTAGGTTTACTTCAAGAATAAAATATTCACTGTAGTTGATAAAAACACTGTTAGGATCCTATACAAAAAACATAGCCTGTAATCCCACCACTTTGGGAGGCTGAGGCGGGAGGATCACGAGGTCCAGAGATCGAGACCATCCTGGCAAACATGGTGAAACCCCATCTCTACTAAAAATACAAAAATTAGCTGGGTGTGGTGGAGCATGCCTGTAGTCCCAGCGACTCAGGAGGCTGAGGCAGGAGGCTTGAACCTGGGAGGTGGAGGTTGCAGTGAGCTGAGATCACGCCACTGCACTCCAGCCTGGTGACAGAGTGAGACTCTGTGTCAAGAAAAACCAAAAGCCAAAAACAAAACAAAACAACAAAAAACAACAAAACAAAACAAAACAAAACCCCACACAAAGAATTGGGCAAAATTGGTTTAAAAATTGTTGTCGGTTTTCTTTCACATTTTTGTAAATACTGTATCAAGTATTTTCTTTCTATGTTTCTCTAAATCTTGCAGTTTTAAATATATTCCTTAATTTTAAATTTATAAGCAAATAAAACAAAATTAAATGATTTTACCTAAGTCTTGAGGATAAAAAGACAATATATGCCCCAAGATTTTTTACTTTTAACTTCTGAGATAACATGTGGACCCAGAACTAGTCTTCTAATTAATCTAGTACTTTCAGTTCAAGATATTCAAAAACTGTTAAGAGATGCAGAGAGACAGTATTAAAAGTGACATAAAATTCACATGATTTTACTTATTTTCTCTGGAAAAAAAATTAGCCCAAATTATTGATATTATTTTAGATTAAATATTTGAAAATATTCAGTGTAAGTATTTTAGAATGTAGAAAATGAAAATCTCTATTACAATGAATAATATGGTAATGTAAAATTGTTTTTATTACAAATTGTTAAATAATAAAAGTTAAATAATACATTAAAGACTACCTTGTAATTTAGCAACTGCTTCATCATTTCAGCAGAATGTTCTTTTTCAGAATCAGTCAACAACAAAATTAAAGATGTAATTGCAATATCTTCAAAACACCGCTTACGTTCAAAAATAGTGAATGAAATGAATTTAATGATAACAATTTTGAAATATTATTACAAGCAGAAAGTTTGGGGCCTTGGAATCACATACACATGACAGATGAAAAATATTACAGGAGGTATTTACCACAAAGAATATTTTCCAAACAGAAATTTAGCAAGGGGTCTGGTCTAAAGAGTAATCGGTTATATGAAAACCTTCAAACATCTTAATTCAGAAAGATGAATGCCAGGAAGCTTAATGAGTTGGGGAAGTTCAAGTTTGCTGATTAGAACATAGAGCAACATACATTTCAGTGAGACCAGAGAATATTTTACGGATCATGAAAATGTGAATAAGCAAAGTTGATGGGTCTTAGACCACCTTCACTTTCCTTTCCTTTATGTTAATAATCAGAGGAAGTTTTTTTTGTTTTGTTTTGTTTTGTTTTGTTTTGTTTTGTTTTGTTTTGAGACAGAGTCTCGCTCTGTCGCCCAGGCTGGAGTGAGTGGCGCGATCTCGGCTCACTGCAAGCTCCGCCTCCCGGATTCCCGCCATTCTCCTGCCTCAGCCTCCCGGGTAGCTGGGACTACAGGCGCCCGCCACCTCGCCAGGCTAATTTTTTGTATTTTAGTAGAGACGGGGTTTCACCGTGTTAGCCAGGATGGTCTCGATCTCCTGACCTCGTGATCCGCCCGCCTCAGCCTCCCAAAGTGCTGGGATTATAGGCTTAAACCACCGCGCCCGGCCAAGGAAGTTTAATCAATGGAAAAAATAAACCATCAACAGGCTTTAGATATAAATATAGAAGAGATGAGTAAAAATGTAGAACAAAACAGTAAAAAAACCTAGAATAAAGCACTGGAATTGGGTAACTATTATCCATTGACAGAAATATCATAAAGGGGTGTGTGTGTGTATGTGTGTGTGTAGCTACAGATGTGTTGACTCACCTACTACTGCTTTTTTCAAAGATTTTATTTAAAAACAAGCGAAGTACCTCTGAAGTATTTTTAGTATGAACTGATCCTTTTCCATTTTCTCTTTTCAATGAAGTTGGATTGCATGAAGTGAATAAAGCTGCTTTACTTGATCGTATCAGCCTACAGCAGATGAAGAGAGAATTTCTAATGGCACCTACGTCACTGACTGCAGTTGTTAGAGAAATAGGGAAATAGAATTGTTGGTGAGTCATATGGCTCATACATTGCTCTAATGCGACTGCAGTTTTGGTGAGGATTTTGATATTTAATGAGTGAATAAGGGCAGAGCAAGTCTTTTAAGCCAATTTCTGATGGAAGCATGACCATGTAAGTTTAGAATAAGAAAAGAAAAGAAGGGGAAGAAAGAATGAATAAATTTATTGATCACATAATGCTGAAGGCATTAGAAGATGCCAACATTAATACAGTTAATAAATACATTGTTTACACAAGTGTGTCACTATCATTGGCCAGCATAAAAACTGTCCTTACCCAACAGTGTTTCCTCAAACACTTGAAATTGAAGAAGATAAAGTTCAGTATTTCCAGTGATCTCTAACTTTCAGATTTAGATGTAGATGATAAGCTTTTTGAATCAAAAACTTTGATCAAAGTCATGAATCTTGTTCTTGCAACGCTGTAAGAAAACTAAGATGCTTCTAAATTTTAACATAAAGTCAGTATCATAAGAATGCCAAGTTTAAAAATGGAACAATGTTTTAACTTTTAGTTAGTATGAAATTAGTTCAGAAGAGAATAATTGGATAGTCACTTGTAAATATATTCCTGGATACACTTAGCCAAGAAGAATGATGGAGGAGCTCTTCTTTTGACTAATAACACATTTCACGCTCTTTAGTATGCCTTTATATCTGCGTCAAAGCTGAAATCAATGAGCCACAGATAAAAAATGGGCTGAATATTGGAAGATGCCAATAAGACCCATTCCACTAACCCCTTCATTTGTGCCAAAATAATTTGTTTGAAATGCTGAATTCATGTGCTGAATAATTTGTTTGAAATGCTAGGCTACAGATCCGGGGGTAGAACCAGTGAAAAATAGCCAGCTTTGGAGCTGGTAGGTTGAAGGGAAGAAGGAAAAATTGGGCTAAAGTGAATCCCTATGGAGGAATCAAACCTTTTCAGGAAGGGACTGTCAGGGTGAAGAGAAGGAGTTCTTTTCCAGGGCTAGGATGGATAACAAAGGCTGCACAAGGTGGGCAACAGAATTTCAGTTTCTCAAAGGTGACTTCCAGGAAGGTCTCCCCCAGTGTGGAGACATATTTTGGGGTTTAAATTGGGCCCTCACCCTGTAAGAGATCTGTGATGCTGCGGATTCTCTCTACCAGGCAAGGCCTCCTGGGATTAGTCAGAGCCCAGCTGTGTGGAGGAGGAACAGCTGGAGCATCTGGGTGGGGGCTGGCTGAGGGCCTGGTAAGCTGGTGTCTACTGAGAGACAGCATTCCTTCGGAACACCCGAGCCCACTGCTGTGTCAGCGAAGAGAAGGGAGCTGGAGGTCGTAAGCCCTGGTCTCCCACTCTCATCAAATACACCCCAGTGGTCAGTGCATGCCTCCACTTTTGTGAGAATCCTCATTTCTCATGTGTGTGCATTTAGTGTGTACCATGGCTTTGGATGGTTCACACTTATTATTTTCCCACCTGGCTTTGAGATGCATCTGGGGAAAGCTGGTGCTGTCACCTTTCAGGATGAAGAGCAAACGCTAAATTTTAATTACAAGAAATACCAGGATGTCTTTGAGAACATTGTTCTTAACTTCACTAAAACTTTTCAGTTCTTTTAAAAGTCCCTTGCATGGTATCTCAGAATCACAAAGTTTAGTTTTAAAAGGGACCATCATGATGAGCTTATTGAACACTTTCATTTCATAGGCAACAGAATGGAAGTCTAGAAGGATTAAGTGACTTACTTAAGGTCATTTTTATAGCAACGAAAAAAAATCTTGAACAAATTCTTTAGTTTTCAGATTGGGGGAAAAAGACTATTTATTCATTTGCTTCCCAACAAATCACTCACCCACTGTCCCTAAGCCCATGGCCTGCTCTATTCCATGGATACCCACTTTCCCTTGATTCAGAACCTGACAGTAAGTGGAGTGGGGAGGAAAGCCTATTAAAGGTTATGCTCTTTAAACAGAGTTCTTACATTTTCGACACAGTAGGAATAACAGTAGAGAAAGCAAATTAGCAGTGGGAATGTCAGGAAGTGAGTCTGTTCTATGAAGAAAAACAACTACATTTAAACAGTCACAGAAAGCTTGGGTATGCAACAGACTTTTGCCAATGGAGACACAATTAAAATAAACTTTGAGGCAGGCATGTTGCAGGGGAAAGGTTTATATAAAGAATACAATCAGGCTGGGTACAATAGCTCACACCTGTAATCCCGGCGCTTTGGAAGGCTAAGGCAGGAGGATCACTTGAGGCCAGGAGTCATTTGAGACCCCTCTGGCAACATAGTGAGACCTTGTCTCTATAAAAATTTTAAAAATTAGCTGGATGTCGTGGTGGCATGCCTGTAGTCCCAGCTACTCAAGAGGCTGAGAAGGGAGGACTGTTTGAGCCTGGGAGTTCAAGACTTCAGTGAGCTATGACTGTACTACTGCCCTCCAGTCTGGGCAACAGAGCAGGATCCTGTCTCCAAAAAAAAAAAAAAAAAAAAAAAAAAAAAAAAAAAA
>NW_016816095.1:2615397-2629454 GCF_001698545.2 Rhinopithecus bieti
CAATGTATAATGAATAGGAATCCCAGTCCACAGACTCAAGTGAGCTTAGAATACTGCATTTCCTTATTTTCTGTAGATCAACTTAATCCTGAATCCAACACATGATGTCTCTGGAGTCTGGAAATTCAATCTCAGTCAAGATTGTGTGACTTACAATGGATGCAGGTGCTGAGGAGTTCCCTGCAATCACTGGGCACCAGTCAAAGATATTGCCCAGGTCACGTTGTCTCCGCAAGTCTCTGGTGTCTGTGACTTGGAGAATTTTGAGGGAGACTGGAGTTCATTGCTAGGAGTTCAGCCTCCCTAAAGTGTCATCTAGCCATCTTGCTTAGGATCTTTCTGGGGAACACAAACTCATATTTCAAGGTTAGCATTTTAATAAATTATCTTGTGTCTAATAATGGAGGAATGAGTTTGCATTCCTTTTTTTTTTTTTATGAGACAAGGAGGTCTCATTCTGTCATCCAGGTTGGAATGCGTGGCATGATCTCAGCTTACTGCAGCCTCGAACCTTTTCAGGAAGGGAATGTCAGGGTGAAGAGAAGGAGTTCTTTTCCAGGGCTAGGATGGATAACAAAGGCTGCACAAGGTGGGCAACAGAATTTCAGTTTCTGAAAGGTGACTTCCAGGAAGAAGGTCTCCCCCAGTGTGGAGACATATTTTGGGGTTTAAATTGGGCCCTCACCCTGTAAGAGGTCTGTGATGCTGCAGATTCTCTCTACCAGGCAAGGCCTCCTGGGATTAGTCAGAGCCCAGCTGTGTGGAGGAGGAACAGCTGGAGCATCTGGGTGGGGGCTGGCTGAGGGCCTGGTAAGTTGGTGTCTACTCACAGACAGCATTCCTTCGGAACACCCAAGCCCACTGCTGTGTCAGCGAAGAGAAGGGAGCTGGAGGTCGTAAGCCCTGGTCTTCCACTCTCATCAAATACACCCCAGTGGTCAATGCATGCCTCCACTTTTTGTGAGAATCCTCATTTCTCATGTGTGTGCATTTAGTGTGTACCATGGCTTTGGATGGTTCACACTTATTATTTTCCCACCTGGCTTTGAGATGCATCTGGGGAAAGCCGGTGCTGTCACCTTTCAGGATAAAGAGCAAATGCTAAATTTTAATTACAGGAAATACCAGGATGTCTTTGAGAACATTGTTCTTAACTTCAGTAAAACTTCTCAGTTCTTTTAAAAGTCCCTTGCATGGTACCTCAGAATCACAAATTTTAATTTTAAAAGGGACCATCATGATGAGCTTATTGAACAGAATCATAGGCAACAGAATGGAGGTCTAGAAGGATTAAGTGACTTACTTAAGGTCATTTTATAGAAACGAAAAAAATCTTGAACAAATTCTTTAGTTTTTAGATTGGGGGAAAAAGACTATTCATTCGCTTCCCAACAAATCACTCACCCACTGTCCCTAAGCCCAAGGCCTGCTCTCTTCCATGGATACCCACTTTCCCTTGATTCAGAACCTGACAGTAAGTGGAGTGGGGAGGAAAGCCTATTAAAGGTTATGTTCTTTAAACAGAGTGCTTACATTTTAGACACAGTAGGAATAATAGTAGAGAAAGCAAATTAGCAGTGGGAATGTCAGGAAGTGAGTCTGTTCTACGAAGAAAAACAACTACATTTAAACAGTCACGGAAAGCTTGGGTATGTAACAGACTTTTGCCAATGGAGACACAATTAAAATAAACTTTGAAGCAGGCATGGTGCAGGGGAAAGGTTTATATAAAGAATACAATCAGGCTGGTTACAATAGCTCACACCTGTAATCCCGGCACTTTGGAAGGCTAAGGCAGGAGGATCACTTGAGGCCAGGAGTCATCTGAGACCCCTCTGGCAACATAGTGAGACCTTGTCTCTATAAAATTTTAAAATTAGCTGGATGTCGTGGTGGCATGCCTGTAGTCCCAGCTACTCAAGAGGCTGAGAAGGGAGGACTGTTTGAGCCTGGGAGTTCAAGACTTCAGTGAGCTATGACTGTACTACTGCCCTCCAGTCTGGGCAACAGAGCAGGATCCTGTCTCCAAAAAAAAAAAAAAATCGGCCAGATAGAAAGTTGTATAGAAAAGATGGAAAGATGGAAAAACTGGGGAACTGGGAGAGTGAGTGTGTACTGAATGAGGGTGCTTAGATCTTCTCTTCTGTGTAACTGTGGGTGCTGAGATACTATTTATTAATGGAATAGCTAATGATAAGTTAATCAGGATCTCTTATATAGTTTAATTCAGAAGGAAACTTATTATTTGCCTCATGGAATGACCTAAGCCTTTATAGATGTTTCAATTTGCCAAAAATACTGATTTTGTTTAGGGCCTCGCTAAAAGATAAAAAATAGTCAACAGACACATACTTTTACAATACAAACACATTATTTCCACGGACAGGGATGAAATCCAACAGTTAATATGTATTTATTACTTTAACTGCATATGTTAATGTGTTGAACTTAACCTTCTGCTTATTAGAATGAAATGAATGAATGTTATTAGAAATAACATTATAGGTCAAGCAGAAGATAGCCCTACACAATATTCTTGCTGAATAAATAAATAACTATGGCGGATTGACTTTCCAAAGGAGACATCAATTGAAACAAGTGATTAAAGTTGACAATGGAATTGTACAAATGACCCTAATTAATGAATTTTCTAATATTTTTCATGTTTATAAACATTAGCCCTTGTTTGCACACTGTGTGCATAAATATGCATGCATTACAAACAGTGACAGCCATAACTGGATGCAAATCACGCTCAGACGCCTACTCTGTGGCATCCATGAATTCTCACATATCATTCTATCGTAAGCTGGAGAAAGTTCTAATTTCCCTTTTTTTTCTGCCACTGACTTGGAGACCGTTGACTTGGCAAAGCCCCTAACCAGATCTCAGATAAAATTGGCCATTTACAAGACATCAAATCTTCTGCAGCCTTGGATTAAGGATTCTGACCTTAAAAAAAGAAAAAGTTCTACTTCCAATCACTTCTTCTCTTTGTAAATATGATAAACTGTTGGTTGTTTTGCTCATACTCCCTGACAGTAGTAAGATAATGTCACTCTTCAAATAAGTTCTTACTTATTCGTTACCTTTTGATGGGTTTATCAGCTGCCAACAAATAATGGAGAACTATTTTGGTAAAGCCAGTCACGCCAGGCCTGTAAATGAGAATATCTCTGTGTGAAGTCTGAGCATTACAGGTAGGTCTCCATGGCACAAGCTTCGAGAGAATTAGAGCTACCTTTATGCTCTTACTAGCCCTCATGTAATTACCGTAGAAAGTGCCGTTACTCATTACATTATTATTGGTAATGATGACTAGATCATAGGCTTAAGTTAAAGGGTAGTGTTACTGTTTCATTGGGAACTCTGAAATTAGTAACATTATCGTTGCCTCATATCCTATTAACTAAGACCAGCTCCTTATCCAAAAACATAAGAAACCCATAGTTGGTGACATTCTCTTTGCAGGTGTTTAGTTTCAAAACTGTGTTTTCTTCTTACCTGCTAGAACTCAATTTTTTTTTCAAATTCTCAAAAATGTAGACAGGATTAACCAAGCCTGTTTTTTCCCTCCTACATATAAAACACAACATCTTACATTTGATGTTTGTTTATTGGTAGTTTTATTAGCAATAAAAATGCTTTTCTAAGTGTACAGTTCTCTAAAATATACATATTTTAAATAGATAGAAAAAATTACAAATTATTTCAAAGGCTTTGGTAAAATATCGGGATGGCTCTGTATAGTGTGGGACTGTCTTGTGTTGCTAAAACATTTTAACCTACAGCTGTGCTCTCCTAGTCTGATTAATCATTTAAAAACCAAATACAAATCAAATGTAGAAACAGGACCAAATACTAACAAAAGCATTTTCCTTGCATATTCACAAGAACATTTCATTTGGGATTAGTAGTTTCATAAAAGCACAAATATAAATGTCAATGAATTTTATATTACACAGATGATATTGCAGAAGCAAATATCTTTGCATTTATTGATACCTAATCTGGAAACCACAAAATACTGGATGTATCCTAAGAGGAATGGTTGGGGAGTGGGGAGGGGGGTGCGCGGAAAGTGGATGTAGAGATGCCTGCCTCTGTATTTTTGAAATGTGTCTTAGACGACTGTAATTTATTATCTATATTATCATAACCTTAACATTATAATAACATTCAGGTCTATTCCAAAGGTTTATAATTTTAGTGGGTGGAATAATGCAAAACAAGTTCAGAGTGTGGGTTTGTCAGTAGAACCCCACTTGTTCTGTATTTTTGCTTGAAGTTACATGAGAATGTAGACATTAATTCTTACATTTATGGAACACCGTTTTTGTCATTTAAATTCATTTTTATTCAGTCTTTTTCATTTAAGCATGCTTCAATGTATTTACAATAAATGAGAATACATATAAACCTTCCAGAACATCTCTGGGAATACGGAATTATATTAATGACACTCTTAATGTCATTTATTTGACATGGGATCTGATTATGCCATTAAAGACCTAGTTCCTCTGATACTCACACAGGGATTAGAAATAACTGAATTGGGGAAACATCCCAGAAACTAGGAATAGTTATTTTTAAATTCAATGGTAGAATTCACACATTTAAAATGGTACAATTCACAGTTCTTCCTCTTCTGGAATGTTAAATCTTGTTTGAGAGGAAATTCATATATTCATGATAAATTAGAAAACAATTTGGAAGCAACCTATGCAATGTCGAGAGAGTTTCAGCCTGTATGTGCCATTCAGAGGTCACTCAGAACATGAGAAAACCACCGTGGGCTCATATTAATTCAGACAAACTTCACGGAGAGGGAAAATTTTGAGCTGAGTGTTAAAGATGTGTAGGATTTAGCAGAAAAAGAGAGAGACAAGACTAGGAGTGAACAGGAGCATGTGAGGGGCCGAGGTGGTTAGGACTGCTCTAAGAGGCAAGAAACCATCCCTCTTAGGATACATCAAGAATGTCCCAAGATTGACAAAGTAAACTGGGACTAGTTCATACGGACCCTTAATGTGGGGCTGAAACTTTCAAATTTATTCAAATATGCAAAAGAAGCTAATATAGATTTTTAACAAATGGAATACATGGTGAAAATGACTCTATTGTATAACCACCATTAAATAAAATGGTGACTCTGAGAAACTAGGTAGTTAACTATTAAAAATAAGAAGTAAAATCACAATGGTAAACTAGAGTAACCATAATATGACACGAGAAGGAGAAATAAACCAGAAACTTTGCGAAGCATGTATACTAGGACTCAGTGGCTACCTGAGTGTGGGATGGGAGAGAGATGCAATAAAATTAACTTCAAAATATGCAATTCATAGAAGCAAGGTAACATAGGAGACATTCGTTGAAATAGGAAGTGTCTTAGTCTGTGTTGGGCTGCAACAACAAAATCCCACAAACTATGTAATTTGCAAAGACTAGAAATTTATTTTTCACAGTTTTGGACGCTGGGAAGTCCAAGATCAAGGCATTGGCAGGTTTGGTATCTGGTGACTGTCCAGTCTCTCCTGGACAAATGCTATGTCCTCACACGGCAGAATGTCAAAGGGTAAGAAGGTCGAATTTCCTCTGTTAAGTCCTTTTTGAAGAGTACCTAATCCTATACACGAGGAAGGAGTCCTCATGGCTTAATGACTTAATCACCTCTTAAACAACCTCTCCCCTTTCCCGCACATTATCATATTGGCAACACCTGAATTTTGGTGGGAACACATTCAGATCATAACAAAAAGTTAGACAAAGGATTCATTTTTGATCATCACATACACTAGATTTGACTTTACAAACATGACCACCTGATTGGACATATTCTGTGAACAACTGGAAATAAATGAAGGATAAAGGCATGGGCTGAAACTGCAGGTTTAATAATGAGCACATAGGTGATAGTTGACATGGCAAGAGTAGATGAGCAATCTAAGGAACCAGATAAAGAAAGAGAAATAGAGGAAGGGTAGAAAGTCTGAGAATTTGATCTGAAGAGAACTGGTAGAAATAGAAGCAAGAAAGGAGAGAAAGAAAGAGAAAATAAGAAATGTATTAGACTGGCTAAGAGAAGCCAAGGAAGAGGTTGTGAAGGAGGGGGTCGTGGTATCAAAAACCGCAGAGATGGCAGGTGCTGAGTGGTAGGAAAGACCATCTGGATTTGTAAATAGTAGATTAAATGGGTGGTTTAGGGAGGGAATAATTTAGTGCCAATGTTGGTTTCTTAAGATGACAAGGCTTCAATTTATATTTTAGATGCATTTTCCTCCTATTAGGGAACAAGTAGCCAAGTCCTCAGTTTGTTTCTTACTGGAATTTAGCAGTTCGGCTGAACTAATTCAAGTTTTTGAGCTTATGAACAGCTGCAACTTTGTATTTAAATTTCATCTGCTCTCTGTCCTACTTAATGTTCCAGTAACAATCCATCTTACTTTCAAGTCTGACAATTTCATAAGGGTATTGACCACCCACAGAGAGTATGCCTGCAAAAGGAAAAGCCCTTTAAGAGCTGTGTTGAGTGAAGCAAAAATGCTTAGATTGTAGTCAATACTATTAGAACTGAACTGGGATAAGAGTGCAGTGATTCAGAAGGATTAGTTCCATTATTTTTACTGATGCTTCAGGAAAGCAATAGCATCCAGGAAAACAATAGAATTTAGGGCACTGTGATGGTCATTGGGATACTGCGCTCTGTAGCTGAACAACCCACTAAAATATTTCAGTAAAAGTGCAGTTAAACACACAGAGCTGAAAACCTCACCCACCCTACAGACACTAATGATTTTCCATATAAATGCTGGAGGCCCCTTTAAGTAAAAATAATGAACAAGACTATATTCTACTTGCTTTATAATAGACACTTCTGATAAGAAGTGATTCTCATTCTAATAAATAGAGGGGGGCACAGTTTAGTCTAACCACGTTAGATAAATTGCTTGATTTTAATAATCTTAAGTGCAAAAAATTTTTAAAAAGCCCACAATGAATATGACATTAGAAACCTTTTAATAAAGTAGATAATTCTAATATATAAACGATAAGATAGTAAGGATCTATTTTTTTCTTCTTTCAACTGAGCAGCTTCTGTATTTTAGTAGTCTTTTTTTTTTTCTTTGAAAGCCAGATTCCTATTTATAAATATTCGAATCAGGACAGTACTCCTTTTAATAAGTCTGTTCCTGAAGTGACCCAATCTGGCCATCAGTGAACCTATCAGGTAGTACACATGTATCACAATCAACCCAGGTATTAGGCACCCTTGGGCTGATAACTAAATGTGAGGGCGCGCGCGCGAATCTTGATAATTAACCACCTAAAGCCGGCGCTGATGTCTTGCACATTAATCAAAACAGTTAAGGTGAACACAGCCGTACCTATCCAATTACAGGAGACATGGACGATATACGCTCTCACCATGTTGCGTGGACTTTGCGCGTCAGAATACACTGAACCTCGCACGCACCTGACATAAACTGTAATTTAAAACAAATAAATGGGGGTGGGCTGGATGGATTGCAGCACTAGCTTACATCTAAACTGTTATCCCTCTGAAGACTTTCTTGATTAGCGCAAGGCTGATAGGTCAGAGGATGGACATTTTCAATCACCTAATGTTCACGGAAGAAATTATATTTTTCTGATAAACATTCATTACGAGCAATAGTTGAATTCAGATTTGGCTTTATAAGGCAAGATCCAATTAATATAAAATATGAAAGAAAAATAAAAGTAAATTATTTAATACTGCGGTATAGTTTTAACATTTATATGGCATAGGTTCCATCAACAGGAAGGAAGTTAAGGATCTTACCGGATTCTTCCCAAAATGCAACCAGAAAATATTACAATGGAAGGCCACAGTTCCAAGGATTATAGTTTTCTGTGTCTTTGGTGTTCAAAGCAAGAGCAGTCATGAAGAACCTCACTAATTTGAGGATTAATTTATAATTATTGCCCATTCAATTAAATTGTTCACACCTCTTCTCTACCGCCACTACCACGACCATTAAATAGTATTGATTGTATGCCAAAAACAGCCTCAAAACGCATACCATGTGTGTTAGGCTGTTCTTGCATTGCTGTAAAGGAATACGTGAGGCTGAGAAATTTATAAAGAAAAAGGGTTTTATTTCTGCTTACAGGTCTGCAGGCTATATGGGCAGGGTGGTGCCAGCATCTGCTTCTGGTGAGGTCCTCAGGCAGCTTCTAATCATAGCAGAAGGGAATGGGGAGCCAGCATGTCACATGGTGAGAGTGGAAGCAAGACAGCAGGCTGGGAATGGGAGTGCCACACACTTTTAAACAACCAGATCCCACGCGAATGCCTGCATCACCAAGGGGATGGCGCTTAGCCCTTCATGAGGGATCTGCCCTGTGATCCAGTATCCCCCACCGGGCCCCACCTCCAACACTGGGCATTATGCTTCAACGTGAGATTTGGAGGGGACAAATATCCAAACCATATCACCATGTAAGTGTAGTATGATGGTTAACTTAATGTGTCAGTCAACTTTAGTGGGCTAAGGGATGCCCAGGTAGCTGGTGAAACAGTATTCCTCGGTGTGCCTGTGAGGGTGTTTCTGGAAGAGACCATTTGAATCGGTGAACTGACAAAGGAAGATCCCCCTCCCCAGTGAGGGTGGGCATCGACTAATCTCTTGAGGGCCCAAATAGAACAAAAAGGTGGAGGAAAAGTGAATTTTCTTTTGTCTGAGCTACAACACACATCTCCTGCTCTTGGACATTGGCACTCCTGGTTCTCAGGCCTTCAGACTAGAACTGTGTCTTACACTGTTCCCACTCCTCCAACAGACCCCTGCCCCAAGGCCTTCAGACTGAATCATACCACTGGCTTTCCTGCTTTCTCCAGTCTGCAGACGTCGGACTGTGGGACTTCTCAGCCTCCATAATCACATGAGCCTCTTCCTCTAAGTCTCTCTCTTTGTCTCTCTACACACACACACACACACACACACAGGCATATATATATGTGCATATATGCCTATGTGTGTGTGTATATATATATATATATTTCTATTGGTTATGTTTCTCTAGAAAACGCTGACTAATACGGATAGTGAATTTAATCTGGTATGAATTTGTTCTTTTCATGGGCTATCTAAACATTTACCTACAAGCCTAGGGTCTATCAGAGTGCAGGTTGGGAAATGACAAACTAAAATTGAGCCTTGGTCAGGCACAGTGGCTCATGCCTTGAACCCTAGAACTTTGGGAGGCTGAAGCGGGTGAGGTCAGGCGTTCAAGACCAGCATGGCCAACATGGAGAAACCCCCAGCTCTACTAAAAATACAAAAATCAGCCTGGCGTGGTGGCGGGCACCTGTAATTCCAGCTACTTGTGGGACTGTGGCACGAGAATCGTTTAAACCCGGGAGGCAGAGGTTGCAGTGAGCTGAGATCACTCCACCGCACTCCAGCCTGGGTGACAGAGTGAGACTCTGTCTCAAAAAATAAAACAATAAAATAGAATAGAATCGAATAAAATAAAATTGAGCCTCATATGGGAAGTTGTTTAGGATTATTGTGTATGATTTTTATTGCTTGCCTTTTTTTTCATGGGTACATATGTAGTGCATATATTGTAGGCATGAAATAGCTAAAAGTTAAATCCTTGAGATCTTTCAATCGAGGGAATATGCTTGATAGTTTAAAGGAGGAAGAGTGACTTGAATTCAAGATTTTTGTACTGTAAAGGCTATTCTAGGTTGTTCCCCATTTTGAAGCTGTATCTCATCTTTAAAAAGCTAGGGGATATAATATTATCCAATGTATCCTGGAGTCCAAGAGGCTGATCCCAGAGTGTGCAGAAGAGAGACACTGTTCTCAGATATGAAGTGCTGAACTTCAAATTTTGTAGTGAAGAATGTCGGAAGAAGGCAAATGCCCTTGGAAATACGTTAAGCAGCTGTGGTTGCAGCCAGGATTTAAAGCATAATTCAAGGGAACATTCATTCCAGTGAAGATTGGATAGAGAGGCACGGAGAAAGAAAGAGAATGAAGAGAACTAAATGGGAAAAAAGAGAACCAGAATAGTCCTGGAGCCACCTACTAATAGATTAAAGCTATCACTAATTTCCTAATAAAGAGAAATTGGAAATAGTCATTATAAATCTAATGTATTTTGTCAAGTCTATCAGTAAGCTTACATTAACAGTCTAGTAAATACATTTAGTTATTAATGCATACACTGTAAGTTTAAGTTCTGGCTGTAAAACATCTTTTTTTTTTTTTAATCACACAAGTACATATAAAGATAGCCATTTAATTTGGGAAGGACTCGACCAGTAACTAAAGCTTAGAATCTGGGGTTCAGAAAGGACATTTTTTCCCTAGTGTTTCTACTGCCCATCATAATCAGTCTGTTAGACTGGCACTTAGGGGAAATAAGGTGAGCAGGAAGAAAAACTTTTTAAAAGTACACTGTAGAAGAACTCATGAAATAAAACAGGAATGTATTTAAAGTATTTGCTGGGTTCTTAGGAGCCAAGTTTCGTCAAGGTAGCTATTTTCTCTAGTTTCCAGATTTTATTTATGTTGGCTCAATGGAAAACTTTCCTCATGGTAAAGGACATTCAAGCAGGTGTCAGGCACTAGGAATAATGTCAGATATTCATTACCCAATTTAGAAATATCACTGAATTAAACTGAATGAAAACTGATCATTAACCCAAAGTTTATGAGTAAGGTGTAATATCAAAATCAAACCAGTAACGATGTAAGATTTTTAAACCAAATTTTTAAAATTACTTTTAAGTTGTAGTCTGAATATGGAATGAAGGCATGTGAAGTTAGAAAGAAACCGAAGAGATTTTTCTTAAGGATGGCAATGTATAGCTGAATAGTAAGTGGATGGCAATGTATAGCTGAATAGTAAGTGGATGGCAATGTATAGCTGAATAGTAAGTGGATGTGCATGACATACTTGATTTGTATCATATATAAATTAGATATATAGAATACATATAAATTATTAACACTGGGTGAAATAGAGAATCCAGAGAAAATGCCAAGAATCCATGTGATTTAAATGTATTTAATTAATGATTTTCATGTATTGAACCAATGTTTATCTCAAAAGTTTGCTTCAAAATTAAAATACATTTGTAGTTTATTTCATATCTAGCTACTTTCAACATTTTTAGCAAAACGTAATGAAGAAAAAGTTGTAGAGGCCGGGCACAGTGGCTCTCTCATGCCTGTAATCCCCAGCACTTTCAGAGGTTGAGGTGGACGGATCACTTGAGGTCGGGAGTTCGAGACCAGCCTGATCAATATGGTGAAACCCCATGTCTACTGAAAATACAAAAATTAGCTGGGCGTGGTGGTGCGCGCTTGTAGTCCCAGCTACTCAGGCGGCTGAGGAGGGAGAATTGTTTGAACCCAGGAGGCGGAGGTTGCAGTGAGTGGAGATCACACCACTGCACTCCAGCCTGAGTGATGGAGGAGACCCTGTCTCAAAAAACGAACAAACAAACAAGCAAAAAAACAAGAAAAACCACAACAAAAAAAAACTCGTAGGAGAAAATGCCGCCAGATCTTTTTCCAGCAGGTTGATCTACCTATTGAAACGTTCATATAAGAGATGACTTGCCTAAAAACACATGTATGGGACTGCACTTTCAAATCCACATTTAGAAGATGAACTAGCTTTTAAAATTAAGTCTATTCTTTGAATGCTTTATCTCTAAGAATTGCCCAGTGAAAATACATCATATCATTTTGTTAACATGTTATGAGATATAGGTATACCTAATAGAAAGGTATCTCGTAAGTGGCATTTAATTTTTGAAATATTTAATTTTTGAACTGATAGTTTCAACTTAAGATGTTATTTGATATAAATCTTGATCTCTATGTATTATTTTTATATGAGTCAAATGAAACGAAGATGTAGCTATGAGAGTGATATTTTTCATGCTCGAGTAGAGGCTGTGTTGTTTAAATTCTAGTCAATGGTCTTAAAATCTTGAATCTCAACCAGGCGTGATGGTTCACGCCTGTAATTCAAGCACTTTGGGAGGTCGAGGTGGGCGGATCATGAGGTCAAGAGATCAAAACCATCCTGGCCAACATGGTGAAACCTTGTCTCTACTGAAAGTATAAAAATTAGCGGGGTGTAGTGGTGCATGCCTGTAGTCCCAGCCACTCGGGAGACTGAGGCAGGAGAATTGCTTGAACCCGGGAGGGGGAGGTTGCAGTGAGCTGACATCTGTCACTTCGCTCCAGCCTGGTGATGGAGCTAGACTCTGTCTCAAAACAAACAAACAAACAAACTTGAATCTCTTCAAAGTTCTTGAACTTTGTAGAGTTTTTGCTTAGGCTGTGGGACTGACCGAGAAGTTTTCAATGATTGCTAGTGGGCATTCTCAGGAAGCAAGTAGCTGCTCAGGACAAGGGGAAAAAAGATGCAACTTGTAATGCTTATACATTATACAAAAAGCAATGTGAAAATATTTGATAATTATATTGATCAATGAAGAAAATTAAGAAATATTTCACAAGCTGCCCCTTTGATACCAAGATCTAGAAAGTTTGTAATTTGTTAAACAAAGAAACAAAAATAAGATTTTTTATAAAAATTTTTATACAGATTAAGTAAACATTTTCCATAGGGAAAATTGCTTTCAATGAAAGTCTCAAATCAAACCATAATAGATAAAGAAATAGTATCAAAGGAAAACCCTGAGGTCAGCAAAGTAACTGAGACAATGGTTTGATTGTAGGACTATTTAAGAGATAGGTAGATGTTATTTTAGATTATTTTGCTAGTATTTTGACAACTCAAGGAACAGGGAAAAAATCTAAAGGCTGAAAAGATTAGATTATGTTTTTCAAAAGAAAGGGATAAAATTGAATATTATCCAGCCATCGAAAGAGATAAAATTCTGATACATGCGACAACACGGATGAACCTGAAAGCATTATGCTGTTAAATAAGCCAGACGCAAAAGGACAAATACTGTATTATCCCACTTTATATGAGGTACACAGAATAGAGAAATTCACAGAGACAGAAAGTAGAATAGAGGTTACTCAGGGCTGTGGACAGTGAGAATGGGAAGTTAGTGTTTAACGGGTACAGTTTCTATCTGGGATTATGAAAATGTTAAAGAAATAATGGTGATATTTACACAACATTGTGAATGTACTTAATGTCACTGAATTTTATACTTAAAATGGTTAAAATAATAAATTTTACATTATATATATTTATTATAATTAGAAAAACTTCAGAAATAAAGGGGAAATTCTTAGTAATTCAAGTCAGTTTAGCATGCGTTATTCCTAGATATTCAAGAAAGGAGACCTTCAACTATCCAGTCTAGCCACATAAACTGGTTATCTGGGATAGAAAGTTCTATGTGATGTCCAATTGCCAGATAAACTTATCAGTATGCCATGAAAAAAACTATCACTTCATGTGTAAATAATGAGAATTCTTCCACAGGGTTTTTCCCGGGAAACACAACTATTTAACGTATTTATTAAGACGTGTTGCTTCCCCAGGGAGCAGGATGCAGCCTCCCATTCATGAATGGGGACCTTGAACTGAACACGCTTCCATTTCTTTCTTTTGGCGACCAGAAAGCTCAAACAAAACATGAGGTTCAGCAACCAGACTCATCTTAGGATTGGCATATTTCTATTCTCCTTGTCCCTGCTGTTAATCTTCTATTTCTATTTATAGTTTATTATTTCACTGTGGGATGTAAAAATTGTATATTGCGGTGCTTCACGCCTGGAATCCCAGCACTTTGGGAGGCTGAGGTGGGCGGATCATGAGATCAGGAGATTGAGACCATCCTGGCTAACACAGTGAAACCCTGTCTCTACTAAAAATACAAAAAATTAGCCTGGTGTTTTGGTGGGTGCCTGTAGCCCCAACTACTCAGGAGGCTGAGGCAGGAGAATGGCATAAGTAAATCCAGGAGGCAGAGCTTGCAATGAGCCCAGATCTTGTCACTGCACTGCAGCCCAGACAACAGAGCGAGATTCCTTCTCAAAGAAAAAAAAAAAAAAAAA
>NW_016816095.1:2629818-2634473 GCF_001698545.2 Rhinopithecus bieti
AAAAAAAAAAAAAAAATTGTATATTGCCTCCAATTCTTTGTGAAAAGAGGTGGGCTGTAAATATATAACAACATAAAAATAGTTGGATCAGTGATATGGTATCTAGTATTATGGGTATCCTCACTAAGTTTGTAAAGCATGGCTAGCATGTGTGATTTGAATGAGTTGGTGGACCTCTCTTCAGTTCGACTAAACACACACATGTGTGCACCCACACAGCTTCTTAGCACAATGCTTTTGGTATTAGTTCCTTGGTCTCTCCTCTTGGGGAGTTTACAATTTGGTCAGAGAAATAAGCCTTTTTACCCATCATTTGAAATGTTAGATGAACTAAACCACTCATTAAAGAACCAAAAAAAAAAAAAGATTGATTGCCAAAAAAGATAATATTTAATAAGCGCAACTGCTTCTGAAAACAAAATGAAACACAAAACATGCCATTACTTTGAATGGGGACAATCTGCAGGAATATTTATATATTAAAAAAATTAAAATTATAATTGAAAAATTGTTCTATCCAGGGTGGGCCGCTGCTAATTTGATGTTGCTGGTTGTTTTGAAATCACTGTTACTCTCTTGGCTTGTTTCTCTTAATCAGACCTTTCAGAGCTTAATCTGATGATTACAAGTCATTACTTCTATGTTTGTGACTACAGGTTCCATCTCCCATTTCCAATGTTCAAAACTCAATCCACTGGACCAATTTAGAAGAAAGTGTTGAACTAGGTGAGTGGACTGTGGAATTATTACTGAAGCCCTTTCTAGCAGTCAAAGCCTCGAATTAATTATATGGAAATACAAAGTTTAGAATTAGAGGAGACCTTAGGAGTAGTTGGTTTTTATCCTCTGGTTTGATAAAGATGGTCTTCAATGCCAGGTGTCTGAAGTCTAACTAGTGAGGGACAAAGTCAGGGTTAAAAACCCAGCTCTTTTGTTTTCCCAGCTGTTTTCTCCAGCTGAACTCTGATGTACTTGAGAATGGGCACCCCTGTATATCAGTCTTCACCCTCTAATTCCGAGAAGTGGGCCTATGTGGCAGACCGTGCAGGCCCCAGTGCTAAGAACAGTTCTCTCTTCCGGAACACTGAAATGGAAGTTCCAACACTGAGAAAATAAAGGCTCACTCCTTTCATTTCTCATTTAACATTTCCTTCCTGCAGAAGCCCAAGAGTACACAAAGTGATGAGGAACAAACGTAATGAATTCCCAGCTCCCACGTAGAGGAATAATTAATCCATTTGCTTCTCATTTTGATTCTGCATCTCCCTTAAAATGTATTAGTAGAGTCGAGCAGATGCCTTCTACAGAGGGTTTTCCTCATAATGAAGGCACAGCCGGGAGAGCCAGGGTCTTGCAGCCGAACTCTGCAGGCCAACGGGGACCGACTGCAGAAGCCCTTGAAAACATATGTTCTTTTTACTAAAACCTTGAACTTCCAGAATTAACTTGAAATTACACTCGAGTATTTTCACCCTGCAGTGTTTGACTTTCTGAACGGTGTGCATATTTTCTCTCAATCAAAATTTACAAAATCACAGAAGTTGCCTGAATGTGAGGAATAATGCAGAAGATAATTCTAATTGAGAAAACTGTCGTTTAAATGTTTGAAACTAAAAAGTAGGCTATTTTTATGGCCTAGATGCCCAGTAAGGAGATAAATGTATCAATTGTTGAGCTTACATGTTACAATTTTTGCAACCATTTCATTCGGCTGTGAATGTTAGAAAACCCAGGCAACCGAAGGGTTAATATCTGGCATTTTTTGTTTTTGAAATTGTCTCTGTCATAGTTCTGTAAGTCTCCAGGAAACATACTCAGTCCCACTCATATTTCTTTTTTTTTTGAGACGGAGTTTGGCTGTGTCGCCCAGGCTGGAGTGCAGTGGCGCGATCTCAGCTCACTGCAAGCTCCGCCTCCCGGGTTCCCGCCATTCTCCCGCCTCAGCCTCCGAGTAGCTGGGACTACAGGCGCCCGCCACCTCGCCCGGCTAGTTTTTTGTATTTTCGTAGAGACGGGGTTTCACCGTGTTAGCCAGGAGGGTCTCGATCTCCTGACCTCGTGATCCACCCGCCTTGGCCTCCCAAAGTGCTGGGATTACAGGCTTGAGCCACCGTGCCCGGCCTCCCACTCATATTTCATTGACTTGTGACAGTTTTAATATGTGCTACTAATGCTAATAAAAGTAAAGCAAAATAAGCCAAGGGAGTCAAAAACAAAGATCAATTTCAAGATCTCAAATATATTTCACCACCTGGAATAATGCTTTGTACATAATATGTGGTCAACAAATATTACTCCTTTCTTTCTAACTTCAAATATCACTTTTTTCTGATATTTGAAGACAGGCAAAATGAACATTTGAAGACACGAATAAATATATTCATGTTCATTCTGTCTGTCTTCTGAACTACTTATTTTAACTTATTCTCCTTAACTCCCTTTATTCTTTAACTTGTCCCTGTGAATTACTTTCACTGAGTTTCTTTCTTCTTATTGATGCTAGGTTTAGAAAATTGGTGAGAAGTAACATGATTGATTGACTCATCATACTTGCCTCTAAATGATTTTTCAATCTCCATTCCCAAAGAGTATCCTAAATTGTGCTATTCTTGTAATCAGATGGTCAGGGAATAAATCTTCCAGGGAATGTGGAGTCAAAGTAGAGCTGAGTTATCCCTAAATGGAGAAAGTGGTGGAGGTCGGGGGTAGACTTTCATGCCTGGGATTTCCCCCCAGAATTCTAGCTTCAAGTCTAAGGCTATTTTATAATACATTAGCTCAATGAGTTATTCTCATTACATACTCAGATGAACTTGGGCCAAATAACAGAATGATAAGCCAAAAATAAAACCCAAAACATAACTGTTAGGTTTCAGGAACAGAAGAATTGATGTGACCTCTTTTAGAGACAGGGGGGCTGGCACTGGAAGTTGGTCAAAGGAGGAGCCCTGTACATATGGTTTGTAGATTTTATTGATTTTGTCACAAGGAGAAGGGCTTGTCATTTGCCAGGCGAACTGGAATTCCTTTGTGAATTTATATGAAATTTTAACTAAAGTAAGGGTCTATATATTTTTTCTCATCTGTTTTCAAAGGGTGGGAGAGATAGAGCTTACCAAATAATTTTTTTTTAGCGTCTACTAAAGTGCCAGGGACTACTGTAGTTGTTGACAATTTTCTGGCATTCTATGACCTTGTCACTATCACCATATTCACTACTTTTACTATGTTACTAAAAATTGGGTAATAAACTTGAAAACAATAAGTTGTCACTATGTTTTAACAATATATATCAGTCAAAATGATAAACTGATGAAATGATAATCACACTTTAATTCCCCTATGTCTTTTATTCTTTTAAATCTTTTCCTGTATCAACTTTTAATGGTTAACATTCATACATTTATTTGTTAATTAATATTTGCATATTTATTTGCATGTGTTTTTGATATTTACATATTTGATTGTTCATATTTGCATATGTAAATATTTAAACACTTTTCCTATCAATTAATCTACTATATATTTCTAATAAGCCAGGAGTATCATTTTTGTTTTATAAATCAATAAGACCACAATCATCTGTGTAGGTTATCACTGGATATCAAACTTGCTAACTTCCTTAGAAAGGAGAGAAGGAATAGAGGAAGGTGCCTTTGGCTGGGATAGGTCAGGAATCAACATGAGGCAGAGTTTAACAACGTTTCAATTATGAAGTGAATGAATAATATTATGAAGTCTCATGAAAATTATAATAAATTATTTCAGAGAACAGGAAGGGCAATGCAAATGAAAATCCCATAATATTTATCCCATCCCCATTGACCATGCAAGAGTTGAATTTTGGAAAATTAACTTCGACACACTAAAAAGAAGTTCACTTATTTTATTTTAAAAATCCAATCCAAACATGTTTCAAAAAAACACTTTTTTTTCTTAACTTTGTAGGTGCATGACGCTTGCAGGTGCTGATATTTGACAGATCACTTTGGACTGAGCAATCAACGAAGTGCCACAAGCGCGTCTACTAATTTTATGAGAGGGAGCAAGAGTTCAGGGTCTCTTCTAAATATCACAGAAGTCACATCTGGGGCTTCTCCATAGTGATCTCTAACGTTCTATGAGTTAGAGGGATACAAGATATTTTGAAGAAAATAAAATTCACCTCATTAACTATTGTTATTGCTATATACGAATTTTAAAAACCATGTCTTCTCAAATTTAAATGTGACTGCAGATATTAAACGCTTTCCCATGAGACGAGATTACAAGCAGTGTCGGTAGCCGGGCATCTTGTTCTCTTAAGTTGGTAACAATTTTCCTTCACTGCTTCTGTCAGTTCTACCTAGTTTTTAGTAGACTGTATCTATTGCAGGGAGAAATGAGAAATTTCCAGTGCTCAAGTTCAGTGAAGAAGGTCATTGAAAACATTTTAAATGTGGTTGGAGGTAATTTCTTCCACTGAAAACTCCTCAGAGAATTTCTTTTTTCCATCTTCCTTCCTTCCTCCCTCCCTCTCTCTACTTTATCTCCCTCCTCCCACTTTCTTTCCTTTTGCCTGTGCAGTTCATTATACAAATGGTACTGAATATTATTCTTCTGAATTTATGTCACTTGACTGTGTTGATTTCTGCAGGTTGACCCATATATTTCTG
>NW_016816095.1:2634951-2666740 GCF_001698545.2 Rhinopithecus bieti
GAGTTGATGGGTGCAGCACACCAACATGGCACAAGTATACATATGTAACAAACCTGCACGTTATGCACATGTACCCTAGAACTTAAAGTATAATAATAATAATAATAATAAAAGAATCAACTACCCAAAACAATAAAGGTCATAACCAAAACAGCATCCCAGAGTAGAATCATGCACTACACTATGAAACTAAAGAGCAGAACAGGTTAATACACAGACATACATTTTGATTAGACCATAGACCAGATTATCCTTGATGTACTGCTAAGAGCTTTCCCAATTCCATTTCTCCCTCTTCTCTCTTCTCTTCCTTTTCCTGCCCCCTCATTTTCTTTCCTTCCCCCTCTATTTTTATATCAACCCAATTATACAATATGTTAGCTATATACATACCTACCTAATCATTCAACCAAATCTAATGATATGCAGCCTTGTATATAAGTTAAACACACAGCCAGATGTCCATCATTCTCAAACTAGGTTCGGTCATTTTCAGTGAATTCTTTCATGATCTTCATCAGAGCAGACAACTAGAATGTGTGGAGCCTACCTAAGGACTGAACAATATGTCTAGTGTCTACCATAAATCTACCCAGTAAGTAACAGCCCTTATGTCAGGTGTCTCATTTCAAATTAGTAACACCACAATGTGCATCAGGAACCTTAAACATGTTTAGCAGGAATGACAGAAACAGCCATATACCTACACTAGGCTCCTTCCTTTCCACACTACCACCAAACCCTGTCTTCAGTCTGGGCGATCCACATCCATCTAGAAGACTGCATTTTCCAGCCTCCATGTAGTAGATGCGGCTATTTGACAACCTCTTCACCACTAGTGTATAAGCAAAGCAGCACATGGTACCTTCTTAAGGCCTTCTTCAAGGAAGGGCTGGCACCCTTCTTTGTTCCTTCCTCTTGCTATAGGCCTAGAAGAGAGATGTGATGACTGGAGCTCCAGGTGCTGTCTTGGACTTGATTCAATACCATAGGGGTGGGTGGTTAAAGGGCTAGAAAGAAACCCCAGTAACATCATGGAGCTGCTATGCCAGGGGATTTGCCATAAGTGAGAAAATCAATCCCTGTATGTTTAAGTCACAATTTTTTGGCAATCTCTTGATATGGATAAACATGAATGCTGACTCATAGAGGAGGTAAAGCTAAATATAATAAAAACTAAATCAAGTACTAATTAACAGAGTTTCTCTGCTTCTAATTTTTCAATTAGTATGAAACAAAATATAGCTATAAAAAAGCATCTGCTGTAATTGGATTATTTTGTATCTTCCACTCTTATTTTTTATATCCAATCTAAGTTGCTTAGATTTAGTAAAACAAATATTGCATTTAAATTTGTCATTCAGTATTATTTTTGTCATGCATTACTATTATGTATCACCTTAATTCAACTCAAATCCCGCTTCAGACATAAAGTCTTACAGGAAGAAAAAGTTGTTTCCCCCCTCTAAAATCCAACAGTACTTAAGCCACTCCTTTGACATGTATATTTTTATACATTTCACTAGATCACAAACTCCTGGAAGGCAAGACCTGTGTATGTTACACAGCTCACAGGCAAATGATTGATATACAATGGGTTTTAGGTAAGTATTTATTGATATTTGTGGTTATATATACATATATATATCTTATATAAAATATACTTTCCAATAACTCTGAGAAAAGATAAAATTATTATTAATAATATAATTATTTCTTTATTTTTCTTTGACCAGTTTCCTTCACGATTCCAATTATTTCCTAAAGGAGAAATATAAAGACCTAAAATATATGACCTTGCAAATCAAGGATAATAACATCTATGAATATCTGAAATCCCAAAACTTTTAAATGCTATTAATAAAGACATCAAAATTCTGTTCAAAATACTTTGCATATCTAATGTTCTTAACAAAACATGCATTTCAAGCAGAAGTTTTAAGGGTTTTAAATCACAGATTTTCACAGCACTTCCTTCCGGCAGCTGATGAAAATTGGATCATATACAATCAGAACACTTTTTCTACACATTTTAAATTGATTGAAAAATAGAAACAGATTTAACATTCAAAAAAACACATTTGCAACCGTTATGTAAAAATGGCTTGATCTGATTTAGTAGATACTAGGTATAGAAACTTAGAGCTGACAGCATTCTTTGGGATGTTTTAAAACAGAGGAAACGTATTACAGCACCCAAGCTGCCACTCTCTCAAAATAAGTGCCTCTGACTAACAGCTTGAATCTTCTGTAAGGTCTATCATAAAAGAAAACCTTTCACTTAATGAAAGGTGTTCCCCATATTTCATGGTAGGTACAAGTCTGCCATTAAATAGGTTATAAATAGTTTCAAAATAAAAACATAAAAGTAATAAATTGCCAAACATGAGATATATGGAAATACAACATATTTGCATAAGATTTGAAAGTTCAACATTTATTACTGCCTCAATATGATATATAACTTGGAAACTGAAAAATAACTAGATAGCCATTCAAGTTGTCAGTCTGCATTAACTAGGTGTATATTCAAAGAAAATAAATAACGAACAAGAGTGTTTGTCTTATATCATGTTTACTAAGCTATCATGGCATTGACTCCATGGCCAGAAATATAGTCCAGAGGACATCGTACCTTTATAAAGAAGAGGAGGCATATTTATGACCAAAGATACCACGTTTACTTTCAAATGCTGTTTTGCTGAAGTAATTCATTCTTTTCCAAAGGTAAGGAAATATGGGACAGTTTTCTCAACATATTTTCTTTTTCTGTGGGATGTTTGGGCATATTCAAGTTATTATGTGTTTTTCATAAGGCCAGATAATGATAGCTGAAATGTAAATCACTAAGTTTGTCAGAGGAACTGAGAACAGAAGCTCCAGAATTAAGAATAAGTCTTAACTTCTCCCCTCAATAATACTTTAAGGCCTCTGTCCATTGGCACACTTGTACCAAGCCAAGGCTCTGAACGTAGAGTCCATGTAGGAAATTCCATCAACTATGGTGAGGAAGATCAATGTGTTGTCTTTTGACTTATTGAGAAGGAGAAATTTGTGAATAAATGGGATGTGTTTTTCCTACCATAAGAAATTTTCTAAGAGAAGTATGGTTTGTGTTGTGCAGTTTATTTCTCAAAGACACATTCTGACCACATTTAAAACCTATTTCAGAGTGTCAGAGAATGAAGAGGTAGGTTGTATGAAGACTTACAAACCAGTTAAAAAAAAAAAAGGTTCCTAAAGAAGAAATAACAACATTAAATTTGGAAAACATAAACTGAATATGAAAAACTACTGAATAATGAAGGTAAATTTGGACTATAGGATTCTCTAACAAATCACTATTTATAAATAGGATAGCCAGGCCATTTGTTACAAAAGTGAGGGTATTTTTGAGAGTGAAATTAATAGTAGGCATTAACTGGGACTACATTAGGCAAACAGGAGACATATCTGCCTTATTTATGAGAGATTGATGGATATTTTATTTGGCTAGATTTGAAGATGATGAGATGTCCTTTTTTCACTCTACCAAAATGCAAACAGAGACTTGCTGTAATTATTTTGCCTATCATTAAAAAACGTGACCAAACAGAAGCACTTCAACACATGGCCATGAAGGAATAACTGGCCCTGGATGTGTTCTCCCATCCTAAACAACAATAAACCTGGACACAATATATACAATAACTGTATGGAGGCAATGAACAACAGCCAGTGCAGTATGGATCTTTGAGAGAAGGGAAGCACATAAAGGAAACTCTATATTTGTCCTGGCTCCCTGCCTCGTGGCAGTTTCCAGATTGCATGCAAAGAAGTAGAGCCAAAGTAGAGCACTGTGTTAACATTAAACAGAGGAGGCAGAGATCAGCCACCAGGGCTGCTGTAGCATCTGGAACGTGCATGGTAGGGTACCAGAAAGGAGGGTGGTGCAGGGCAGGGATAGGAGAAAGGAGGAGAAGTCTGTATGGAGTCTCTGTGGGTCCTTGGCTAAGACTTGTGTTGTACAAATGGAGGGCAAGATTCCATGTGATCAAGCAGGCACTGGCTATTCTTTATGAGGCAGAGAGCTAATCTCTCTATCTCTTTTATCATGCAGGGTGGAGAGAAGCTGAAGCCAACCCAGTCTGAGTGGTAAGAGTGAAAGAGAGACATTTTATAATAATAAAAGTCTTCATTGATTAGGAACTTAGAACAAGCTCCAACAACAGGTATGTGTGTATGCACCTAATAACAGAGATTCAAAAATGTGTGAAGCAAATGTTGACAGAAGAAAAAAGGGAAATTGACAAAATCACACTAATAGTTAGACATCTTTGACACTTCTTTCTCAGTATTTTGTAGAATAAGTAGATACAAAATTGTTAGAATAAAGAAAATGTCAACCACATGATCAACCAGATTAAATAAATTGATACTTATAAAACACCATACTCGGCCAGGTGCAGTGGTTCACGCCCATAATCTCACACTTTGGGAGGCTGAGGCAGGTGGATCACTTGAGGTCAGATGTTTGAGACCAGCCTGGCCAGCATGGTAAAACTCCATCTCTAATAAAAATACAAAAATTAGGCTGGGCTCAGTGGCTCACGCCTATAATCCCAGCACTTTGGGAGGCCGAGGTGGGCGGATCACCAGGTCAGGATATTGAGACCAGCCTGGCCAACATGGTGAAACCCTGTCTCTACTAAAAACACAAAAATTAGCTGGGCATGGTGGTGCGCGCCTGTAGTCCCAGCTACTCTGGAGGCTGAGGTCGGAGAATTGCTTGAACCTGGGATGAGGAGGTTGCAGTGAGCTGAGATCGTGCCACTGCACTTCAGCCTGGGCGACAGAATGAGATGCCATCTCAAAACAAAACCAACCAACCACCAACCAACCAACCAACCAGCCAACCAACCAACACAAAAACAAAAAACCACACACACACCATACTCAGTAACTTTGGAGAACATATTTCTTTCAAATGCACTTAAAACATTTGCCAAGATAGATCATGTGCTGATTCTGGGCTATAAAATAGAATATCTCAATAAATTTCCAAAGACAGAAACCTCACAAAGTACCTCTCCAATGACAGTGGAATTCAATTACATATTAATAAGAATAGGAGATACAGAAAATTCCCAAATATTTGGAAATAAAACAATATGCCTCTAAATAATGCCTAATGAAATAATAAATCATGAGAGAAATTAGAAGATCTTTTGAGCTAAATGACGATAAAAACACCATGAATAAAAATTTATGGAATGCAGTTAAAGCAGAGATTCAAGGAAAATTTTTAGCATTAAAATACGTATATTAGGCTGGGCCCGGTGGCTTGTGCCTGTAACCCCGGCACTCTGGGAGGCCGAGGAAGGCAGATCACCTGAGGTCAGGAGTTTGAGACCAGCCTCGCCAACATGGTGAAACCCCATCTCTACTAAAAATGCAAACATGAGCTGGGCGTGGTGGCATGCCTCTGTAATCTCAGCTACTCAGGAGACTGAGGCAGGAGAATCGCTTCAACCCGGGAGATGGAGGCTGCAGTGAGCCGAGATCTTGCCACTGCACTCCAGCCTGGGCGACAAAGCGAGACTCCTGGGGAAAAACAAAACAAAACAAAAAAAAACCTTATATTAGAAGAGAAGTAAGAGTTAAAGCTAATAATCTTAATTACCTTCTAAGTATCTGGAAAAAGAAGATCACATAAGAATCAAAGTAAGAAAATGAAAGGAAATAGTAAAAATAAGGGAATTAAGGCAATTAATTAAAAAAAAAAATAAAGTCAACAAATCCAAATGTTGACACTATGTGTTTTTTATAAGGCCAGGTGGTGAGAGCTGAAATGTAAATGAGTAAGTTTGTTAGAGGAGCTGAGAAGAAAGGCTCCGGAAGTAAGAACGAGACTGAACTCCTCCTCCCAGTATTACTACAATGCCTCTGTCCATTCTCATACTGGCACCAACGCTAATAAAATTAATGGGCCCCAGCAAGACTGATCAAGAAAGAAATCTGAAAATACAAATAATCGATATCAAAAATGAAAAAGGGAATATGATCACAATTCATAGAGACATTCAAAGGATAATAAAGAAATATGAACATTTGTGTAAATACACTTTACAACTTAAATAAAATAAGTATATTGAACCACACCGTCTGTCACATCGACATATAGAGGGGAACTACACACACCAGGGCCTATCAGAAGGCGGAGGGTGGGAGGAGGAGGAGGATCAGGAAAAATAACTCATGGATATTGGGCTTAATACCTGGGTGATGAAATAATCGGTACAACAAACCCTCATGACACAAGTTTATCTATGTAACAAACCTGCACATGTGTCCCTGAACTTAAAATAAAAGTCTAAAAAAAGTAAAACCTTGTAAATATTAACACAAAAAGCAGAAAACCTGAATAACTTTATATATATAAATATTATATATATACACACATATATTTAAATTGCAATTGAAAAGCTCCCCACCAAGATAACTCTAAGCCTGCATGGATGCTCTGGTGAGTTTCTATTAAAAATGTATGAAACATATAAATCTACACAAATTATTTAAGAAAACACAAAAGGAGGAAGTATTTAAATACCTTCCAACTCATTTAATGAGACCAACAGCATCTTGGTAATAAAACTTGACAAAAATATTTCAAGAAAATATAGAAACCAGTATTTCTCCTGAATATAGACATAAATAAGTTTTAACAAAACACTCTCAAGTCAGATCTAGGATTACATAAAATAATCACACATCATGAGCAAATGAGGATTTTATCCCAGGAATGCAAGATGGACTTAGCACTTAAAAAAAATCAATTCAATTCACTAAATTATCAGAAAAGGAAGAAAGACCACATAATCATTTCAATGTATGCAGGAAGGAAAGCTTTTGACAAAACTGAACACCCCTTCATTATAAAACACACTTAACAAAGTAGGAATAGAAAGGAACCTCCTCAGTCTGAGAAAACATCTATGAAAAGCCTGAAGTTAATATCATACTTAATAACAAAATATTGAACATTTTTTCCTCTCCTGAGGTCAGAAACGAGGCAAATTTTTCTCACCACTTCTATTCAACATTGTACGGATAGTCTGAGATAGTACAATAAGTAAAGGGAAAGACATAAAAAGCATAAAGTTTGGAAAAGATGAAGTAAAACTATTCATAGACAAAATGACCGTTTACATAAAAATTCAAAAGAATCTATAAAAAAACTACTAGAGAGTTCTAAACTAAAAAATACAAAATATTTAAAAAGATCTAAATAAAAGGAGAGAGTTACCATATTCATGGATTGGAAGACTCCAAATCGTTAAAATAGTCATTTTTCTTCAAATTGAACTAGAGATTCAATGCAATGTCAATCAAAATCTCAACAAGCTCTTGTGTAGAAAATGACTAGTTGATTCTAAGCTATATACGGAATTGTAAAAGATCTAAAATGGCTAGAAAAATTCATGAAAAAGAAGAATAAAATTTGGGACTTATATCACCTGATTTCAAGACTACAATGTTCTTAGTGTGGTATTGATATAGGGATAATAGAATAGATCAATAAAATAGAATAAACAGTTCAGAAATAGACACATATGACCCATCAACTTTCACCAAAATTCCAAAGCTATTCAATTTGAAGTGATTTTTTTTTGCTGTATTGAAATAATTGTGTGAACATATAAAAACAAATGCATCTCAACCCCTACCTCACACTATGCATAAAAACTAATTCAAGATCATAGACCCAATTGCATCAAAACTATAAGGATTTTCAAACCTGGTATTGGCAAATATTTTTAAAGAGGATACAGAAAGCACCAAGAATAAAAATATTGATCAATGTCATCAAAATTTTTAAAAGCCTATTTATCATAAGACATCATTAAGAAATAAGGTAAGTCACCAACTGAATGAAAATATTCATAATACATCTGACATAATACATCTTGACAAAGGTCTACCCAAAAGATATTTTAAAGAACAAGTATCCGAAAAGCAAATACCTGAATACCCAAAAGATACTTTAAAAGCGAGTCAGACAAGCATATCTAATGCGCAAAGGACTCAAATAGACACACCAAAGAAGGCAGACTCATGAATGGCTAATAAGCACATGAAAACACGCATCATTAGTCATAAGGATAATGTAAATGTAAAGCCACAGTGAGATCACAAGAAAGCTAAAACCCAGAAGAATAACACCAGTTGTTATTTGGGACAAATGGAACTCTCATACATTTCTGGTGAGAGTGTAAAATGGTTCAAAGGCTTGAAAATACTGCTAGACAGTGTGTCAAAGCTAACCAGAAATTTTACTCCTTGGTATTAACCCAAGAGAAATGCACACGTATGTCCACAGAAAGACTTTTACAAAAATGTCCATGACAGCTTGATTCATAGTATCTAAAACTTGGAAAAAACCCAAATGTACAGGAGGCGAATGATTAAAAAGTTGTGGCATATTAATCAATGAAATACTATTCACGAGTAAAAAATACATGTATGACTACTGTCATACTCAACAACAGGTATGGAACTGAAAAACATCATGTTGAACGAAAGAAGCCAGAAGCAGAAAAGCACACGTTGTATGATTACTTTTCAACGAAGGTTAAGGGTAGGTAAAACCAACCTTCCTGATAGACAGAACAGTGGTTGTTTATTGGTGGTGTTTAAGTAGAATTGACCTTGTCTTTATTACAGAAATAACTCCTTGTGTTTCACATTAATAGCTCAATGGAATATTTCCATGTGTCTACTTACGTAATTTCCAACATTTTTTTAAGTTGTGATATTGTCCAATTGTGCATTTTAATGTCAATTTTATTACTTTTATTACTTTTTGAGCGTTGTTGTGATATTGTATTTACTTTCTCCTAATTTAGACACAAATCCCATTATGCAGTGACTAGGCCATCTCTCTGTTCTGAAGAACATCAAGCAAATTCTCAGTGCACTCCGTAAATGTTAAGCTTATAAAAATCTCTACATCTCAAGGTCTTGGTTTAAAAAAATTTTAAATTTTATATTTTTGTGGGTACCTAGTAGTTGTATATATTTATGGGTGGTTACGTGCGATGTTTAGATGCTGGCAAGAATGTGGAAAACATCACGGAGAAGGGTATATCCATCCCCTCAGCATGTATCCTTTATATGACAAACAATTCAATTACTGAATACCAATTTTAACTTTGCAGCTTACTAACTGCTTTATAACATGCATAACCTTAAAATAATTAGAAGCCTCCTAGATCAATTTCAACAAAACTGAGTAGGAATTATTACTTTAAATCCTTTTCTTTTATACATGATTTACATAATGAAAGATAAATTAAATACATGTTTAAGAATATGTAAGGTGACATAGGTGTATAGAGGACTGCAAATCCCTCTAAACTGAAGTGTTTCCTGAAATTTAAGAGCAAAGTCAAGAAGTTCTTCCGGGTAACAGGGAATTACTATATAATAGGTAAGATGAGATAAAATATCACACTGTGATTTGCAGATTAATAATGACACTAAATGTAAAGAAATGGTTTAGATGACACATTATTTTTATGAAAGGAACCAGATACCCTAAAATATAAATTAATAATGTTGGATTAGAACCCTAACATTTCAAAATAGTATAAGAAAATTGGTCAGCAACAGTTTTTTTTTGGAAGTTTAGGATAGGTAGAAATCCTAATATTAAGTGGAGCATTCAAAGTGTTAGGATTTAATTGCTATTTTTTAAAAAAAAATTAGCAGGAATCAGGAGGCTGTTGGGAAGGCCTTCTCTGGAATAAATACTAGAAATGCATTTATCTTTCTTGAAATAAAGAAATGTGATCCTATTTTGTAATTTATTATGCTAAATACAATAAAGTCTTTAAGAAACGTGTCATTAAGCTGTTCGCTGATCTACTTCTCTCTTCTTGGTTGCTTTGAGAAACCATGCAAAATCTTCATCCCATATTAATTACCAATTTAATCAGTCAATGCTAAAAGAAAATATTTTGCTTTAATTATAAAAGGCAGTTGCTGTAAACGTTTGACGTGACGAATACCTTTGCTGATCTTGGGCAAGTTGTAATTTATTAAGCACAAATATGAGAACAACACAAGTAGAGGCTTAATCAGCAGTGACCCTCGATTAAAATAGGTGATGTCTGCTGGGGTTTAGAATAAAGGTGAGATAATGCCAATTAGTTGTCAAATCATCTGGCAAAACAGCTGTTACATAAATAGAAGATCACTTGGGCTTCTTGTTCATTTTCTCAAATTCGTCTTTTTTAAGTCATTCAAAAAGATAGTTCCTCTGTTTATATAAAATTTAAAAGCAGGGGAAATAAATTTGCAGTGTTAGAAGTCATGATCCTGGTTAGCCGTGCTGGGGTGAGGGAAGGGAGGTGGGAGGGGTTGTGACTAGAAGGGGCTCGGGGCTGGAGATACGTGTTGGCATGTGGAGAATACGCTGTTTGTTAACCGGGTCCTGGTTAAGGGATGCGCTCCCTTTGTAAAAATCCATCAAGCTGTGTACTCAGGGTTCCCACATTTTCTGCATGTATATTATGCTTCCAAAAAATTTCCCTTAAAATATAAACTATTTCCAGAAATATAGGGAATTACCTCAATATTGTGTCAAAACTGAAAGGTTTTATACAAATGTCTGGAAGAAATAACAGTTTTCTTGAAAACTTTTCCTCAATTCCCTCTATCTCCAAGAAAACATAACAGAACATCTACAATTTTTATTAAATAGGACTTTAAACAAAATGGAGGCACAAACATTAGCCTTGTGCTTACCATCAGATTTAGAAATGTATATGCTACTTACCAAAAAGGTGTGTTCTCTCTCACTTTTGTGGCAATTTGTTCATTAGAGTTGCCAAGCAGAGATATTGGTTGTGGTACAAGCCTGGAAAAACAGAACAAATAGAAAAATTGCTATCCTATAAAACATTACTTTTATCGTAACAGTATATGTCACCTATTTCCTAATGTATTTTTCTACAGAACTATAAAATGATAACTGGTTTGCTCTGCCATGTAACAAGCAATTACTATCTCTGCACGTACCAGGTGGTACGGGAGATGTGTAGCTGGCTATTGTAAAACTTTTTCTTCAAGGAAATTAAGCAAACAAAGAAGTGTAATAAATATACCAAACTGGTGAGTATCATAAAGGAGGTATAATCAAATGTTCTGGGAGTCGGGAGGCAGAAGAGGTGACTTCCAACAGGAAGAGGTTGTGAGTTTTGGAGGAGGTGGGGCCTAAACGGAGACTGAGGATGAGTATGGTCTTCAAGGTGGTGGGCAGGGCCTGGGACAGGAAGATTGAATGGGGGCAGCTCATGTATGGGGGACAAAATGACCAAGTTACAAGTTTGAACATAATGGAAATAGGAGGGGAAATTGATACGTTTCAGTTTGATTGAAGGAATTTTTCAGAGGGATTGGAACTGAGGTGAAACTGTGAGAGCAGCAATTAAGTCACTTGTAATAATTTGGGTACTGCGCTAGGCCCAGAAATTCAGCAGTGAAATTAGAAGGATATGAGCCCAGACCTCATGGAATTCCCAGCTTATGGAGACAAACTGATATAGAGGATTATAATAACGCATGATGAAAAGCAGAGGTTTACTGGGGGATCTGTAGCAGGGGAATCAGTGTGGTCCAAGGGTCAGAGATTTAAAACAAAACAAAACAAAACAAAACTTCAAGTCTCAGAAAAGTGATAATTAAGGCAATGAGGTTAGATGAGATTGCCAAGGGACAGTGTAGAATATTAAGGGGGTGGATATGGACAGACTCCCATCTGGGAAGGAGGAAGGAATCAGAGAAGAGGAAGGAGTCTCTGAAGACTGCGGCGTTAGGAAAGACAAGAGACGCAAGTTTTATGGAGGAGGCTGTGTTCAAACGCAGAATGTTTTAAAATTCAGGCAGGGTTAATATTGAGAAGTGGTTATTTGTCTTGTTTGTTGACTTGGATACATTAAAAAATGTTAATAAAAATTGTGGGGCGATGGAGCTGGCCTGAGGTTCGGTTATTCTACACACACATCAGTGCTGTTGTTCTCTTTTCTGAAAAGCAGCCTCTCTTAAACATTATGCAGTGATTCAGGACTTAGCCTGGCTAGGGTTCACAGATTAGAATAAATGACAAAAATAATCATTTCAAAAGCTATAAATTGTAAATATATAATCTCAGTGACTTCTCATTCTTCTCCAACTACAGGATTTTTATTACTTGCAATTATATGCCAAAGAAACAAACCAAGGCAGTTATCTAGATAAACTAAGTAACTGAGTGGAGGAGCAGTTGGTTTGGTTGTTTAGTCCATCCTAATTAGGAATTAGACACAACGGATCACCATGCAGTTAACCAGGAGGATGTTAGAAACTTCTAGATTCACTGTGATTTTAGCCATAGCTTATAGTTAACAGCCTTGATTTCTTGAAAATTACAGAAGATAGAAATAGCATGTTAATTTATGGAGAATAATTACTTAAGGGTGCGATTGAGTTTAGCCATGCAATCAAGATTATGGTTTCCAAATATCAAGTGAATTAAAACAGTCATTTACTGTTAACTTTTCCCTTACAGAAACTATTTTCAGCTTTCAGGAATTTCATACCCCTTGCAAATATTTAGAAAAATAACTAAGATCTATAGATTTAAAGAAAATGAATATAGTATACAATTTAGAGCCATTTGTATTTTGTACAGGTTTATAAACAGTGGTAACCAAACTGATTATTTAAAATGGACTTAAACTGACCAGTTTTTCTGTTCATAGATAGACATTTTTCTATATTCTGAGATTTTTTTCCAATCAAGTCTCCTTAAATATATATTTGGGGGATTTTGATAAGAATCACAATACAAATGGAAGAAGAGTACAGTGACCAGATTTTTAAAGCTCTACAAACCTATGGACGAGTATCATTTCTGAAGATCAGAGGAAAAAAGTGTCTATGATGAAAATAGACAGAGTGGAAAAAAATGGTTATTTCTGTCAGTGCTAAAAAGCTTAGAGANATTAAGGCAATGAGGTTAGATGAGATTGCCAAGGGACAGTGTAGAATATTAAGGGGTGGATATGGACAGACTCCCATCTAGGAGGGAGGAAGGAATCAGAGAAGAGGAAGGAGTCTCTGAAGACTGCGGCGTTAGGAAAGACAAGAGACGCAAGTTTTATGGAGGAGGCTGTGTTCAAACGCAGAATGTTTTAAAATTCAGGCAGGGTTAATACTGAGAAGTGGTTATTTGTCTTGTTTGTTGACTTGGATACATTAAAAATGATTAAAATTGTGGGGCGATGGAGCTGGCCTGAGGTTCCGTTATTTTACACACACATCAGTGCTGTTGTTCTCTTTTCTGAGAAGCAGCCTCTCTTAAACATCATGCAGTGATTCAGGACTTAGCCTGGCTAGGGTTCACAGATTAGAATAAATGACAAAATAATCATTTCAAAAGCTATAAATTGTAAATATATAATCTCAGTGACTTCTCATTCTTCTCCAACTACAGGATTTTATTACTTGCAATTATATGCCAAAGAAACAAACCAAGGCAGTTATCTAGATAAACTAAGTAACTGAGTGGAGGAGCAGTTGGTTTGGTTGTTTAGTCCATCCTAATTAGGAATTAGACACAACGGATCACCATACAGTTAACCAGGAGGATGTTAGAAACTTCTAGATTCACTGTGATTTTAGCCATAGCTTATAGTTAACAGCCTTGATTTCTTGAAAATTACAGAAGATAGAAATAGCACATTAATTTATGGAGAATAATTACTTAAGGGTGCGATTGAGTTTAGCCATGCAATCAAGATTATGGTTTCCAAATATCAAGTGAATTAAAACAGTCATTTACTGTTAACTTTTCCCTTACAGAAACTATTTTCAGCTTTCAGGAATTTCATACCCCTTGCAAATATTTAGAAAATAACTAAGATCTATAGATTTAAAGAAAATGAATATAGTATACAATTTAGAGCCATTTGTATTTTGTACAGGTTTATAAACAGTGGTAACCAAACTGATTATTTAAAATGGACTTAAACTGACCAGTTTTCTGTTCATAGATAGACATTTTCTATATTCTGAGATTTTTTTCCAATCAAGTCTCCTTAAATATATATTTGGGGATTTTGATAAGAATCACAATACAAATGGAAGAAGAGTACAGTGACCAGATTTTAAAGCTCTACAAACCTATGGACGAGTATCACTTCTGAAGATCAGAGGAAAAAAGTGTCTATGATGAAAATAGACAGAGTGGAAAAAAATGGTTATTTCTGTCAGTGCTAAAAAGCTTAGAGAGTCACTGATTAAGGTCACTGCCAATTTTGTCAATGAGGAAAGTGCTTTAGCAAGCCTTCAACCCCTCATCTTTGCCATCCTCCGTGTAGGCATGAGGATGACGGTACAGTCAGCGTGTCCACGATCAAACACGAAGAGGATTCGGGGTCAACCAGACTAGAACTTTTTAGCAGAAAACTGAAGGTGTCTAAAGCCAACTCCAAAGAATGCATTTTGTGTCTTCTGTCCGTTTGTCCCCTGAAGGGCCATCATCGGCAACAAGAAAAAGGAGAAGAAAGAAGGAAGAAAAATTAGCTATTAGCCATATTCACATTTGTTCTTGGCTGTTCTGGAAATAAAATGTTAAATCTCCAGGAACAAGCTTTCCTTTAAAGATTTATTAATACAAATGACAACTGTTCACAACAGCTAGTAAGATCTAAATCCTGTGCTCTAAGCTAATATCCAAACAGTGTATTGGCAATGGACAGCCAGCACAGCTTGCCTTGTGACTCAGGTGAAGGTTATTAAACACTTTTTCTATCTGTAAGCTCCAAAGAACGGTGAAAGATGCTTGTAAATCAACTCCAGTAGTACTTGAATAATGTAACTGGAAATTAGAACAGGATAAGCAATAGTTACTTCACATTAGAACACACTTTATATTACTTTGTAAGGATGGATTGATATGTTCAGACAAGCAGGTGTCACTGAGCCTTCATCTGAGCCATAGAATCACCTCATCCTAGAGCAAGTGGAGAACAATTAATGAAAGACGTGGTTTGCATAAAAACCCTAGAAGAAATCCTAGGCAATACCATTCAGGACATAGGCATGGGTAAGGACTTCATGTCTAAACACCAAAAGCAATGGCAACAAAAGCCCAAATTGACAAATGGGATCTAATTAAACTAAAGAGCGTCTGCACAGCAAAGAAACTAATCATCAGAGGAACAGGCAACCTACAGAATGGGAGAAAATTTTTGCAATCTACTCATCTGACAAGGGCTAATATCCAGAACCTACAAAGAACTCAAACAAATTTACAAGAAAAAAACAAACCCCATCAAAAAGTAGGCAAAGGATATGAACAGACGAGTTCTCAAAAGAAGACATTTATGGCAGCTAACAGATACATGAAACAATGCATCATCATCACTAGCCATCAGAGAAATGCAAATCAAAACCACAACGAGATACCCATCTCACACCAGTTTAGAATGGCGATCATTAGGTAAAAAGTCAGGAAAACAACAGGTGCTGGAAAGGATGTGGAGAAAATAGGAGACACTTTTACACTGTTGGTGGATTGTAAACGATTTCAACCATTTTGGAAGACAGTGTGGTGATGCCTCAGTGATTCTAAGAACTAAGAAATACCATATGACCCAGCCATCCATTACTGGGTATATACCCAAAGGACTATAAAAAAATCATTGCTGCTATAAAGACACATGAACATGTATGTTTAATTGTGGCACTATTCACAATAGCAAGACTTGACCAACTCCAAATGTCCATCAATGACAGACTGGATTAAGAAAATGTGGCACATATACACCAATGGAATACTACGCAGCCATAAAAAAGAATGAGTTCATGTCCTTTGTAGGGACATGGATGCAGCTGGACGCATCATTCTCAGCAAAACTATCACCAGGACAGAAAACCAAACACTGTATGTTCTCACTCATAGGTGGGAATTGAACAATGAGAACATTTTGGACATCAGAAGGGGAACATCACACACCAGGGGCCTGTTGTGGGTGGGGGGAGGGGGAAGGGATAGCATTAAGGAAGATATCCCTGTGTAAATGACCGAGTTAATGGGTGCAGCACACCCAACATGGCAGCATGTATACATAACTGTAAACCGAACCGTGCCGCTTGTGGCACCATGTACCTAGAACTTAAAGTATAATAATAATAAAGGGGAAAAAGGACGCTACTTGCTGATTTGGTCTTTGATAATTCAGAGTCTTGGGAAAAGGAAGGTGCCCTCTGAAAAACACTGACTTAAATGGGGTGAGGAGCAATGTAACACACAAGGCTCTAGTTAAGGAATTGCTGGACATCTAGATTCCCCATCATGGAGTATTAGGGCTCTAAGATCTCAGTTCGAAACTATACCACGGTTTTAACCCATCAGCTTGTTGTCATCCTATCAGAACTCCCCTATTTTATTGGGCCCCTGATCGCATATCTCAGCTCATTTTGACCACTGAAACTTTGCGTGGCCTCTAGTTGTTACCCTGCCACCGTTTCCCAGTTCGGTCTAACGTGAATTTCTGCTTATAAGAATGTTTTGTATCGCCAAGGTAGATCAGTATTCGGATAGAACCATTGTGGCTTACTGAGACATAACTGTCTTTTTTTTTTTTTTTTTTTTTTTTTTTTGAGACGGAGTCTCGCTGGTCGCCCAGGCTGGAAGTGAGTGGCACCATCTCAGCTCACTGCAAGCTCCGCCTCCCGGGTTCTGCCATTCTCCTGCCTCAGCCCTCCTGAGGAGCTGGACTACAGGCGCCGCCACCACGCCCGGCCGGCTGATGTTTTTGTATTTTTAGTAGAGACGGGGTATCACCGTGGTTAGCCAGGATGGTCTCGATCTCCTGACCTCGATGATCTGCCCGCCGTGGCCTCTTAAGTGCTAGATTACAGGCGTGAGCACCGCGCCAGCTTCTTTTTCTTTTATGCTTTCTTCTCTCTCTCTTTCTTTTTATCTCTTGGGTTATTCAAGTCTGTAGCCATTGGCAAACAAGTAAACAAGGGTGAAAATGAAATCTCCATCTGGGAACAGCTTCTGACTCCATCAGGTCATGATCAGCGCATTGACGCTGAAATCCCTCAAACGCAAAGTATGCCCCTTGTACTCCTGCAGAAATTCAAAGTTCAACCTGATGGACAGAATTTGTAGTTCTTTGCTTCTTATAGTTGAATAATGTGCAGTTTCACAGAGGCTAAGGGATACTCACTAGTATTTACTGAGTTGGTGGCAGATACTATTCATAAACTAATATTAGTGTGTTACCAGAATTAACTGAGAACTCTAAGCCAGGATTCCATGAAGACATTTGATCACAACCTCATGCCTGAGAGCCTTGCAGTACTCCTGAGATTCATGTTCACATGAAACTTGTTAGAGTTCTTGAAATCTAGGAAGGCACATGTGGTTATTACTGCTGTTTTGGTTGCAAACTGACATGAATCAACATATTTGTGACATTATGATTAGATTTTATCTGTACTCATCATGGACTGTGCTGTGTTGGTATTATATTATAATATGTTGATGGTTATTTTGTTTATCCCAAAGTATTTTTTTATTATGGGGTCTTTTTCCCTCGGAAAATGGAAATAGTCTGGGGTATGTACATCTGTAAGTGAGCCACAGTCGAGAGGCTTAAGAATCACTGCCATAAAAAGATGGAAGTTAGCATACAAAAACTTTCATGAGTAGGGGACCTGCAATAATGATTCTTGCCTGTGGCGAATTACCCAGGAGAAAGGCTTAAGGGAACTGGGTACACAAGGACGAGTGTCAAGGGCAGGTAACTCACTTGACACTCTTGTTCAGGGTCAGCCTTGTTTGTATATTGCAGAGAGCCCACAATTCTTTCAATTTTGCCTTCTTATTCAGGTATCATGAGAACCATTAACTTTTTTGCCTATAATTTGTTTTCACCTAACTTTACTAGAAATGCATTTTCTACGTAGAATGTATATTACATTTCCTATTTGTCCTGAAACCAATGTAGCGTTTCTTCACGCTTTTATGCATGATATTTACTGTCTTTGACATTTTTATTTAGTAGTCAGTATTAATAAATCTTCATGAGAGTAGCAGAATCATTGTGATTTTGTTAAAAATGCATTGCTTACAGTTCTTTGAAGAAGTATGAATGTTGGGCTAAAAAGACAAACAAAGGAACAAACACTGTCATAGAAGCCATCTAATTCATCTTTGCATTGGTGAAATTAATATATTCACTGAACTGTTAATTTTATTCTCAGTTCTATTCTTTCAAATTCTTCAAGTATTAAATTAGGGTTAAGGTAGCACTTAAAAAAGTTAAGAATGTGTATAAATCAGCCCACAAATATAGCTACCTAGTTTCTCATAAAAGCACCCCAAATTATTAACATTTTCATGCATATTTGTGAAAGATATGATTCACATGAGCATTCTTTCTGATATCTGAGCTAAATTTCTCTTGTTTGTACCTGTATTTATGTCCATCAATAACTTCAGTGAGAACCAGGATGTTCTTTACTTCTTATGGGATAGACTATTTTATAAAAAACTAAATCCACTAGTTACCTTTCATGTTTCATATGTTTTATTCCCTGGGAACAGTGCTCTATTGCTGTAAAGTGGACGTAATAGTCTAGTCATCAAAATAATTGAGGAACAATAATAAAAGAAATATAATACAGTTTCATATATAATATAATGAAGTAGCAATTTAGAAAACACATCGTTTTACTCCATTTTTTACTGAGAAAACACATGGAAAAGAAATTTGCTACAGTGCCTGGCACATCATAAGACCTGAAAATATGTTTTGTTTTGTCCCCTTTTGTCTTGCTTCTCATAGCAATTGGCTCTGTGACAAAGCTTGAGATATATTTTTTTCTGCAGGGAGGTATTTCTGTTAATGAAGTTTAAAAGCTTAGATTCGGGTGAGAAAAAAGAAAATGGTGGTATCGATAAAAAGAGATGAAAAGGGAAACTGAAAATATATTTTAGTGTGTTATCAGATAAAATGATTTATAGGAATTGTAAATGTTCTATTGCATTTTATAAGAAACATAGTAGCATATGGGAAAACGGTTTTAGTTTATGGCCTTTCATGACCCTAAGTTCTTTTACATGCAGTTCTCCCTAGTTTCAGATTTGTAGAAAAGCGTGTGTGTGTGTGATTGTGTGTGTGTTGTGTAAGTTTGCGTAATTAAAAGACATTACCCTGCTCTTTTTTAAGCTTAATTAAATACCTATTTTGTCTTTAAGAAACGCTTTAAAGAGACATTACTTTTTAACACCCTATCAAATAATGACAGTATCTACAAAATGCATCTTAAATATTAACACAAAATTTAACAGTATCCACCCAAGCCAAAGACAAATCAATATTGAAGAGGTGAGCATAGATCAGAAGAGGAGGTCATGGGTTCAATCTGTGGGGATATTTCTCATAGAGACTCAAAGCAAAGAATACCAAAATCACTGTGGCAAAATTCCACAAATGAGTTTTCCTGCTGACAGTGAAATTATCCTATACTAGTTGTATGCTAACAGAGAAACTCACACAAAGGATAATTTCACAATAAAGTGATTACTTAAAATAACTGAGGTAGGTTGGTCAAAAGAGGAAAAATGGAAGTAAAAGAAATATTTTCATGGTACAAAATATGTTCTTCCATTAAACCATCACGAAGCTAACCAAATCAAAGACAATGTTTGAGATGTTAAATGCTATCAATAAATTTACTTTTCTGGGTATATTATAGCCATTTTGACAAGTCATGGACTTAGAAGTATTAGGGATATTGAAAGATAGAAAGAATAAAGAAAGAACAAGGAAAAACAGAAAAAGAGGAAAAACTTGAACAAATAGGTATTGGTTGACACACTCAGCAAGTTCTAGCCCTGCTTGAAGGATTGTCCACATAACGAATATTTCAGGTGCATCTTGAGATCCTTGTGTTTTTCAAACACAAGTAGACAAGATGCATTTTACATCTGTTAAAGACTTCTGATTGGCATACATGTTGAAAGACTGTCTCAAGATTGAAAGGCGGAATGTTCCTCAAAAGCCATAGCTATGAAATATTTACTCCACCTTCTTTCATGGAAAAGACTGAATTGACTTCGTGACATAAAGCTCTACTAATAATGCCAACAAAATTACACATCCTGTGTTAAATGATTATTCTTACAAGGTGAGCCAGGTCTTGTGTGTCATAGATGATCACAGAGAATAATACAAGTTAAAGTTTACAGTGTTCTTGTAAAATATAATAATGTATTTTCAAGCTTTATAGCATGAGGGACACAAGGTCTGCTGAAGATTTCTTAAGAAAGATAATGCTGGATGATTTTTTCCCCAGGATTGTTTAGTTTCTTTCTTTTAATTTCAAAATTACATTTTTTTCGATATCAACCCCTGCTTGTGAGAACCTTTTGTGTATAAAAATGCTGGAGCGATACCTTTGAGTATACTTTCTATTAAGCAAGGCAAAGACTTGTGTGCCTCCAAATATTGCTCAAATCTCCAAAGCCAGCTGAATAAATAAACATAATGTGATCTGTAGCCCAAAAGTCTGCAAATGACTCCATATGATGTTAAAAAAACTATGATTCCTTCTAAGTATTTCTTGGAGCCAATGATTAGCAGTTTTGTTTAAGTTCTGGGACCCCTGAGCCCCCATAAAAATAACTTTGAAATATTATATTATGTGTGAAAATTTTACACACATGCACATTTATAATCAGCAGACAGGGCCTCTGCCCTTCATCAACCTGATAATCAACCATAGGGCCTACTCAAACATGAAAAAAACAAAAGATTGAGAACTCTAAAGCACATAATCTTAGAGCCATTTAGAACCATGTGTATTTCTGAAATCCTCTATTACCGCAGATCTCTTGGTTGTATTTTCTATGGCATTGTCTGTTTCTCGTTATCAAAGTCTAAAGAAATTTGATACAGTCATGTAACACCTGGCGAAGCAGTGTTAGAAAAACGCATTCCAAAGGGCTTGGCTTATCTTTTCTTTCCAAAGCAGTAACTACTATCTGGCTTTACTCTTCCGGAGAAGCCAACTGGGAGGGCGGAGAGAAAAAAAAAATCAAACAGAAGTAAATTAAACAATGGCCCTGTGCCTGAAATAATCACAGATGTCAGCTTTTAAACAATGCATTGTAGTTAACAGGCGCTTAAGGCAACATTAACATGGAGAATTCCTACTTGGTAAAGTCACCTTTTGCTTATAGAGTGTGTACCATGCCATTCTTGAAAGCAGATTTTAGATGGAACCAGACAGAATAAGATGATATGGGCAAAGTTTGAGGTTTGCATTGCCTGTAATGGTAATAATCAGATGGCAATTGGCTTCAGGAAATCAGATTATGAGTTTCCGGGGATGGTCTAAGGGACATCTTACTCGTTCTTTTGGCCAGAACTCAGGGACTACATGTCGTCCTTTCTTAAGAGTCAAGACATTAAAGAAAGTCTGAGGAAAAAAATGATAAATAATAGCTTTGAAGGAAGTTTTGTGTGTCTTACTCCAACAGGTGTTTTTTTCTGCTCATGTAAATTAGTTAAGTTATTCAGATATTACACAAATAGTATTCAGACAATTCTAGAAGCACATCTGATCAATTAAGATAAAACTCTGTTTTTGCAATTCAAGCTTTTAAAAAGCATTATAGTTAAAATACACTGCAAAGACATGCTGGGATAATTGGTTGTCAAAGTACATTGGTACCACTGAGTAGTCTTAAAATAGCAGGAAATGCAACTGAATACTGGAAAGGAAATCACTATTTCACTTTTTCAAATAAAACATATTGCACCTCTGAGTTCACAATGGGATATTTGCTGAGAGTCTGTAATTAACTCATAATGATGAGAACCACAGTAATAAACATTTCCTTAGCAAAACACTCACTTGTTTTCATAATTTCCTACGTTTTTGCAATTTCCTTGTCGGTTTTTTATTAGCTTGTCACGATTACTCAAGAAAATAATGGAGAAAAGGGTGAATAATTTTCTAGAAAGGGACTATTTTAAATGTTATATAAAGAAAGGACACTTCTTGATAAAAGCTATCATATCATCAGATAGTTCATGTGGCATAAGGAAAATGAGGGTTTTCTTTTTTTTTTTTTTGAGACTGACTCTCACTGTGTGAGAGTGCAGTGGCACGATCTCGACTCACTGCAACCTCTGCCCCCTGGGTTCAAGTGATTCTCCTGCCTCAGTCTCCTTGAGTAGCTGGGACTAGAGGCGCATGGCCAAAAATGAGGGAATTTTGACATATATGTAAAATTATTTTACTTTGAAAACCCAGAACCAACAAGACCAACACGCCCCTCAACTGAAGATCACCTACAGCAGCTGCTTCCTGCCTCCTCTCCTGCCTGTCTGGCACACAGCTGTTGGATTAATCTTCCCAAATACCTTTTCATCATGTCACTCCCTTGCCCCAAACCCTTCAAGAGCTGCCCAGTTCCAACAGTACGAAGCCCACATTCCTTGCCCAGGCATTAAGCCCCCTGTACAACTGGTTTCAATTTTCTATTCTTGCCTCATTTCCCACTATTCCCTTCTAATGTAACAGCCCATCTGAATTCTCTGGCCTGTCTGGTCAATCACCTTTGAAAAAGCTATACCTTTCTTCTTTTGCTGTCATTTCCTCAAGCTGTTCACTGTCTGGGGTGCTCCCCTCCTCCATCCCCTGGCACATCCTTCAGCGCTGGTCTGGGCCTTCGCACAGGCTGTCAGGTAGGATTACCTGTTCTGCAAATGCATCCTGGCTCTGCATGAGATTTCAAGCTCCATGTGAGCAGGAATGTATCATATACTTCTCTGTGTCTGCTACTATTTTTAGCACAGTATCTTGTATTGTACGGCACTGGATAAATAGCTATTGGTTGATATAACAATGGTTACTCTAACACGCAAAGCATTAGCCCAGCATCTGATGTGCCTCACTAGTGTCTGTTAGAAATAGCTGGTTCATTACCAAAACCCCTGATTTCTGTCCCCCACAAATTTTCCTATAACATCCTTAAAAGTAAGAGCAAGGCAAGGAATAAAGCAAATAAATCTTGCAAAGTATTTGGGCTGAATTTGCAAACCCTATAAATCTAAACCTCATTTATTGCTTATCAAGGTATATGCCAAAATTCAGGAGGCTGAGATGGGAGGATTGTGCTGCCTTGTGCTGCTGCAGTGAGCAGTGATTGCACCACTGCGCTCCAGCCTGGGTGACAGAGTGGGATTCTGTCTCAAAATAATATATACATATATATGCCAACATTAAATGATTGTAATACATGTAAATAGTTATTTAAGAACTTAAAAATACTCTAGATATTTAGAAGTAGCTGAATGCAACATGCGCTCAGGATCGCTGGGTCCAGTTTTGGCTGGGAGTGTGATGGCCTGGCTTGGGAAGGGGACTCTGCTTACAACTGCCTAGCAGGACTCACTGCTCCACATGTCTCTGTCTGTCCTTTCTCCTCACAACAGGCAGAGACATGTTTCTCTAATGAACATTATTAGGCCACGCCACTCCTCTGCTTAAACCCTGCCAATGGCTTCCCCATTACACCTGCATAAAAATGCAGTCTTTCTCTCTCTTTTTTTTTTTCTATTTGGAGGAACAGGGTCTCTCTCTGTCACCCAGGCTGGAGTGCAGTGGTGTGATCTCAGCTCACTGCAACTCAGGCTCAAGGGATTCTCCGACCTCACCCTCCCCAGTAGCTGGGACTACAGGTGTGCACCACCACGCCTGGCCTGGCTATTTTTTTTTTTTTTTTTTTGTAGAGACGGGGTTTCACTATGTTGGCTAGGCTTGTCTCACACTCCTGACCTCAAGTGATTCTCCTACCTCAGCCTCCCAAAATGCTGGGATTACAGGCATGAGCCACTGCCCCTGGCTAAAAATCCAGTGTCTTTTCATGACTAAAAAGGCCCTTTGCTCAGATCTCATCCACCCCTCCCCTTGCCCACTACTCCTCCCCTCACCTGCCCCCTCCAGCCACCCTGGCCTTCCCTCTGCCGTCTCTCTTTGTATTTACTGTTCGCCCAACCAAAACCTCTGCCCTTGATCTTTTCCTGGCTGGTCCCTTCTGTTCATTCTCAAACATTTCTCTTCAATGAGGTCTTTCTTAATCACCAAATCTAAATTCAGTGGCTCTCATTCTCTCACCTTACCCTCCATCACATCACCCAATTGGAAAAAATATTCCCTACTGGTATCTGAAATAATCTCAATTATTAAATAATGTACTTGCCTGTCTATCATCTTCCATTACAAGTAGACACCATGGAGCTTAGTATCTTTTCTGTTTTGATCACCATGGTTTGCCCCAGAAATTGCTTTGGCATGGAGCATGTGGTAAATATTTGTCAAATGAATACACTTGCCTAAAGTACACAGTGAATAAGTGACAGAATAAGCCCTGAAACCCAAGTCTGCCTGTCGCCATAACCTCCTACTCTGTCCAGGTGCTGCCATGCCCCAGACTCCACTTCACCATCCATATGCTGAGCGCTGACCTCCCCTGGTGTGTACAGAGCAGAAGCCAGGGATTCAACATAAATACAACAGAGAGAGCCAGTATGCCTGTCAGTCCAGGGGGAGCAGCCTGCCCAGGGAGTCACACAGGACTGGGACCACAGAATCTCATGCCACACCAAGAAGTCATCCCAGAAGTATCAGCTTGAGGGACAATCACACCAAATCCACTTTGTTAGAAATAATTTGGCACTATTGCCAGTGCATAAGGCATGGGCATTGATAGAATGGGCGAAAAGGGAAACATCTATGGGGGGTACACTGTAGAAGATAAATCAGCAAGATTTACTCATTCATGAGATATTGGAGAGAGTAGGTGCAGGCAATAAAAAAATCTCAAATGGGTTGACTAGGAAGAGGGGGGTGTCATTGTTAGAGCTCATGCACTGAGAAAGCAGAGGAGGCTTTGCAGATGAAGCCAGGGGGAACACTGAGGACTGTTTTAGATTTATAGGTCTTGGCATATTGTTGGTGCTCAGGAAAGATTTGTCCAATGTCCCAGATTCCCTTGGGAAGTTAAGAGGAAGGAGAATACTGAGGTAGGGGTAACTGTAAATTCCTCAAGGTCTGGGACCATGTGCCCATCCTTCCCTCCCTCCCTCCCTCCCTCCTTCCTTCTTTCCCTCATTCCTTCCTTCCTTCCTTCCCTCCCTCCCTCCTTCCTTCTTTCCTCCCTGCCTCTTTTCCTTCCTTCTTTTGTTACTTCTTCCTTTTTTCCTCCTTCCCTCCCTCTTTTCTTTCCTTTCTTCCTCCCTCCTTCTTTCCAACCTCCTTCTCTCCTTGCTTCCTCTTGTCCTCCCTCCCTCCCTCTCTCCTTTCCTTCTATCCTCTCCCTTTCTCTCCTTCCTTTATTCTCATGTTATCTGTTTTCTTTCTTTCTTCACATCACTTGATATACAACTGTTAATATGACAAACAGTCCATAAATACTAGTCACCTAAAGATTTGAAAAGCAAGACTTAACTAGTTTCTACATCTTAAGTATCATTCATGTTCCAAGGAATTTCGCATAGCATGAAGAATAATTACCTTAAGTTCAAATAGATCTGCCCACTACACTTTTCAATATCTTAGGCAATTATGATTCACTTTTCTTATTTGAAATTTGGAGCCAAACAAACCCCTTTAGGTTTCTTCTGAGAGTTACCAAAAATAATGTACTTGGGACGTTCAGCAGGATGCTTGAATCATAACTGACACTTAATAAGTGATGAATCATTAATATTGCCTCAGTTTTCCTCATTCCATGTTGGGCTTTTGAGAACTGTTACTTAAGTTTGGAGAAGTACATGCCAACCTTAAACTTGAACTAGTAATCTTACCTTATCTTCATTAGAAAACATCTATCAAGTGTCTAATCTCATGTGATCTTTTGAAAGTCGAACTATAAAATTAAGGAGTAGTGTTACTACTACCAAACTTTATCCAAAGCACAAAGAAAGCTTACAGCGTCTAACAACACAATAACAAGTTAAATGGTAAATTTTACTCAACCTACTTCCACTGGCCCACTTATGTGAATATCATCTTATTCTTTCTAAAAATAATATTGCATCAACATTATTTCACAGAACAAAACTCGGTGCTTGTATGTTTATTTTCTGTTGTATTTCTCCATGTTAGCTTGTCTATCTCAACCACAGTATATACCCAACCAATTATTTCAGTTTCCCTGTAAAGAAGCAAAAGTAGAAAACATAGCCTTAAAAAAATCCATTCTTGCCAATTTTCCAATCAAACCCTTATGCTAGCTAAAGCGTATTCTGTAGTCTCTGTTATTAATCTGAGAAGGCGGCCCTTTGGGGACAGAGTATTCCTCATGTAAGTTCATCACTGGCTAGCACTGACACTGATCATTTTGTGATCCTTCATAAACGATGGCCAATTTAAAAATTAGGAAAATATTACATAAGAATATCACAAGGATTGACTTCTTGGGCCCTACTGACCTAAAATTACTTGAAATGGTAAATGTGTTAGACAAGGGTAATGGAAAACTACCAAGTCTCAAAGGCATGCAGATTATGTTTCCTCGCACAGAGCTTGCTTTAGAGACGTAAACGTCTATTATGGCATGATTCGGCAACAAATGATTTGCAACTTAACAGCATAGTAAACTCAAACATGACCATTTATTGCCAGTTGGAAAGGGGAAAAAAATGGGAAACTCTGTGTCTAAGGAGGGATTCTGTAGTTTGGCACATTGGCTGGTTCTTAAATTAAGTGCTTTGCTGAATGAGCTTGCCTATGAGTGTGTGGTAGCCCAGTGTTCTTCTGACTAATTCAGATTGCTTGAGGCCATGGAATCATTGAGTGGTTCCATTCATGAACAGCAGATGATGTATGACAAGGCTGTAATGCTCTTAGGAGGAAGTTAGCTACCAAGAGCTGTACTATACCAGAGGAGGGTTTTGATAAAACTTCCATCCAGGCTACAAATTGTAGACATTGATTTGAAATAAATTGTGACTGATGATCAGTCGATGACGATTTCCATAATCATTATGCCGTCAGTAATTTATCAAGGTAATGATATTTGTGTCCCTGATGTCACATTCATCCTGTACTAAGGGACTGAAGAACATGCTGTGATTTTTAAAAGCCCTTATTAAGAACCAACTGGTTGTGTTATACTTCCAACTGTAATCAGTGGGATGGCTACAAGTAAATAAAACATTTAAAAAATCCTGCTAGGTTTGTAATAAGATTCTTTCAACAAAATCTTCTATAGCACGAAGGCAGAGATCTTATGCTTGCAGCATTTTAATTAAATCTCCGTTATCAAGATCATTCAGCATAGTTTGCCAATATGCATTGGAAAGGGCTATTACAGCACGCTGGGCAGAGCAAGCTGCCAAAGAACCTTCTCTTAACCCTCCTGGACTATTTTTTTTTTCCAGTATATTTCTGTTCCTTTTTAGATTGCTGTTATTTCTTAACAACTGTGATTCTTCAGCATGTGTATAGTCAACAGATGCCTCCACATCCTGCATTTATTCCTGTTAGATTTCAAAATTGCTGAACAATATTCCCACCCTTATTCAGAAAAAAAGCTAATGACATTAAACACTAAATGTCATAAGTATCTCTTCACCAAAAGGGAAAGTAAGCTGAGAAAGTCAATGAGAGTGATATAATTAACACAATTAACAAACGTGTTCTGAGATTGCCATTATAAAATGAATTACGATTAGATTGCAAATGTTATAGGATCCTTTATATTTTCACGCAACATGGTTTAAATACATATAATCCAATATAGTTTTGAGGATTTCATGAATAATTCTAGTTTGGCAACGTAAAAGTTTAAGTAAAATTACAATAAAGCAAAATACTTTGGCTCAAATCAGAAAGTAGAATATCAGATATTTGTTTTTGAAACTCTATGAATCCAGTTTGTGGAGATAAATTCCTATGAGATCATGCATCTAACTCATGTCCAGGAGATCCACAGTTAGAGATCAAATACTCAATAAAATTACCTGACATTGAGGACACAAACCTCAGTTTTTCTAAACACTGAAAAGTAAGTAGATAAAACTATAGATCTACAAATGCCTGTTTGTTTTAGAAAAATGCCTGTCTTTACTAGTCTGAGATAACTGGCGTGGCTCAGTGGCCTCACCTCTTAAGGTATTTGCATACTGTCTGTCTGGCTTTGGTTCCTGGCTTTACTATTTATTCTTATTGTGGTAAAAGACACATAACGTGTATCACTTTAACCGTTTCTAAGTGTAAGATTCAGTGGCATTAAATACGTTCACAGTGTTCTGAAACCATCACCACTACACTGGCTCTCTGATTTTTAAGCTGTTGCTCATCTTCACTTTGTCACCTGTAAAACAGGAACCAGGATTATAACAGCAACTTCATATTGTTTTGTGAGAATTACATGAGATGATACGTGTAATGCTTGCCTCGTATATACAAAGCGCTGCAATATTAATACAGACTCCTGTTATTTTGAGTTGTTTTCTTCTCATGTAGACATCACCTAACTCTTTGAAGAGGAAAAATAATTATGAAATAGCACAAGGGATTAACTTACATTGATTTTATAGAGGAGGCTGTGTATTACAAGTGCTTCCACAAATATCTCATTGGTACCTCACCATAAACCCCTTGCCACAACCAGAAGGCCAGATTTTGTTTTTTTTTTAATTTTAAATAGGAAAAGTGAACCCCATGAAAAATTTCAAATAGGAAAAGTGAACCCCTTGAAAGAGTAAATGATTACCGAAAGTCCCACAGTCAGTGAGTGGTGGAGTTAGGACCTGAACATGGCACCTGCCACTCAGGGGGTACCCAGTTATTAATGTGTGTTGAGTAATAAATGAAGTAAAAGAAGTTAAGGTTTCTGACGTGAAGTTCTCTATTCCTTCTGCCACACAACACTGACTTATTCGTGTCCAGCCAATCAGGTGTCCACACATCACCTGGTTTATGAGTATCCCACTTTTATGTAGTGCTCCCATTTGCTAAGACCTTCTCTTGTAAGATATTAAAAGCCTGAGAATCCACTGTGGGGTCTTGCTTCTTTAAATTCTTTGAAGTTGACCGTTCTCTTGGTTTGGCTGGAAAGACGTGCCGTGAGTTGACTTTTCTCTTGGTTTGGTCAGAAAGAGGTACACTGGGTCATTAAAACTGGAGCTCTGAGTTTGATGGTCTGCTCAACAGGTAGGCTAGTGACTTTGGAGATCATTTAAAATCTATGACCCAGGCTCTCTTCGGGCATTTAGAAGATAATTGTCAAGAGGCAAACAGCTCTGTATACTTTGTAGCTTTGTAGACTTAAATGTCGCAGTGGTCGCTGTATTTTATGTACTGACAGGCCTCTGAATAAGGCTTAGATTTCAGAGAATGATGAAAGGAGGAGCAACCCTACACGGTACTGATGTTTTCCTAAGCGTGTTTAGTTAGGTAAATACTGCTTTTCCTTACTATGCTTGTATGTTTATTCTTTTCGAAAATTATTGTTTGTCTTTGAGTAGTGTGGATGTGCATGTGTGTATGTGTATGTGTGTGCATACCTCTGTGTGTGTGTGTGCATACCTGTGTGTGTGCGCATGAGTGCATCTATATACCTATGTGTGTGTGCACGCATGTGTGTGTGCATACCTGTGTGTGTGCATACCTGCGGGTGTGTGCGTGCATGCATGTGTGCATATGTGTGTGCGTGTGTGTGCATACCTGTGTGTGTGCGCATACCTGTGTGTGCGTGTGTGCATACCTGTGTGTGCGTGTGTGTGCATACCTGTGTGCGTGTGTGCATATGTGTGTGTGCATATGTGTGTGCATACCTGTGTGCGTGCATGTGTGAATACCTGTGTGTGTGCATACCTGTGTGTGTTCATGCATACCTGTGTGTGTGTATACCTGTGTGTGTGCATGCCTGTGTGTTTGTGCATACCTGTGTGTGTGCGCATACCTGTGTGTGTATACCTGTGTGTGTGCGTGCCTGTGTGTTCGTGCACACCTGTGTGTGTGTGCGCATACCTGTGTGTGTGTATGCCTGTGTGTGTTCGTGCATACCTGTGTGTGTGTGCATACCTGTGTGTGTGCGTACGTGCGTGCATACCTGTGTGTGTGTGTGCATGCGGACACTCTTGATTCAGTGCTTGTTGGGCTACCAGGAAAAGGAGGGCTTGTATCTATCCTACAGAGTGGGAGACCTTTAAAAACATCAGACTTGAAGTGACACAACGCTGTCTAATGGTTTCACTCTTCTGGGAGTGCTAAATCTCACCTTGGGTTATCCTGATGGAGCATCTATCCCATGAGGGTTGTGGTGTATTTCTATGCTGGGTAACTCAGACTTCGGGACATGGAGTGCTACAATCGACTATGTTCCATGGGTTGAACTATGAGAATACTGGGAGGGGTAGGGCATGAATGCTAAGGTGATTTGGAACTTGCGAGTAGGTAAGTTTGCCCCAAAGAGAGTTAGAAAGTCATATTACGATAGTCTGTAAACGTATTCTCTCAGAGGAAAGTGGCCCTCAGAGGAACAAAGCCAGGAAATAAGGTAGTCTTCTAGTGGAGAACGAGCTGACACTTGAGTATTTTCTATGAAAGAGGTATCTCTTTGGGAAGTGGTTTTCCGATCACTTGAAGTCACCAGAGTGACCTGAGATTGAAAATGCAATTCATCCTTTTCCCATTCCCAGCTTTATCCCATCTGTCCCCTCCCGCAGCAGCTAAGCATGGGAGATGAAACGGCTTCACCTCCAGCAGCGATGTTATTTGAAAACTAAATAATTTTGGATGTATGGAATGGAGTGAAGGAGAAAACTGGAAATAAGAGGCAATATACTTAACTATTTTAAGAGAAAGGTAACTTGGGCTGTGTCTTAAAAACACTAGTGGAACAAAGGATGCTTTATTAGAGTAATAGAAAATAAATTCTAAGACCAATATTTCACCCATTGTATTTAGAATATTTTAATATTAAAATTTAAAATGTAGAACGCATTGGCACATCACTAAGCAGCAGTAATTCGCCTATTTAAAAAATGTAAGGAGAATATATGTATTTCATGCAAATAATATTTTATAGCAATAATATGGTTTTCGGAGTTGTAAAATTATAATTCAAAATCTAAAAGCCTCTTAATATAACAAGTACTACTGTACTATAGAAGTATGGATTTAGAAATATAAATTTCCTATGTGGCTTTTCAAACAAATGCCATTTAAAATATTTTAAATGTCATATGAAAGAAGCAAATACCAAAATTTATTTCTAGACATATTTGATACAAAAATGTATCAAATTTATATTAACAGCATATAAGATGATTTATATGCCATTAAAATTTAATCTCTTGTTAACCAAATCATGTTGACTAACAAAGTCCATTAAAGCTGCTGGCAATATCTTCATAATTTTTAAGTAAAGAAAGGGTTACTGAGAAATAGGAGAAAAATGAGAATTGAAAGTAAGGAGAGTAGAAAGAAGTAAAAATAAAAATAAAGGTAAAAAGACATCAGTAAGGAAGAAATAATGAGTGAATGAATTGGGAAATATGAGGAGGAGCAGGGGTAAGGAGAACGGTGGGAGAGAAAGAGAGAAGAGAAAGGCAAGAAGGGAGAAAGAGGAATGAAATTTGACAAGGAATATTCAAGGTCGGGGGCTGGAGGAAGACTGTGTGTGTGTGTGTGTGTGTGTGTGTGTGTGTGTGTGTGTGTG
>NW_016816095.1:2670738-2671767 GCF_001698545.2 Rhinopithecus bieti
CTATTAAACAATCTAGAATGCAACCTAGAAACAAGCTGTTTCTAGAAGTTCTTTCTCCTTCAGTCCTGCAGAGAAGCTCAAATCCTTAGCAGTATTCTATATTTTTTCAAAGCAAGATTTCAAAAAGTTAAGATAGTATTTCAAAATTTCAAAATATTTTCACGTTTATTTTTATTATTTATAGACAAACTCCAAGTGACATGAATTTTAGACAATAAGCAGTTCTAAGGTTTTAAAGATACTCATAGAAAACTATATAGTCAGGGAAATAGTAAAAATGCCAGGAAAGATGCCTGAGATATATATAAAAAACCATGTAGGAAAATGACTTCAAATGCCTACAAGTAAACAGCACAGTGAAGAAAGAGCATGCATGTGAGAGAGTTTAAAAGGGGCTTTCAAATATCACAAAGAACCTTAGTGTAAATAGGAATGGCCAGGCTCTGAAAGCTTATAAGTAAGAAAATGAAGAAAGGTGCAAGATGCCAATAGGACGGAATAAAGAGGCTCAAGCCGTTGAATAATCCTTCCCTGAGAGAAGCACATTTGCCCTCCTCCACTTTGAACAGGATTCAGGAACACAGGATGTAACCTGTAGTAATGACTAACATATCTTTGTTGAAACTCAGGAAATGGTTTATCTTTAGTGTGAGGCCAACTAAATTTCTTGCTGTTACAAATCTTGTTTTTAGGTATAGAGCGTTAACAAATGCATGAATCCAGGAAGGTCTTATCAGTGCAAAGACCAAAGCAGGTAGAAATTATCTAACGGCATCGCCGTACCTGCCCTCGCACTTGACAGAGAGGAATGGCAAGGTAAGTGTGCCAGATAGGGAGGGTGCACAGACACTTGATTTTGTATTAAGATTGTGTGTGTGTGTGTGTATGTGTGTATATCAGAGATATAACATATATTTCCTTCCCCATCCACTAACATTTTAACCTAAACAAATAGAGATTTATCTAATAGATTTCACATTCTAGCATTTAAAACAATCACTACAGAGATGAGTAAATGTGAAAATTAAG
>NW_016816095.1:2674397-2712833 GCF_001698545.2 Rhinopithecus bieti
TATAAATGTTATCAGCAGAACATATTCTTCCAATTTTGCATACAATCAAGTCTTCAACTCAGAAAAACATCTATGATACAGTAAATATATATAGATATGTGAAATATGATGAAGAGAATCCACATGTATAGATATGGAATATAAGTCAAGGCCACTGTATCTATAAAACTCCCCTTTGAGTTGATTTGAGTTTTTCGGTTTCAACAGTTAATAGGCTCCAGTGCCTGCTGCTAACATTCAAGGGGCCTTATTTTTGTAAATGTCAGTGTTTGGATTCTTTCCATGGTGAGTGGCACATACAGTTAATTGATACATTGATGTAATTTTTTGGCACTCCAAAGAACAAAGCCTCCAAATCAGCCTTATGCCACATTTTCTGAACATACAAAAGAGGTGGACAGAGGAAACGTCAGGAGTTTATTGTTGTTTTAAATGACATTTATACTCCATTTCAAACAGAGTAATATTAAGAATATTTAAAGACCCAAAAATATAAGAGAATTGAAATGTCAGAAGAATACTATAAAGGAAGAAAAGCATGTAAGTGCCAGAAAACAAATACATAAAACCAAATCTGCATTTCTAAAATAAATTTTAGCATATGATTCTCAAACTTGATGATGTATGGGAACAAAGAGCATTATTTATTTAAAATGGAGATTGCAGGCATTACTCTGAGAGAGCCTGATTCAGCAGGCCTGAGGAGGGACCTGGAAATATGCACGTTTACCTCTCCAAGATGCTCTGATGCAATTGACCCTTAGTACACTTTGGAAAATGCAATTTTAATATGTGAATATTTATATAGCCAAATAAGAGGTACTATAAATTACTGTCCCTGAATTTTAAATTGTTTTAAGAAAATATATTTAATAAAAAAGAAGAGTATTTATTATATGACACAAACGATCAAATTATAGAAGGTAATTATACAGACAAAGATATTCAACTGAAAATGCATAGATTTCAGACCCTATACACATATATCTACATGCCATAAGAATATTTTATTCCAATTCTAGTCTTACTTATAGGTTCTCCAAATTTAGAGGAGAACCCTGATTGAACTACAATGCCTATTAACCTGCAAATCATTGACATTTCCTAAAGCAGCATGGATTGCTAGAAAACTTTAAAAACTTTAAAAAGTAGACAAAGAAATAAACTTCTTTCAAATATAGTCAGTCCAGAAAATACTCAGGCTAGTGACTGAGTGGAAGTGGAAACTAGCAAAGTAACCGAAGCATTAACTCATGATTTTGCTTTTTGGAGCATGTGTCTACATGGTGATCTTGACATTTGTGTTCTGCTATCTTCTAGAAGTAGAGGGGTTCAAAGCCCATGGCTCATGTCATGTGTGGATTCTAATAGGAGAACCTTTCCTGTCCATGAACCTGTACCTAAAGGGGTAAATAATTAGCAGTAAGGGAAATGAAAAATAACCCCCTGCCCAGAAGACTGCAATAAAAATACTCTATATCATATTTTGGAATTAAATAGGAATACGGTTGGAAACGTACCCTAGTAATTCATCATTATAAGCCAGGCCTCACCAACAGTTGCAGCCTTACTGTCTGTAATTGTAATTTTAAGGCTTATTCAAAAATCTCAAAATAGTATTTAGTTTAGAGTAGCCTCAGACTGGTAGTGCTTCAAAAACAAATACACTCATTCCTGAGAAATCTGGCTTATATAAACAAACAAATCACAAACACTCAAGGCAAACAAGACGTCATAAGCAAAAGCCAGTAGAAGTTACAGACAGCAGATTTAGACCCAAAAAATATTCACTTATTAAAATTATCAGTCACTGAATGTTAAATAAATATACTAAAATGTCTCAAAAAGTCAAAAAGAAAAAATCAAGAAAAGAACTTTTAATATAAACATGTAATGAAGAAAATGGAAAAATTAGCTGATAAGTTGAACTGTAGTTTAGATACACTTAAGGAAAAAACAGGTAACTTGGAAAACAGTAAAATATTTATGTACATAAAAATTTGATTCCTGAGACAAAGTGCAACGAAAACATGCAAGAGAGGTTTAGAGACTTTGAAGATAAGGTGGGAAAGTATAACATACTTCTTGCTAAAGTTTCAGAAGAAGAGGAAGAAACAGAAAATGACTGAAGCAACAGTTAAAGAGATAACGGCTAAACTTTTTCAGACTTATTGAAAAGATATCAATTTATTCCAGAAATCTAATGAAATACAAGAAGGATTCATAAGAAGAAATGTCAACCTAGACATATTGTAGTGAAACTGCAAGATACTAAAGACAAAGAGAAGATCATAAATGTAGCCAGAGAGAAAAGACAGATTAACTTCACACAAGCAAGAGTTAGGATATCCTGTGAATTGTCATCAGAAACAACAGACCAAAGAAGACAATAATATATAATAATATCTTCATTATGCATAGAGGAAAAGCTGCCCCAAACTTCTCGATCTAAAATTCGATTTTTTTAAAGTATTGAGATGAAATAAAGAATTCCAAACAAAAACTGAGAAAGTGTAAGTTTACTACCTGCACACCCTCAACAAGACTAATTTTAAAGGCACATATGAGCACAAGTGTAAATATAATATTATATATTATATGTATTATATATTACATAAAATGTATTTTGTATGCACATATAGATATATATATCAATGCACACAAAATATATGCATATGTATATGTATATAGGTATACATATATATCTATATCCTCACATACATATATGCACATAGACACCCATACAGACAGATAGAAGATATAAAAGCTAACAACTATAAATCTGGGAAGGGTAAGTGGGAGTTCTTTATATTATTCTTCCAACTTTTTCTATAGATTTAAAATTATCTGAAAATATTAAAGATAAAACAAAATAATAAAAATGGTAATAGAAACTTCCCCATATGTTTAGAAATTAAGAAACCTATTTCTAAATTACTCATAGTAAAAATATATATATAATGGGATTTAGAAAAATTGAGAAATGAACAAAAACAAAATAACCAAATTTCATTACCAATTTACCCAAACTTGTAGAATGTAGTTGAAAAATATTTAGAGGAAAATTTAAAGTCATAAATGCTTATATTAGAAAAGAAGACAAATAAATTCATAAATAAAACATACATTTTATAAGAAGTTAGAAAAATAACAAGAGAGAAACAGACAATAAAGAGCAGAAATAAAATAAAAATGAAAATAAAAGGAGAGAATCAATAAAGCCAACAATTATTTCTTCGAAAAGCCTAATGACATTGCCAAACTCCTAGCGACTTTTCAGTATGAAAAGAAAGAAAAAGAAATAACATTAAAAATTTAAAAATAAGAACGCTATATATATTAGATACACATGAATACATTGTTGTCAATAAATTTGAAAACTCATGAAATGAACAAATTCCTAAAATATAACTTATCAAACTAACTTGAGAAAGAATAGAAACTCTTGATATTGTCAAGTTTCTAAAAAATTTCATCTGTAGCTGAAAATCTTCCTGTCAACAAAACTCCAGGCCTAGTCTTTTTTACAAGTTTGGTCTACGATACATTTAAATAACAAATAGCTCCTATTCTATACTAGCTACTCCAGAATGTAAAAAAGAAGAGAAACTCTCAAACTCATTTTATGAAGCCAGCAAATTCCAGATGCCCAAATTCAACCAAAAAGAACATTAACACATCAATTCTTTCGAAGCAAGCAAATTCTCGATGCCAAAACATGGCAAAAAAGCATATTACCAGATCAATTTCATTCATGAATGTAGGCGAGAAGATTCTAAATCAACTATTGGTGTATGAGATCCAGTAATGTATGGAAATGTAATTCTTACAACAAAGGGCAGTTGTTTTAGAAATGCAAGTCTACTAGAGGCTTCTAAGATTTTCTTTCTTTTTTCTTTTTTTGAGACGGAGTCTTGCTCTGTTGCGCAGGTTGGAGTTGCAATGGCGTGATCTCAGCTCATTGCAACCTCCGCCTCCTGGGTTCAAGTGATTCTCCTGCCTCAGCCTTCTGAGTAGGTGGGATTACAGGTATGTACCATCATGCCCAACTAATTTTTGTATTTTTAGTAGAGACGGGATTTCACCATGTTGGTCAGGCTGGTCTCAAACTCTTGACCTCGTGATCTGCCTGCCTCGGCCTCCCAAAGTGCTGGCATTGCAGGCGTGAGCCACCATGCTTGTCCCTATGGTTTTCTTACACTGGTTTCCCCACTCCTGGCCACATGGTAGAATTTCGTTTTCCCCACTTCCATATAAGGAATTCTGGCAAAGTGGCTGTGGGCAGAAGTGTTATGAGCCACTTCTGGGCTAGAGCACTTAATTGCCACAGAAAGATCTTTCTTTTGATCATCTGTTCCTGTGCGATGATGAACGTGGAAGCAAATGTGTCAAGGTGGTTTGTCCATCAGCTCAGATCCTGGAAGGACTAAAATAAGCATAGGTCCCTTGCTGAAACTTGTTGGACATGCAGCAATGATCGCTTTAACTGAAATGGTGATGAGCAAATGCAGCACCGCCTAGCTATGAATGACAGTTCCGCATGGTTGATTTAGCATTGAAAATCAAATGTAATTCACCACATCCACAGTTAAAGAGAAAAAAAATAAACTTAATAAATGTGAAAAAAACCCATGATAGAATTTAATATTCACTCATAATGAAAAAAACTCTTAAAAACTAGGAATAGAAGTATTTTGAAAAAAGACAGTATCATGCAAAATAGTAAAACATTTAAAATATTCTAAGACCACTCTAGGAGTGGCTCTCAATACCACTTCCATTCCATATTATGTTAGAGACCATAGGGGGTCTGCTAAGACAAGAAAGAAAAACTAGTTTAACAATTGGGAAGGAAAAAATAAACTTTCTATTTAAAAAAACGATACCATAGTCTGCTTGTCTTTAAATATGAAGATAAACCATTAGTATGAATAAGAAATGTAAGTTTGCAAGAAAGTGAATTATTTGCACTTTCTGTAGTTCTGAACAGAAGATAAATTTAAAATATACTATTCACAATAGCATCAACAATGTACAGTTCTTAAGGATAATAAAATGTGAGCAAGACTATTATAGAAAAATCATAAAACTTCATTAACAGATATTAAAATAAATAAAAAAGATGAACTATATTCATGGATTAGTAAACTCAGTATTTTAAAGGTATCAATTTTCCTTCAGATCGAACTATGGATTTAGTGTAACCTACCCTCCCCCAAAGAAGAACATTTCTTAAATTTTATAACTTGACACATCAATTCTGAAATACATATGGAAGTGCAAAATTCCACGGATATTCAAGGAACTGTTCAGAAGAACTGGGTGGGAGGACACTGGCCTTATCAGATATCATGAGGCTAAAGTTATTAAGGCACTGTGATATTGGCATAAACTGACTAATGAAATAGAGTAGTATCCAAGACACTGAGTTATGTATGTGTCGCTGAACAAGCAATAAATGTCAAGGTGGTATTGGAAATCAATGAGGAAAGGATGAAGTTTTAATAAATGATACTATGATCAGTCATTCATATGAAAAAAAGAAATTGAACCCATCCCTCATCAAAACATGCAAAATCCAACTCCAGGTTAATGAAAGACCCAAATGTATTATTTAAAATATATATTATTAAATGATGTGATGCATTCCACAGGGCCTTCAACTAGAGGTAGGGGTGGGGAGTGCTGTCTGTATATGAAATTAGAAATGGCTACAATTTCATTTTAAAAACAGACTAGTATGTCAAATAATTCAGTAAGAATATGACTATTGTGACTAGAATTACTATTATCCAGAGAATTTATAGAGGGGAAGTGGTGTGTGTGTGTGTCCATGTGTGTATGAAAACAGTGTATAGCAAACATGATCAGAATGGTATTGGAAAAGATTCTAAGGAGAGAATGATTAATGAGAGTCACTTTTGTCCTCAAGGAGCTCACAGTCCATCAGGTAGTACCTAGAGGACTTAGGGGCTGTCAGGTCCACCACTCATATCCTCCCCACTCTCAAAAGCTGTACAGAATAGGGAAACATAGTTACCAAGGTCAAAATGACCAAGGATTTGGGATCACCTAGAATAGATTCCTGAACGTAGAACCCCTTTTGAAGACAAAAAAATGTTCCCACTGTTGCATTCTTAATCAGACAATTAACCAAGTGTAATTACTGGCTACTGAATAAGATAACTTGTAGTATTTATATCAATTACATGCACATCTTTTTAATTCTTTTAATTATGTACCTTAATGTTCTTACTGCTGATAACTAGAAAACAACAAGGTTTGGTAAACATGCAAGCCTCATCACATCCTTCATTAAATAACTGGAGTATTAGACCATTAGATCTGTCAGATTTTAGCTGAATATGCAATAGACTCTCCTGAATCACAGGAAAACGTCTCTAGCTCATACCAAGCAACCTGGAAATGACTGTATTGGTCGCCAAGAGTGGTTGACTTTGCTCATCACTTGCAGTAAGTTGTCTTTCTGTGATCACTCAAGCCTCATTATTCACGTAATTACTGTAATCATTGTGACACTAATGACTGTTGAAGTCTAAATGTGTGAAATTAATTCACTAACAAGTGTAAATATGTGTCCATGAAGGGCCACTATATAAACTGGAAAGTGAAACTTCGGTATTCTGCTGAAAATGAGAAATTAGCACTAACATTAGAATATCAATAGGGTATATGAATGTTTTGTGAATGTAACCATACGTTGACCATGGTTAGATAAATATAGTTATTAACAAAATTAATCCACCTGGGAGTGATTACTCAGAGTACACATAACCCTTCTCTAACAGACTGAATTTGAAAATCTAGTTCAGTTTCTTGAGTCCAAAATAAATTAATTCATGAAGGTGACCTAATGGTTGACACATTTTAGAATGTGAGGGTGACCTGGCTTTGACAAGCCATCCCACTGATCACCAGTGTTTTTTCAACTCACCTTACTGGCTTGTTGGGTGCCCCCCTCCCCTCCACAGTTCTGCGTCTGTCCTTCCTGAGGCAGAATGCTTGGTCAAAAAGGACATTTAAAAACAAATTACAGAACTTCTCATGTTGATTTCTGTTTAGATAATTATCAAATTTCTAGTTTGTCTGAACCTACTAGAATGGAAAAAAATGGCATTTTAAAATTAACAATAGGAATAAGACATCCTTTCCTTTAGAGCTCCTATTTTTAGTAATCTACTCCCAGACCAACCCCCAAATCTGTCCCCAACAGGTTGGCTGTAGAAGAGTGTGAGGCCCTTCCTTGTTCTCTGATCAAAATGATAACCACCTGCCTGACTTCCCATGTTGTGAAGAGCGGTTGGTGTACGAACGCGTGACAGGATAACTCACAGGTTGGCTAAGAGGCCAACCATTCCTTCCCCGCTCCTCCCTCCCCAAACCCAGGCTGAGGGCAGGAACTCGAGTTTGTCCTGGTGAGGTGGGATCCCAGGTGCAGGTGCATACCAGCTGGAGGCTGCTCGTACGCCAGTTGGCGCCTATGAGCCCAGACACACACTTGCTGTGATTCTGAGCCTTCCTGCAGCCCAGCTCCCTTATGTGGTAAGCCCCCTGGAATACTGGTGATTAGACCCATATTTTAAAATGGTTTGTGACTGACAGGACAGGAAAACAATGCATTCAAAATAGCAGCATAAGTCTTCCTTACAGATTTAGTTGAATAAGTTGGGCATCTCTCTTTAGTCCAAAACAAACAAACATGACACGAAATGTGTTGCTGAAAATGCCATATGTCTGAGTCGGAGAATAAAAGCTTTCATTCAATAAGAAGTTTTCAAGCAACCACCAAGAGTGAGGTAACAGGGGCAAATGTTATGGGCCATAGAAATCCCCTTCCATTCTTTCTTCATTATTTTTTAGCAAATTTATTTTTTCTCGTAAGTCTCATTTTCCTCCTGCTGCATATATGAATCTAAAATGCACATCAATGGAGAATACAATTGGTCTTTCCCTTAAAACATCAAAAGCTGACTTAAAAAAGCCATACTTTAACATTCTCCAAGTTGGAGTTGCCTTAATTAATGAGTCAAATTTTGAAAGCGAGATTTAATAAGTTCTCAACTAAGTGCCAGGTGTTGTGTTAGGAACCAGGGAGACAGAAATGATAGCAGGACACCCCTTGTCCTTGAGAAGCCAACAGGCTACAGAGAAAAGAGACATATTACCAAGTAATTCCAATCTCATTTAATACATGGGTCAGTGCAAGTTGTTAAGAACATGACTAATTATGTCAAAGAGAGCAAAAAAAAAAAAAAGTTTCCAGAGAAGTAGATAGGCATAGAGGAATAGCAGAGGGCAGAATGAAATACAGGAAGGCCTAAAAGCAGGGTCCTCTCCCCTGCAATTAAAGGTGTGAATTTGTCATGCTTGAATGTCAAAGAAGTGGAGTAGGAGAGGTGGGGCCATATTTGAATGCCCAGAGTAGCCTTGGAAATGAGTTTGAGTTTTATCCTGATGACAGCTAGAAACTAATCAGAGGTTTTAAGCATGGCAGTGACATGCTTTCACCCCCCAACTCTTTTAGTTAGATAACTCAGCATTTTCCAGATAACACGGAGAGGGTGGAGGCAGAGTCCAGTAAGGAAGCTACTGTGATAGCCGCATGGAGAGTAAGTGATAGCCTGAGTTAAAGCTGTGACTGTATGGATGAAGAGGATACGAGGATGGGGAGGGTAGAGATTTGGCAGCTGGAATGAACAGGTCTAGTGATAACACCCTTGGGATTTGAGGATCAGGAGCGGGAAGGAGACACCAGTGCCAGTGATCTCTGACAGCCTCTCCTGGAACTATCACCTCTATTGTCGAGAAGTTTATTCTTATACCAAACGGCATTCTCTTTTGATCTTATTTAAGTCCTTTTGAGTTCTCCACAGACATGGGAAACAATTACTCAGCATTCCCATAAAAACCTGCTGAATCATTGAAGACATGCATTACATCTGCTTTTAACTCTCCCTTCTCTAGATTACACAATCTCAGTTCTTTCAGACCTAGAATGTTACTAAGTTTGTTTTGTTCTGTGTTTCTCAATCAGTTTTTGCTTGTTCACATCTGTTTTTCAAATGTCCAGGTCACAGTCAGGGTGACTGTGTCCACCGTTAGTTTGGTAAAGATTCCTCATCTTCTGGAACACGGTCCTTCCATGCTTGAGTGAACATTGTTGGTTACCCGCGGGGTACATTTCACTCTCTTCAGGCACTGGACTGCCCACTCCCCACACAACCCACATGATCTCAAGGAATGCCACCCTGTTCCCTCCAGCCCTCAGCCTGCCCCAAGGCAGTTCAATTGATTTAAAAGTAATTCCATCCCAACAGCGAGTGACTCATCAGGGTCCAAGAATGTAAGGAAAGGTTTCCTAGGGGAATCTTGGAAAGTTTACCTTTCCTTGCTCCTCTCCAAAAAATAGCTGAAGCAAGTCTCTTAGAGTATCTATAGATGGTAGATACTTCATAGCCATAGAAGCAGATGTGTCATAGATATTTAGCCTGGAAATAGCCAGCTCCTGGTTTATGGAGGTGGAGAGAGCTAAGAGGATTGCAGAAAAATGGACCCAGCTACTAGGCTAATAGAACACTGAAAGCCCGTCCTTCCTCCAGTGTTGACTGTTTGGCGAGCCAATCAGTTTTCTTATGCTTTAAGCTAGTTAGAATTAGGTTCTGTAGCAGGGAAACAAGAGAGACCCAACTCTTGCATATTGTATTCTTATTAACACACGCTGAAGTCAGATTTGCTTTTTTAAAAAATGACCACATTGCAAGCCTCCTATTTCATTGCTTCAGGTCTTTTTCCGATATATTTTAGTCCACCGTGTACTCAGCTCTTGGGCACCAATTATGGAGAACATAAACAAAGTGGAAAACCGTGGTCTCCACTCTGAGTTCATAATGTGGTATGGCAGACACGAAACACACCGTGCACTTCCGCAATTTCCTTCCATATGATTACCTATTGCTTCCTACTGTTTCTCCAAATTTCTCCATACCATGAATGACCTGAGGGCAGGAACCGGGTCTTTTACATTATATATATATTCACACAAAATGTAAATATATATTACTGTATAGATGTACATTCCCTGATGCTTCAAGCAGGGTTGACACAGAGTGTGCTGATTTAAATCTGGGATCTTTTTGGACTCTTAGTGTATTGTTCCTAGTCAATTCCTTTTCACCCATGGTAATATCCCTGTGTGCAGGGACAGCACACAGCCACTCCATGGAGGAAAAGTCGGGTGTGGCTGGACTGGCCCTGGAGTGCTGAGTGGAATTTGGGAAGACATTTCTGGTGAAAGAAGGAATAAGAACAAAGGCATGTTATGTTTTGGAGGCAGTGAGGAAGTGGACTGGTCTGAAGCAGTATCTGTCACCTGAGGGGCCACTGGAAATAGGGTTGAATCCCCGAAAGCCAGGCAGGGATTTTAGGTTTCTTTTATACTTAGAGTAGGCAAAGGTATACAACATTTTCCTCCCATATAATTACCTATTGCTTCCTACTGTTTCTCCAAATTTCTTCATACCATGAATGACCTGAGGGCAGGAACTGGGTCTTTTACATAATATATATATACACACACAAAATGTAATAAATATATTACTGTATAGATGTACATTCCCTGATGCTTCATGCAGGGCTGACACAGAGTGTGCTGAAATAACTCTGGGATCTTTTTGAACTCTTAGTGTATTGCTCCTAGTCAATTCCTTTTCACCCACAGTAATATCATCTTCATGGTCCGTATTTTGTCTGTTGTGTAACTGATTACATATTAGCTGGTTTTAACACGAGCAATACTGCTTGATAGGTTCAATCACTCCTGCAGAATCTGTTCTCTACAAAGCTTTGTTCTTTGTCAGCCAATGTCCTCTGACTGATGTTTCTGAAATCAGATCTTCATAACATTCCCAGTATTTTTCAAAATATGAAAATTAAGGTCAGTGATCTTTAAAAAGACTAGATTGCTTATTTTAATTTTTTACAGTACACATAAAATTCCCTTATGTCCAGTCTTTTATAACTCAAAAATCAGGTTTTTTTTTTGTTTTTTTGTTTTTTGGGCACATTAGGCAATGTTAATTAAAATGATAGGTTAATACTTTCAGGGTTAAAAATCTGATGGCAACAACATTAAATAATAAACCATTTGGCTTTTATAACTTCTGTAGCAGAAATAAAACTGGACAAATAAGAACTCCATGACTCTCAAAGGTGGACTTATTAGAATAATATGTGCAGATGACAAACTCACCTCAAAAGAGATACTGCTAATCAAGAGATTACCAAAAACAAAATTTTTTGCAATCTTTAAATGTAAGCTGAAAAAAGTACCAAATTTGTTCATGAAATCTTAATATTTGTGGGAAGCAAAGGGTAAGAAATATAGAATTATCTGTAAGTCATAGTAAATCTATTTTTAAACAATATACAAAATGAAAAAATGATTATTTGTCTTTGTGTCAATTATATTAAATTAGAAAGACAAACATTGTCATGAACTATGAAAAAACCAGTTTTTTGGGGTTGGGAAGAGAGAAAGATTTTAAGATGATAAGATTATTTTTCCTTTGATGAGGCCAGTGCCTAATTGAAAGTCTACGTACATGTATGAGAAGCTGTAGGAAAAAGTCCCCCAGAATTTAGGCACACAGTTAGGGAAAAGTCATTCTGAAACTGAAAATAGTAAAAACTCCAATCAGCTTAGGTAAGCTTAACATTACAGGAGTGACCTACAGTCAGGAAACTTGGGTGACAGGATCAAGCTGGGCAGGAGACTCTCCAGGACTATCAAGTAGTTAGAGATTTCAGCCCATCTGGGAAGGGCAAACTTATTAAATAGTGTTAGGTGTTACTGTGTGGCAGGCACTCAGCAAGGCAATTTATATAACATAATATAACCCCATCTTTATGTCTTTACTCTGAGGGATATTATTTCCCCTAGTTTATAGGGGAGAAAACTGAGGCTAGAGAGACCGAGAGCAAGAGGCAAGCTGGGGCGGGGCGCAGTGGCTCATGCCTGTACTCCCAGCACCCTGGGAGGCCGAAGTGGGTGGATCAGCTGAGGTCAGGAGCTTGAGACCAGCCTGACCAACATGGTGAAACCCCGTTTCTACTAAAAATACAAAAATTAGCTGGACATGATGGCGCATGCCTGTAATCCCAGCTACTTGGGAGGCTGAGGCAAGAGAATCACTTGAACCCGGGAGGGAGAGGTGGCAGTGAGCAGAGACTGCGCCATTGCACGCCAGCCTGGGTGACAGAGCAAGAGCAAGACACTGTCTAAAAAAAAAAAAAAAAAAAAAAGAAGCAAGCAGGATGCAACAGTTCTTGTAGAAAATACCTACAGTGAAAAATCCCCTCCATCTAAATGTAGCACTCTTGAGAAGCTCATACAGAAAGCTTTCTATGAAGACTCAGGTGCTCTTCCACATTTTTCCATCTCACCCTCCGCTTCCAGTGGGTGGAGAACTTGTCACCCAGTGTCTGAATTACTAGTGTGCTTTTCTCTCTCCTGCTAGATCCTTGAAGGGCAGCACTGTGCCTTGGTCCCCAGGGACCCCAGAAGCATACCTTGAGACCGTGACTCAAGAGCAAGTACTTAATTTGGAAGGTGAAGGAACTGCTGGTAGGCAAGTGGGGACCTGAGCTAAGGGAGAGAACATAACCATGAACAGGCAAGTTACCAAACCAGCTCCCATCACGGGGACTGGAGCTTCCTCACTCTGGGGAAACTCAGGGGCCGGTGCAGAACCTGAGAGTTAGTCATCTCCCACTCCCATCAGCACTGCTGGAGCCTTGCTCCTATGGGGTGGGCAATGTAGGTGCTGGTCCTGGGTCATGGGAGGACTGAATGGGAAGGGGATGGGATAGGGGGCGTCTGCTCCACGATCCTTCATACCTAGCCTGAAGCCTATTGTACAGCATCTAGGCAAGAATCATTTGTTGAGTGAGACTGTCCTTTTCATTTATCAATCAATACTATGAGCATCTTAGCAAGTTAGTTCTCCTAAATCTGATCAACTTTAGGCCAATCGACTACATTGAGTTTCGACACATATAAAGTTCAGGACCAAACCTCAAACTATTGCAATTTTACCAATGAACTGTCTGAAGTCAACAGCAGGTCATCCCCTTTAACACATATTTAGCCCCATCAATGTATCTCTTTATTCCTGTCCATGTATCAGCACCTAGCAAATAAAGCATTTTAGACAAAAACATCATTATAGTTGCTGCACTTCCCGAGACATTGTAAAATCTAGAAAACAGGACCATTTCAGAAGTTGTGAATGTAACTGAGAAGGATCCAATGTGGCTGTTTGTTAACAGTGATAGTGTCAGATGTAAAGATAGAAATAATTCACTCTTTCATGATCTTATTTTAGTGAACAATTGAAGCAAAAGCTCACCACATGAATTCAAAGACCCCGTTTAAGAGAAGGCCTGTGTGCGTGTGATTTAAAGTACTGTCTCCCCTACGTCTGTGAGATGAATGAGAGCAGTGCAACGGGTCCATGTCACCTTGGCTGGGGTAGTGACGGCACCTCGATGCACGCAGAGTACCAAGTGTGTCACCAGAGGGGGTCCCTGACAGACAGGGTGGTATCATGGGAGGACAATGGGACTTAGAAATCCTGGGGCCGGGCGCAGTGGCTCATGCCTGTAATCCCAGCACGTTGGGAGGCCGAGATGAGTGGATCACTTGAGGTCAGGAGTTCAAGACTAGCCTGGCCAACATGGTGAAACCCCATCTCTACCAAAAATACAAAAAGTTAGCTGGGTATGGTGGCACACACCTGTAATCCCAGCTATTTGGGAGGCTGAGGCAAGAGAATCACTTGAACCCGCAAGGTGGATATTGCAGTGAGCTGAGATCATGCCACTGCACTTTAGTCTGGGCAACAGAGTGAGACTCTATCTCAAAAAAAAAAAAAAAAAAAAGAAAAGAAATCCTGGGTTCAAGGGTTGTTTTGTCATTTACAGTCTGTAATCCTGGGCAAGAAACATGAACTCTTTGAGCCTTAATCTCTGCATGGATCGAATAGAATCATAACGGGTACTTCATTGGGATATTTTGAAGATTTATGCAAATAGCGGGCTTTGTAAACGGTAAAGCACTGTACAAATGCCACTAGTATTGAAAGAAATAAGAAGGGATATTATTTGGCATCCTCCAAATCCCAGAGAAAAGCAAAGGAGCTTTTTGGTGTGGAAGCATTTGGCCTGGGCCATCAGAGAGTCTATTCACCAGGATGGTGCCGCAGTCAGGGGCGGCAGAGGGGACGGCAACCTTGGCAGTGAGGGGAGGGAAGGAGCACCTCAAAGCCCACAGGTGGCAGGGCAGCTTGGCTTCAGATTCCCCTCCTGGAACCAGGGCACTCATCAGGATACTGTGACAGTTTGGTTTAGTCAGAGAAAACAGCTCTGCCTTTTCCCCTCCCTCAAAAAGGTTCAAGGAAGAAACCTCAGCTCCTAGAAACCAGTTTCCAAGCAGGCAGCCCTCTTTCTTTCTGGAAGCCAGGCTGGGGGCATGAATATGGAAGATGATATCCCTCACTGAGTAGGAAGAGGAAGAGATCACTTTTTTTTTTTTTTTTTTTTTTTTAATGAATTGGTTCCCATTACTGTTCCAATCACAGGCACTGTCTTGGCCTCTCTTGTTTTCATACCTGAAAATAATCAACATGCAAACAGCCTGTCAGTACTTCGCAGCAATGACTCTCACAGCTGCTCTGTCTAGAAAAGACTATTGCTTGGTAGGCATGTCCTGCTCTCCTTGCCCGGTTCCGACTGCCTCGTACCTGGGGTGAAGCATCTGCCTCAGCATTCCTCCCTCAGATTGAAGTGATAGTCTGCTTGCAAATTGTGACTGTCAGGGAGGCAAGAGCTTCAGAAGGTATTGCTTGAACTGGATTATTCTTTGCAGAGGAGGACACATCAACAAAGAATTTTTGCGTGTGCTAAGCGGGCATTTTAGTGGAAAAGCGCCATGCTGGTGTATGAAAATCTTTTGTGTGGGCTACTTTTAGGCTCCTCTGGTGGTACAGGGAGCCATGCTGGCTTCTGGCTCTGCCGACGGTCACGGCTATTTGCAGATAAGAACAGAGGCGAACCTGAACTCTACATCGTTTGTTTCTTCTTTGTAAATAGATGTAACCTGAATTAATAGGGAGAGGGAAAAATCTTCCAAAGTATATTATATTTGAAGAATCACCAATACTGCTCTTAAAGAGTTACCCTGGTCTCCCAGGGTCCTCATGACACCTGTCAATTAGTGCTAACAGACACAATCAGTTGGGAGACTAATAATGGGAGCTTTCCCATTTCTATAGGGCTTTCCTGTACATGACCTGGTTTGTTTTGTTGAATTCTGCTCCTTGGAAGGTAGAGAAAAGAGGAATTATTGCGATTCCTGCTTTATAGGACTCCCTGTCTGGTGTTACCCAGCTAGGAAATGACAGATATGAAATCAGAGCATAGCCTCCTGGTCCCGAATTCTTGCCATTTCTGCAACGCCACACTTCTTTCCTGGGAAAGAAGAGGAATACCTAAGAAAGGCTAAAATTTTCCACTTTCAGTGGGGACGAACAACAGAATTTGCGAATTTTATCTTCCCTTTAGAGCAGTGGCTCTTAACCCTGGTTGCACATTAAAATCGTCTAGGGAGCTTTTAAAGAATACCTTTGCCGGGACCTCACCCCACACCAATGACATCCAAATCTCTGGGGGTGGGCTGGGGCAGCCGTATTTTTCCAAACTCCCTGGCTGATTCTAATGTGTCGCTAGGGTTAAGACTCCCTGCTTTCGAGTAATAATCAACAAAATACTGGTTGCCTTTTTTCCACTTTTATAGCACTCTGGGAATGTAGTAATGAGAAATCCTAATAACCACTTTGCTGATGGCCTCAGAAGATAGTCCCTGGCCTTGGTTCTTAGTAGGGATTCAAATTTATCTAGAGATTGACTGACATGAGATGGTAAAGAAACGCTTTCATGCCTGGATCTGTAACAGTGGAACTGTCAGTCCAGAAACTTTGTGAGACAAGTAAATTACATCCTGATCCCTTCACACCTTTTAATTATGTTACCTTAATAGTTTTACAACCGATGACCAGAAAACTAACTTATCATTGATAGTGCTACCAACATCTAACAATTGTCTTTCTTTATTAAATAACTAGTGGCTGTTTCTTCTCCTGCTTCTTTTTTTAGTTATCAAATAATTACAGATAACTATTCATTTCAAGGTTAACTTAGTAATCCACTTGTGAATACACATCATTCTTATGGAAATTTTATTACAAGTTAAGGCTTCATAGGAATAAATATATGTAACTGCAATGCTTTTATAGTTATCTACAAAATAAACCCACTACTGACAAATTTGTGCTGGATGTTTACATAAAAGATTCACTTTCTATTACGTTCATTGTTTTTCCTGCAGGGGTCTCTTTAAAACATGCGCTAATTGGCAAGTGTACTTCTCGGGGGCCAATCCTGCGCTAGGTTTTGGGGTCACAATTAGAATATACTCTGGATAATCCCCCATAAGAGATGTGATAATGCAGATACCAAAAAGCGGGAGTGAAGAAGGCAGAAGGACTTTAAGGAGGAATTGGTTTTTCATTGAGTCTGTTTAAGCCATTTCTAAATAAACACTTTTGGTCTTGAATCTCCAAGTCACTATATTCATTGAGTTCTAAGGCATATGTTCTCCACATTTTATGTAAAAAATAGGAATATTTACAAATTGAATCTTTATGTTCTTTTGAGTACACTTATGTTAACTGTGTGTTTTGTGATTGAGGGTATTTTACTGTCAATAAAATATGGCATTACATTTGTTAAATTAATTTCCTTTCTGAAGTTTACCAAACATCCAAATTCCAAATCAATAATGGCTTTTCCAGTCTCCTTTGGTGGGACTACAATGTGAAACGTACATTCAAGTCCCTGTATTTCAACTTCTATACCAATACAATACAATGGTGGGAAAGACCTGATTTAGTTTCCTCCTCCTACTTTTAGAGAAAAAATATTAATGTTAACTACCCTGATTTTTTTTTTTTTTTTTTTTTTTTTTTTGCGACGGAGTCTCACTCTGTCACCCAGGCTGAAGTGCATTGGTGCAATCTTGGCTCACTGCAATCTCCACCTCCCGGGTTCAAGGGATTCTCCTGCCTCAGCCTCCGGAGTAGCTAAGACTACAGGCTCATGCCACCACAACCAGCTAATTTTTGTATTTTTAGTAGAGATGGGGTTTCACCATGTTGGCCAGAATGGTCTTGGTCTCTTGACCTTACGATCCATCTGCCTTGGCCTCCCAAAGTGCTGAGATTACAGGCATAAGCCACTGCGCCCAGTCTGAATCTTTTAAAAATAGTTTTTAGTGTCAGTAGGACTACTGTAGTTTCTTATGCTAATGACACCTAGGAACTCATTCTAGTAGGGTCACTGCAGTCATTTCTGAGAACTGAATTAGAAATGTGACAGGTAGCCCATAACTTCACACAACTATCAATGACATGGACCTGAAGTGCCCAGTGACTAAGTCTGTCCCCAAATGTCAGTGAGTGCCCAGTGGTCTTAATGCATTGTAACCTGGTGGCCTGAAATAGTTAATGTACCTCCCTAAGCAATCTACTTTCCACCAGGGCATGGCTAGGACATTGAGTAGAATATAGAGTCTGGTGAATTAGGAGATAACTTTTCATTAATTTCGATTTTTTCCCATTGTTGCAGGTGCTTTGAATATTAAGTCTTGCCTGAGCAGCAATTCATGTTGTTATGATTTAGCCATTTTCACCTTTCTCCTTCATGTCACATAAAATGGGAAGAATATGACATTTAGTTGTATATATTTTTCTGGTTTTAGACTTGGACAATTGAGATTGTGAGATTGTTATTCCACATAGTGCTGTATCACTACCAAAAATTGTTTGCTGAGAGAACTGTCTTACGATATGCATATTGACCAGCATACTTGTAGCACTCTTAATAGATTATGTTGGTTGGGTGACTCAAGCCTGTAATCCCAACACTTTGGGAGGCCGAGGCAGGTGGATTGCTTGAGGCCAGGAGTTGGGGGCCAGCCTGGGTGACATAGAAAAACCCATCTCTTAAAAAAAAAATAGGCAGGTGTGGTGGTGCACATCTGTAGTTTCAGCTACCTGGGAGGCTGAGGTAGGAGGACCATTTGAACCCAGGAGGTGGAGGCTGCAGTGAGTTGTGACTGCACCACTGCAACTCCAGTCCGGGTGGCAGAGTGAGACTCTGTCCCAAAAAATATATAGATTATGTTATTAGAAAAATATGAAAAAGCCCTGGTTGCAAGTCCTTTGTAAGACTGAGCAGCATGTTCAGCAGGAACTGTAAGTGTCTTCACATGTCTGTATCTTTTAGGATGCAACAATTTTCAAATGATGCTGCTTTCCCTGTGCACAAAAGCCGTCACTTCAAAAGCCTTTGATTAATTTGTGCACAATCAAGGGCATATGAGATAGCTGCCATTTAGTGAGCCAAAGCAATGTAATGCCAACTGCAATAAACCTATCAAGCTGTCATCGAGTCAAGCTGTGAGAAAGGCGACGACGATTACAAGCAATAGTTTCCTTCAGTGGTTTCATAATTTCAATTTTTTGTTACATTTCCAGATTTTCAATACTTATAGTAAGAATGCTTTAGTAGAGAAATATTTTCCCCAGGGGTTACTATCAACAACTTAGTGTATTGGTTTTTTCCCCATCATTGCTTCAAGTATAGAAACTCATCAGGCAAGAAATATTGTGATTACAGTCGTATATAAATTATTTAAAGGGGTTCAGCCAATCAAAACAGAGATCTAAGTGACTATTTTCCTCTTGATGCCTTTGTAACTCCTACTCAAAAAGCAAATTTCTGACTGATAGAATAGTTTTGAAGTTACTTCAAAAAGACCATTCTTTTGGATGGGAGGAGGATCTCAATATGAATGGTTCACATACTTCCACAGTAGCTCTTTCATGACAACTTTACAGAGGAGGGGAGAGACCAAAATAACAACAAGCAGGGGAATAGGAAGTGGAGGGAGACAGTGATAGAAGGCAAGGCAGGTAATTAAGGTCTCTCCTGGAAAAAAGAAGATTCATGTATTCAGAGGTTCCTCACATACCCCAGTTCTGGCTAAAGAAAGTAATCACTGTTGAATAATCTGTTACCAAAAAGGTCTCATTCAATAACCGGTTTTCACTGATGCCTTCCAATGGAAGCATTTAGCACTCTGCAGACAGCCGCTATCATGCTTGACTTCATACTCTGAATATCACCTGTAAGAAACAAAATGCTAATTGCTTCTCATCTGTCTCAGTTAATCCGTTCCCTGCATTTTGAGATCTTTCTTTTTCTCCCTCCACCCGTTTTTAGATCGTATTCTCACTGCCGCAAATACGATTGTACGTCCACTCTTAATTAAAAGCTAATAATCATAGGATAACTCATTTTAGATAGAATCTGGGGTAATATTTTTTTCTTGAATTTTGTAGGAGAATTAGTACAGCTCCCCTTTTATTCGCCCAAAATTAAGCCTGGAAAACCTAGAATTTCCTAAGAGCTAGCAAAGACACCCTCCAAAATTGCCAATAGTGGAAGCCTTACATTTGGAAATGCATTTTAAAACATTATTACCTTGTCCTCAAAGGACATTCTGCAAGTGTCATACATACTTCTCATACATTAAGCAGTGGAGTTAAGACAGAAAGCTGAATCTCCTAACTTACAGCATTAGTGGAAAAGTGAAAAAATATAGTAAACAACCATTCTGAACAATATGGAGAATAGACTAGTTTGATAGATAAAACCTTTATTTATACTTCAGTATTTGTAAAGGGCTAGTTCAACAGACATGAGCTTTGAAATTACAAAAATGTAGGGATTACACAAATAACACTCTCTCTTTCCTTAAATAAGTCTGTTTCCTTTAAAAGCTTATAATACAGCATCCCCCATTTTTGTGACTCTTACTGCAAATAGTTCACCAAAACTCCAATCAATTATGCAGTCTCCATTACAAAGTTTGAGGATTTTAAAGTATCAAAAGAAACAAGAGGTAATAAACTCACTATTAAAGCATTTAGCTTGGCGCAAGTTGATTTATTTCCTGTTCCTTTATCTGCTTAGGGTTTTTTATTTCACTGTGTGATTTGCAATTTCCTACTGACAAGTAATTTTGGAAACAGCAGAATGTTTGGGTGGGGGGAGGGAGAAAGATCTCTCTAATATCAAAGACCTGAAAAAAGAAACCTGATGAAGTGACATTTGTGGTTTCAAAATAATACACCTCCTCTAGTCTCCTGCTCATTTACCAAAGAAAAGCTCTCTTGTTCTTTAGCTCCCATTATGTATTGCAATGTATAGAATAATTGTGAACAGAATAATTTTCTGTATGAGATATACAAAATCATTTTGACCCAAAACAATCCAGTTAAATGATAGAAACATAATCTATTGTTGCCTTGTACTTCCAAAGATTCTCTTGTTGATACTAATCCTGTCTGAGTATGAATAGAACCAAAGAAGAATTTGCATGGCAGAGTAGCCTAAGCAGAAACTAAAATGCTAGCCATGTGTGAGCTACTAGTATTATTCATTGATTTGGGGTTCCACTCTTCTGAGTAATTTACACATAGTAGGCCCTCAAGAGATGGATTTCATTGAAGTGATTTCTCATTGCCGCTTTCTATAAATTATTTGTATTCTTAACATGCTACCTCACCTAAGCTCTCCGTACAGCAGCTGTATAAACACCTCTCATGCAGAAACCACTTCTTGGCAAATACAGCAAGGCTGCTACAAACAGGTAAATTCATGTATTCCACAAATGCATGTATTCATTCGACTTATAAATATTTACTTGGTGTTCACTAGCACTAAGCACTCTGCTGGGTGCTGTGGAATTTTAAAGAATAATTAAGACGGAGTTGTGTCTTCAAGAGTCTAATTATTGACAAAGGATTATATCGCAGGATATCAAATGAGAACTGTGACAAAACACCAAAGGGGATTCAAAGGGAGAAGAGACTGTTTCCTTCCAGTGGAATCTTGGAGGGCTTTATGGAGCAAGTGGCACTTCAGCTAGGCCTGGAGCAGTGGGCCAGGAGCGGGGAGTCTGGGGATCCTAGCAGACTGACATGCGGTGAGGAAAGCCACTGAAGCAAGAACGCACAGAATTTGTGCAAAGACCAGAGGGAAGTTAGGCCAGCACGCAAAATGAGAGGGCGGCTATCAGGGACTTTGGTGCACCGGGGCTCTATGCACTGCCATCCACAGGGGGCTGGAGTGGCTCTCTCTGGAATTCCTCAGGTAATATTCCACTTGAGTAATAGGCAGAACTGCCCAACCTGGAAACTAAAATAAAGATAACACCATGGCAGTCTATATTCCACTTTTCTTTAAAATGTCAACATAGACACTTATATCTGAGCATCTTTAAAATTTAGGTTGTGTCGAAGGAGGTCTAAAATTCCACAGGGGGGAAGAATTTTTTAAAAGGCTATGATATAAAATACATAAGGGAAAAACATGAGCCTCTGAACCACATGAACTGCCACTGGCATTCAAGAAAAGCTAACCCAGTGGGGTAAGGCCCAACCCCCTGTTCTCTATCTCCAGCACATAAGAAAGGGATATTGTTTCCTAGAACAACACCCCAAGGCCCCCATTAGAACATGAACATATTTACAGCCGTGGTGCTTTTGCTATGGGATTACATGTTTTCCTTGCAAATATTTAACTTATGCTTTTGTGAGCCATGGCACATGGTGTAAAGAAAACAGTAAATCAAAGCTGATATTGAGGGGTGAAGGCTTTTTATCCTAAACTACTGTGTGTGTGTGTGTGTGTGTGTGTGTGTGTGTTTAAAGAAAATTTCTAGTTAAATGTGCCCATTACTACTAATCATTACAACTAAGAAAATATGAAAACTTTCTTGTACTTAATCTATGGTGAAAATATACACTGAAATAAAATAGCCCAAATTATTGGAGTCTTTTGCTTCATAATTTAATAATAATAAAATTTCTTTTTCATCTGTTTACCCTGTCAGCCAAAAACAAAGCGGAATTGTTCCAGGAAATAAATCACTTGAACAGCGGAGGAGACTTTGCCCTATTTGATATGGAAAGCACAGCCAAGGGTATGGATCTCACAGCCTCAGAGTTAGGAGCTGCTCCAAGCCTTCCTCCCCAGATGCTTCACACCCCTCCTGGACAACTTCCAAGCATCACAGCTCTGGATGACCACTCAGCTTCTGCGTACAGACTCCAACCCCGGTGAAACCCATTTCACGAAATGTACTTTATATACACCTAATTTATTAAAGAGTTGCATTCATTAAGGGATTTTTTTTTTTTTTTTTTTTTTTTTAGTATTACTACTCATAGAAGCTGGGAAACTGAAAAGGCAATATTGTTTCAATTACTGTTCTTGTTGATAAAAATTTTGAGAACCACAGTTACTTCTAGATCAGGGGTCTCCAACCCCTGGGCCAAGAAATGGTACTGGTCCTCAGGCTGCTACCAACTAGGCTGCGTATCAGGAGCAGGAGCCGAGAGCAAGTGAGCATTATGGCCTGAGCTCTGTCTCCTGTCAGATCAGCTGCAGCATTAGATTCTCACAGGAGTGTGAACCCTATTGTGAACTCCACATGGGAGGGATCTAGGGTTGAGTGCTCCTTATGAGAATCTAATGCCTGATGATCGGAGGTGCAACAGTTTCTTCCCACAATCATCCCCTTCACCCTCCATCTGTGGAAAATTGTCTTCCATGAAACCAGTCCCTGGTGCGAAAAAGGTTGAGGACTGCTGTTCTAGGTGGCACAGAATTTTCATATGGAAAATTACGAACAACCCTGATGGCATGCCAATGAGATTACAGCATATCTGCCCTCCATGGTTATGGGAATACATTAGCAAATAACTGTCACCTCTTTGCCTGTGCTCTTTCTCCCTTTCCAGGGGTGAAATATATTGAATAACCTATTAATCACTTTTATTCTTTCTATGGAACTTCTAATTAACTTGTTTTATTTATTCATGTGGCATTAGTAGTTGGATTGCATTTTGGGTGGGACTAGGCAGATTGGGGGTCAAAAAAACTTGAGAATGGACAGACCCATCATTTAGAGGAGGTAGTTTGGGCAGATCTGGAGTGAAGGCGCCAGAAGGCAGTCCCACAGGTGTGCAGACATCAGAAGGACTCTCATGGTAGATGACAAGAGGCATAGCCAGGAAGGGAGGTAATTGGTGTCAGAGAGGTCCTTCAGGGCTCACCTTCATGGGCAAGTGAAGAGCCAGAGGCAGGTGGAGGGTAATGAAGGGGAGTTCTAAAAACAGATAGCTGGGACCTAACCATGGCCATGATCTTCATGGGCAAGACTCACACATTATTAGTCAGGTTCAAACAGAGAAACAAGCCAGTAGGAGATACATATTAAGAGATTTACTGGTCGGGTGTGGTGGCTCACACCTGCAATCCCAGCACTTCGGGGAGGTCAAGGCGGGCAGATTAACTGAGATCAGGAGTTCAAGACCAGCCTAGCCAACATGGTGAATCCCCATCTCTACTAAAAATACAAAAAATTAGCCAGGCGTGGTGGCAGGCACCTGTAATCCTGGCTACTTGGGAGGCTGAGGCAGGAGAATCGTTTGAATGCAGGAGGTGGAGGTTGCAGTGAGTTGAGATGATGCCATTGTACTCCAGCCTGGGTGACAAGAGTGAAATTCCGTCTCAAAAAAAAAAAAAGAGATTTACTGCACCATGGCACACATTTACCTATGTAACAAACCTGTACATCCTGGACGCATACCCCAGAACTTAAAATACATATAAAAATGAAAAAGAGATTTCCTGCAAGGAGCTGGCATATATGGCAATGTAGGCTGGTGAAGCAAGACCACAGTCTGTGGGGCAGACCATCAGGAAGAGAAGGTCTGAAGTTGGAACATTTGTAAGCTGAACCTGCAGTCCCCAGGCAGAATTTATTCTCCAGGGAAGCCTCCATTCTGTTTTGGAGGCCTTCCAACTGATTGAATCCGGCTTACTCAGATTATCAAAAATATTCTCCCATACTTAAAGTTAACATTATGGACTTAATTAACATCTACAAAATACCTTTATGGTAACACCTAGAATATAATTTGAGTGAATAACTGGGGACTATCCTCAGCCAAAACTGACCATCACAACTCATGTCTGAAGGACTGAGGAAAGCAAGATGAAGTATTTCAATCCTGGAAGAACAGTACAACTAAGCTAAACTAGAAAACAACGTGGGTCTCTTAGGAAGTCTTTGAGTCAAGGATAAAATGATTTGAACTAAGGAATGAGGGAGATAATTTGCTAGAAGGAAAGTCCAAAGCAGATATCAGGACCAAAGAGACCAGCAACAAACCACTACAAACACTGGACTTTGTAAAACCCCTGCCCACAGGGAGTTTTGGCCCTTGTCTAAGTCTGTTTGTGCTGCTATAACAGGATACAGCAGACTGGGTAATTTACAAACAATCGAAATTTATTTCTCACAGTTCTAGAGGCTGGGAGGGCCAAGGCCAAGAGGCCAGCAGGTTGGCATCTGGTGAGGGCTTGGTCTCTGCTTCCAAGATGGCACCCCGAAGGCTGCATCCTCATGTGGAAGAAGGCAGAAAGGCAAAAAAGGATGAGCTCCCTCCATTAGAACCTTTTTAAAATTTTCTTTCTTTCTTTCTTTCTTTTTTTGAGACAAGAGTCTCGCTCTGTGGTCCAGGCTGGAGTGCAGTGGCACAATCTCGACTCACTGCAAGCTCCGCCTCCTGGGTTCACGCCATTCTCCTGCTTCAGCCTCCTGAGTAGTTGGGACTATAGGTGCCTGCCACCATGCCCGGCTAATTTTTTTCTATTTTTAGTAGAGACGGGGTTTCACTGTATTAGACAGGATGGTCTCGATTTCCTGACCTCGTGATCCGCCCACCTCAGCCTCCCAAAGTGCTGGGATTACAGGCGTGCATCAGACCCTTTTATAAGCTCATCTAATATCATTCATGAGGGTAAGCCTTTGTAACTCAATCACTTCCCTAAGGGCACACCTCCCAGTACTGTTACATCGAAGATTAAGTTTCCGACACATGAATTTTGGGGAACACACATTCTGACTATAGCAGCCCTTGAGTCTTCATCTCTAGGTGTGGGTTAAGAAGTACAATCTACAGGGACCAGGAGACGTTTAGGAGTAGGGCAGTAGTTCTAAACCAGATGCAGTTTTGCTTCATCTCCCCAAGGGACATTTGTCAATGTCTTCAGATATTTCTGGTTATCACAAAGGTAGGGAGGTTGCTATTGGCATTCCATGGATAACTACCAGTGATACCGAGGAAACGTCCTATAATGCTCCCTGTGGCCCCCACAATAAAGAATTATCCAGCTCCAAATGTTCATAGTAACAAGGTTGAGAAGCCCTGGAGGAGAGTAATCAACATAGGTAGAAGGTACTTAATATTCAATCTAAAGTAATCCTAAACTTTTATATAACTGCTGAATATCTACAGAGCTCATGAGGAGGCAGCAGCCGCAGCCCTGTGTACTCTCTGGATGCAGCATGGCATAGTGAAAGGTGCATGAATGAACTTAGAGTGGAGTCCTGAGTTCAAAGCCAACTGTGACATACACTTTGCACGTGCACATTGGGCAAGATGCTTAACCTTTTGTAGCCCCAGTTTACTTACCTATAAAATGAGAAACTATCTCTCATAGGATGATTGAGAGTATTAGTGATATTACCAGATATATGTTAGTTACTTTTACTTTTGTCCCCAAAAAAGTATTTGGCAAGTTATGACAATAATCTAGCCAAGAGAGGATAAGACTATCACTTAAGCAATGACATTATCGATGCATAAAAGTGATTCCATTTTCAAAATATTTCTTAGAATCTACAAGACTTCTTGGCCTAGTGGATGGGGAAGAGAGGAGGGAGGGGCCAGGGATGAATAGAGTAGATGGGTGGCATTATGAACTGAGAGATATAAAATCAGCAGAGGACTCAGTTGATGGGGGAAGATAATGAATTCAGTTTCAGACATGTAATGTCGTGGGTGGCTTCAAGAAAGCCAGATGGAGGTACAGTGGTCATATTTACAGTTTGCAAACCAGTTTCACATATGTAGTTCCTTTTAAACTTTGATCCTTATAATAACCTGACAAAAAGGCAGGCTTTATTATTTATAGTTTTAAATGTGGGAACTGGGCTCAGGGAGCCTAAGTAAATTACTGAAGACCATCAAGACAGTAGGGGATAGAGTTTTCCTTTGACTCCAGTTCTTAATAAGAAGATTTTAAAAAGCAAAATGTCAGGTGTGATAAGTGGCAAATGGAAAATGAGTAGAGGAATAAGCCTTGATTTTTGCTGGTTTGTCTGTGAGGGGTTTACCTGCTCCTCAAAGATTGTGGAGGGCTGGGCAGAATGGAGCACTCAGATGCGGGGTCTGAAGATGGCCCCAGTCTGTCACGTTGAGAAGACAGGACACAGGTTGCTGAGGCCACTATGAGTGGAAACGTTTTATAGTTCATTAACTACATGAACACAGGGGCTGAGAGAAATTTGAAACAAAAATGTTAGCAGGCATTACCAACTCAAAAAAAAAAAAAAAAAGATGCAATGATCATGCAAATCAATGGAAAGATATGAATGAACAAATTTTGATTTACCCGTAAGTTTTTAGAAACACATTTACTATGACACATTTGAATCTCGGAGCATTGACGCTCTTCCATTCCAATAGCAATATAAAGCATGCTATTCTGAGAAAGAGCTCTGAAAGGCTGGCTTTTCACAGGTTTGTTTTTCACAGTTTTAATGTTTCTGAAGACTTACTTTTGGCCGTGAGACACATATTCAAAAATGCTCTAATGAGACCAATTTGATTTTTAATTTAGATTTTCTAAATCTGAGTTTCTGAAAATTTCTAAGAAGCGACCCCCACCCTCTGCTTTCTTGGAAAATGACAGCCTTCGGTCTCCCAGCTGTGTGATCAGTAGAGGTCTCTCCCTACTGGTCAGAGCAGCACCAACAAGACTGTCAAAGGAGATGTGGACTGTATTTTAATCAACCTCTATATTTTTCTAATATCTTCTGTATTCAAGTTTCCCACATTTGGGGGGACCTATTAGGCCATTTTCACTTTGTTAATGTATCATTCGTTTCCTCTACACCATTTTTTTTTTTTTTTTTTTTTGAGAGGGAGTCTCACTCTGTTGCCCAGGCTGGAGTGCACTGGCATGATCTCGGCTCACTGCAACCTCTGCCTCCGAGGTTTCAAGCAATTCTTTAGCCTCATCTTGCCGAGTAGCTGGGATCACAGGCACCTGCCATCATGCCCAGATAGTTTTTTTTTTTTTTTTTTTTTTTCGTATTTTTGTAGAGTTGGGGTTTCACCATGTTGGCTGGGCTGGTCTCAAATTCCTGACTTCAGGTGATCCACCCACCTTGGCCTCCCAAAGTGCTGGGATTACAGGTGTGAGCCACCGTGCCTGACCTCCTCTACACTTTCACAGACTGCCATAGCTGCATGTTGTATTTCTTTAAAATGATTTTAATCCAATTTCTTTTGCATCTCTTGTTACACTTCTTTTATTCCTAACCTTGAATAGATGTATTTTCCTTTTTCTCTTTTCCTAAATCAGGCTCTTGAGGGGTTTATCTATTTTATAGGTCTTTTTAAAATTTAATTATACTTTCTACTCTTTTGTTTTTCATTTCATTAGCACCAATTTTTATCTTTATCCAATCTCTCTTAGGTTCATTTTATTTGAACTTTTGTTCTTTCTAAACGTTTGAACTTTGGTTCTTTATGTGATAAGTTCCTCCTCCCTCCCTCTCTTCTGCTTCTGCTCTGATTGTGGATGTTGCTAGTCCCAAATGTTTGTCATGGGCATAGGGTCTAGATGTTTTGGGAAGGTCACCCTTTTGTAAATTATTTTATAATTTTCATTTGATTATGATCAGGAAAAGTTGCCTGTCGAATCTCTACTTTAAAAAATGTGTTACGGCTTTTCTTTCCCAAATAAACTATGAATTTTTGTAATTGCTGCATGCGTGCACACACACACACACACACACACACACACACAGACATTTGAAAATATGTGTATTGTAAAATCTGTCTATTTCCTATGACGGACTCTGCAGATATCCATTCAGTGAAGTTAATTAATCGTATTTTCCAACTCTTCCATGTCCTTACATATTTTGTGTCTATCCGATCTGCCCAATCTTGAAAGAGGTTTATTGAAAATGCTCACAAAGTTTGTGTTTTTATTAAGTTCTCCTCGCATTCTTAATTGTTTAAAATTTGCTAAGGATTTTGTTCCACACTGGTTTATGGCTAAAATTTTTTGTTTGTAAATTTTGTATAATAATACAATATATTGTATGTTTTTATACTGCTCTTCATCTTAAAGTCCACTAGTCATACCCATATACCATTGGTATTGCCCTTGTTGATTTATTTTTTTTACATGTGACTAGTACACATTGCCTTTTCCTTATTTTCAAATTTACTGCTGTTTTAAATACTGTTTCTGCAAGCAGCTTAAGGCTCCATGTTGTTTCTTAACCTTCTCTAAAGCCTTTAATGGGATGAGCTCTTTTATGTGTGGTTAGTGTAATCATTGAAATATTTGACTTTGTTCCCTTTGTTTTCTTTTATGGTAGTACATATTTCACTACATATTTCTTCTTCATTAGTTTTTCATGTTTCGTCAAGCTACTATTTTCTTTTCCCATTTTTTCTTATCAATTGAAAGTTCTCTAATTTTCTCTTCCTTTGCAGGTTGCTTTCCCTTTCCCAACACTTATTCAGACACATATTTACCCACTATTATTTGAAAACAAGACGCTGACCACTTCCCCAGTCTCCTTCTACCTCTGTGAGATGAGGCTTGGAGGAATACTTTGTCTTTTTCCCCGAATTTTCTTCTTTGCATTCCCCTCCCTCAGAGGCCACACTGAAACTCATTGTCCCCATTCTCAAGTTACAGGTTTCATTGAAACTTTGGTTAATTTTTTTTTTTTTTACATTGAAATCTGTTTCATTTCTGGACTACTCCTTACTGGTGTTTTGGTCTTTTGGATTTCACTTCGGTCTCTCACCTTTTTCTTCATGTTTTCATTTGTCTATGCTGGATCTGGGTTTAAGATAAAAACCACCTTTATTTAAGTCCACTAATTTGGATTTCAACACTGCCTTTCTCTTCTTCAAACAACCTATTGGAGATGTTTAAGGCATGCATTGCTTGAGTGCGGGATGCTTTGTTTGTTGTTGCTTCGAGTACCGCGCTTGATTGTTAACTGCCCATATTATTCCTACGTGCTCAGAGTTGTGGTCCAGCTCTTCCAAGGGCTCTGTTTTCCTGGACACTTTGTGGTTGATCGGTTTCTTTGGCTTCCCACTCTTCCCTACTGCTCTGTGCCACCCCTCCCTGCAACATGAATGGAATTGGTACCCTTACAAGAGAGAACCCAAAGAGATCCCTTGCCTTTTCCACTGTGTAAGGTGACAGTGCGATGGCTGTCAATGAGGAAGCAGGGCCTCACCAGTTGCAGAATCTGTCAGTGCCTGCATCTTGGACTTGCCAGCATCCAGAACTGTGAAAAATACATTTCTGTTGTTTGTAAGCCACCCGGTCTATGGTATTTTGTTAAGGTATGTTGAAGGAGACACTAAGAGGTTATCTTCAAGAGATGGAAGGTAGACCATTCTCTTCCACAGTGGGTTGGCTGGGTGCCTCCAGGAGGCAGCTATTTCCCCCAACTCAGGTATATTCACTTTCTCCTTTCCCTGGGAGACAGGGGTTTCAGTTCTATTAGAGGACTTCTCCTTGGGTTGTTGGGGCCAGGAAGACTATTTTTTCAGTCATTTGTAAACTGTGACTCTGATCATGGGTGAACCAAATTCCTCTGCATCCCTGAAATTCTGATCCATGCTCAGTGAATGCCCAGGGTGGTATTCAGCCTCTCATGTGACCACACTAGACAAAGACCCCAGCTCAGCTGTCCTTTGGAGCCCAAAATATTAATGATACTCATGTGTCTGCAAGCGCAGCATTTACTGAACATAGGAAAGGCAGAGAAATTGGCACTCAGAGTGCAGAGAAAGGGAAATATTAAAGTCCAGCCACTGTCTCCTAGAATCCTCTCATTGCGATGTTTTTAAAAACATACACAAAAGTTGTCTTTTAAAAAGACCCTTTGGGTTGAACTCTATAAATATGAACAATCAGCATAACTAATTTTTACTTTATAAGCATTGACGTAGCATCAGAAAGTCATTAATTATCAGCCAACATTTTTCTAAAGTTAGAAGCAGCAATTGAAAAACTAACATTTCATTCATGTCAGTTTTCTTATCCTTAAAACAATGACCTGATATTCTCAACAAATACTCTAAGATATTAGGAGGAAAAAAGTGTAGTTAGTGTTACTCTAGGATATTGGAAAAGAAAACAAAGTTTAGTTAGTGTTGTTACTGTTACTATGATATCTCAAAGCTTAATGAAAGCCACCAGCTCCAAAAACTTTCAGGACACTTTAAGTGAGCCAAAATATTTGGCCAGATTTGTGTCATTTTGACCTAGGCCTCTTAGTTCCTAGCGGCGAGAATGAAGAGGAAAAAAGAAACAAATAAAAAACGTGTTAACTCCAGCCAGATATGGTTTTTAAGAAAAGAGAAATCAACCATCATCAAAAGGCAATATTTGCCCTAAACATTAAACATTTGCATTTCATCACCCTCAATCTAGTGTTTGAAGAATGTGCAAGTAACTCACAGTCTAGATATTCATGGCAATGAAATCCAGAGTATCCTGCAGGCCTAGTGTTATGGTTTGGCTCTGTGTCCCTACCAAAATCTCACCTTGAATTGTAATAATCCCTAGTGTCAAGGGCAGGGCCAGGTGGAGATAATTGAATCACATGGGCGGTTTCCCCCATTCTGTTTGTGGTAGTGAGTAAGTCTCATGAGATCTGATGGTTTTATAAGTAGGAGTTCCCCTGTACAAGCTCTCTTGGCTGCCACCATGTAAGACGTCCTTTTGCTCATGTTTCGTCTTCCACCATGATTGTGAGGCCTCCCCAGTCATGTGGAACTGTGAGTCCATTAAACCTCTTGCCTTTATAAATTAGCCAGTCTCAGCCATGACTTTATTAGCAGCATGAGAATAGACTAATACACTTAGTTAACTCAAAATGCATTTTCTTTACTTTGAAAGTGCTTTCAGAACTCTTGTATAAGTTTATGCCAAAATAACTTTTTGGCCAAAGTGTTGGAACCAATGTTGGAAAGATACAGTCTTAATTACCACTTCTGTGGGCCATAATTGAGAAGAGATGCATGATGAAGTTTTGGATGCTATCTGAACAGGTATATATAACAAAAGTAACAGTGAATATATGTGAGATTTTCACAAGATACATAAATAAGAATAATTAGAAAGAGAGGTATTCTATTCTTAGGGTAGAAAAATAGCCTGTCAAGTGATCCTTTCAATTTTCAAGGCTGCTACCTCTAAAATACTCTGTAGTGCATATTCATATGCTTATAGGAAGGACATTTGGCTTGGCAGACATATCTCTTGAGTCAAAATAATTCAACCTACTCCAAATTTCTCGCTGCTTACTGCATATCTCCATATGCTGCTTCTGCCAGCCTCCCAAAATCAACTCATCCAAATTTGGACACATTTTCTTCTATCCCCTCTTTCCTCATAACTCATCTTTCCTCTAGCAGCCTCTCTCTATATTGATATTTCCATGTAGTCACCCAGGCCAGGAAAGCTGGGAAGCTACATCATCTTCCTACACTCTTCAGATCCAACCACACTGGAACGCATGCCGCTCCCTGAATAGCCTCTGTCCCCGGCTTTGCATATACTATTCATTTAGCCCAAGACTTCCTCAAGCAAATCTGACTTGAGGACATAATGCCCCTTCTTCAAGGTCCACTTCAAATGCCACTGCCATGATTCTGTCCTGTGGATCCTTGTTCACGTCACTTTCTTTCTGTCTACATTTTGTTCATTGCACGTATATATCTCTCTCACCAGACCGTACTCTGTAGTGTTTAGGGATAGGGTTCCAAGGACAGTTTTATCTTTTGAAGTCTAAGTGCAGGGTCTTGTATGAATAACATAATCAACAAAAACATTTGTTGATTCTAAACCTATTACAGCACAAACATACTGCACTCACTACCATCCAGCAGAAATTCAGGAGCTATGAGTGAGAAATCTAATACTTTTAGATTTTTTAAAACAGAGAGGAAAGGGGACTCAGATTCGTTCATTATTTACCGAGTGCCAGATGTTTCAGATAATGTGCTGGTGCCAGAAACCTGCTTGCCTGCTTCTTTCGCAGCGGAGACTACACAGCTGTTGTCGCTATTCCCACTTCATGGCTGCAGATACTGAGGTTCGGAGGGTAAGTAACTTGCTAAAGGTCAAATAACTGGTAAGTACCAAAAGTAATTTTGAACTCCCCTGTGTTTGGCTTTAGAGAATGCTGCTTTTCTCCCACAGTGCACAGTCCTGGATCCTGTGTTTTTCCCTTTTTTATGAATTGTCATTGCTTTTTTTTTGCCCTCCTCCCCACCAGAGAAGATGATGTATCTACCTCTTGATCCACCTTTGTATTCGTTTTTTATTGCTGCTATAACACATTATCACAAGCTTAGTGACTTCAGACAACACAAATGTACGCTCTTACAGTTCTGGAGGCGAAAAGTCCAAAATGAGCTTTAAAGGACACAAAAGAAGGTGCCAGTGAGGCCAGTGGCTCCCGGCGGCTCAGGGGAGAGTGTGTTCCCTGCCTCTTCTCCATTCCAGAGGCTGCTTGCGTTCCTGGGATCAGCGCCACATCGCTCTCGTCTCTGCTTCTCACATAACCTGAGCTGCCTTCGATATTCTTGCTTCCTGCTTATAAGGACGCTTATGATTACAATGCCCTCCCCTGGATAAGCCAGGATCCTCTTCCCTTCTCAGGATCCTTAATTTAAATACCTTTTGCCATGTAAGGTAACTGTTGTAGATTCTGGGTATTAGGATGCAGACAACTTTGCAGGTCATCATTCCACCTTCCACACCTTCATAAGTGAAATGTGTATTGGTAAAATAAGATCTTTTCTTTAGCATAGTAGCACAGGAAGCTAATTGGTGGATAATGAAGTTGAATCAGGGATGTCCAACTCTGTAAGTAGTTCAGGGCAATACACAATTGAACCAGTGAGTCGCAAACAGAGACACCTGTTTATACAAACACCTGAACCGTGGATAATTGTGATAATTATATGTAAGCACTTATTGGTTCTATAAAATTCAAAATATACTTGACATTACTCATGGCATATGGTCAAAAAGCCCCAGAGCCATTATACTTTAAAAAATGAAATCTATGTTTTTTACTCCACTCTGCTGTGCAGTGGTCCTTTTTAAATTTGAATAATACCCTGTGGTCAAAATTCTCCACAGAAATGCTCACTTTCCTTATAAGTATATGTTTGTTTTCTGCCCATCTGAATGGGAAGTGACTCTTTTTAACTTCTTTCTTTGTTAGCTTCTTCAAGTGAACTAATCATTGAAGCCACTCCAGTGATAAACTGGCAGTTAAAAGACTCAAATGTCAAGATGTTTTTATCAGCCACATCAACAGTAACTTTCAGATTGAGTATTTTTCTCTCTAGTGTATGTCACATTTTTGGCGTGGCTTTTCTTCCCTCCCTTGCAAAATAGAAATTGCTTACATGCTAATAGGAACTTCCTTGTCTAATTGTTCACACATCTCATCTAGAATATCCTTCACCTGTGAGTGAAGAAGATGATGAGACGTATTATCCTGTAGCTGTTGAATGCCCATTAGCCCTGAGAAGCAAGTATACCTCCTTGTGTGTATCCAGTATGTGATCGTAATAGAATTCCATTTTGTGGTTTGTGGAAAAAAAGTGTTTCAGAGCCAACCCACGTGTGTTTTCAAATTTCATACCAATATACACTCAGCTTCTGAGCTGTTCACTTGCTCGCTGGCTTGCATCCCATTTTCACATGCAATTTCTTTATGAATTGAAGGGAATATGTAGGCAGACATCTAGCTGTTTAAGAAAATAAATTCCTGTATTTCGAGCATGTGCCTTGCTGCAGATGCAAGACAAAATAGATAGGTAGACAACTCGGATTGCCAGTGAGGTTTTATTTTTAAAGAGAGATTACAGAAAGTATCCTTCTCTATGCCGCCCAATCTGAATGCTTCTACTAGAATTTTTTTCCTATTTAAATATTTCTCTGCTCCTCAATCAGTAATATAATGACCTATCTGAAAATGCCATATGTCATCAAACTATTTGGCAGCAAAAACCTATTTGAGACCCATTATTTAGTGACAGCAGTGTCTACTCGAATAAATAAACTTCATTATCTATATGCTCCCACCCATGGACATCTGTGAATGAAGAGATATGGCATATTGATTTTGCTATGGTCCTTCGCTGCAAGGTAGGTGGCATGACATCGGCTTACAATTTCAGTGACCGGCCACAGTTTAGAAATAAAAAATCGTTATCTGGAAACCTCTCAAACCAACAGAAATGCAATCAATTTTTTATCTGTGGTTAGGCACTGGAAGTCAGTGGTGGATTTTCTATCCTCAGTGTTCTCATCCTTTTGTTAAAATATTTAGGGAGCTCCCATGGGAAACACTATACCTAGATTGAAACTGTTTACATTAGGAAGTGAAAAATCAGTTCTTTGTGTCTTGTTAGCCACAAATACATCCTTGTGTCATGGAGTCACTTCCCCTAGGGATTATGGGATATAGTTATCCTCTAGTTTCTGAACATCCTCCTACCGAATGGCTGAAGCCACGGGACTCACTACAACCTTGATTACTATTTAAATTCAGCATACAATTTCACATCATGTAACTTTAACTCCCATTCAGGTGGGAACGTACTAATTTGACGTCTAGAAGTATTCCCAATAATGTTCTTTTGATGATTATGAAAGAAAAATAATCCTATACTGGAAGCTGTGATAGAAATGTTCCTAGGATTGGCCGAGCACGGTGGCTCATGCCTGTAATCCCAGCACTTTGGGAGGCCGAGGTGGGCGGATCGCCTGAGGTCGGGAGTTCGAGACCAGCCTGACCAACATGGAGAAACCCCATCTCTACTAAAAATACAAAATTAGCTGGACATGGTGGTGCACGCCTGTAATCCCAGCTACTCAGGAGTCTGAGGCAGAAGAATCTCTTGAACCTGGGAGGCAGAGGTTGCAGTGAGTGGAGATTGCGCCATTGCACTCCAGCCTGGACGACAAGAGTGAAAACTCCATCTCAAAAAGAAAAAAAAAGAAAAAAGAAGTGTTCCTAGGATTGGTAACATGTCTTAGGTAAGTAATCCTTACATTTAATACGTTATTTCTTTTTAATTTTTGTTTACTTATCCATATTTATGGAAGACACACTATTGTTCAAACATAGTCAAAGTGATGGAAAGGTGAAGAAGTCGTGCTCTCTCCTGTCGAAGAATTTGCAATTTGTCTAGTAAGAGGAAAGATACATGCTTACAAATAACTACAACGTAGGGTGGAAAAGAACAGATGCCATGGTAGAATTATAAATGAAAAACTATCAGGTATCTGAGATGGGAAACCGCCTAGAAAGAATGGGGGGAACAGGAGAAGGCCTTGTGAAGGAGGAGCATTTGTGGTGAATGAAAGTTAACAGTGACAAATTGATGGAGTATCTACACTGTGTGCCTGACAGTGATGGACAAGACAGATACAGTCTAACCTTGGAGAAAGACCTGAAATAAGACTTTATACAAAAATGAATCAGTTACAAATATGATCCATCTGTGAGGAAGGTTCTCCTATTATGTGGTATCTTTGTCTGTTTTGTGTTGCTATAACAGAACATGTGAAACTGGGTAATTTACTAAGGGCAGATATTTATTTCTTACAGTTCTTAGAGGCCCGGGACTCCAAGATCAAGGCACTGGCAGGTCTGATGCTTGGTGAGGGCCTCGTCTCCACTTCCGAGATGCCATCTTGAAGGCTGCATGCGCTGAAGGGGAGGAGTGCTGTTCCTCACAGGGCAGGAGGGTGGAAGAGCAAAGAAGCCACTTTTAAAAGGCATTTAGCCACCCAGGAAGGTGGTGCTTTCGTGGCCCAATCACCTCTTAAAGCTCCCACCTCTTAATACTGTCACAACAGCAATTAAATTTCAACATGAGATTTGAAGGGCACAAACATTTGAATGTTCAATCATAGCATGTAATATTTAGGCTGGGGGTGAGGATGGCCAGAAGTAGAAGAGACAGATAGTAGAGTCGGGGAGGAAATAAAGGGCAGAATTAAGATCCAGTTTGTCTCAAGACACAGGTATGGGGACGACAGATGTAACTACTGTAAACACAGCTCCTTGGGGCTTCAGTGACATATGGGATTCATAAGCAGGTATAAGAATTTATGGGCTCAGAAAGCTGAACTGAAAAGGGAAAAAACAAACTGCTAATTATTGATTACGTACTACAGACCACGTATTTTATCAAGTTCTTTATACATACATATTACATTTAATTTATAATGTTCTTATCTTACAGATGAGGGAAATAAATATTTAAAAGGCTGAATGATTTCTCTAAAATGATACAGCAGGTTTGGAATGTTCACTGTTACCTGAAAATATTGGAGGGTGGGTTAGGGAAGGGAGTCTGAATCCGGGTGCAATCACTCTTATTTTACGGGGAGAGAGATGAGAAGAGATTAGGCTATTCTTCCACAGACAGAGGGCTGGATAGGTGGAGAGTTAGGATTAGAAACTTTATGTCAACATAAATGTCATCAATACAAATTAGAGAAAGGAAACAAGATGAGAAAAAGTTTAAACATGGAAATTTCCATCTCTTTATTGGTTCAGAATTAAGCCCCCAGATTCCATCAAATTCCATAGCAGAGCTTTGACAAGGGTCCGCTGCAAATGGGTGACATGTGCACTGAGATATTTATCCTCTCAGCCCTTATGGTGGAGGGAACAAATTTGTTGGGAGATACCCACACACAGGCGCATGCACGCGCGCGCGCACACACACACACACACACACACACACACACAGCGTACACACGTTTGTTTTTAAGGATCAATTGAATGTTGAGAACATAGAAACTCTGAACAGAACCTCAGAATAGGAGCTAGTCTGTGGATTCCGAAAGGAAATTCTTCCCTGAGGATGTGATGTTTCAGTGGGCATTTGAATGAAGGCAAAATAATGGGGGCTCTGGGAGAAGGCTAGAGAGACTGGGAACTTTACAAGTAGAGGGAAGCCTGAGGTAAGGGGCTTCCACTGTAGGGAGGCAGAGATGGCCAATGTGGTCTGTACTTTAAGAGGAGAGTGCCAAGCACCACGGATGCGTCAGAGGGGAGAGTGGAGAGGGTGGAGTGGTGGTAACGGTTTTGTGTGAAGGTTAAAGGATTTGAGTTTTCATCTTAATAGGAATGGAAAGTCATTGAGTCAATGAAGGTAGGTAGGTTGGTGAAGCTTTTTGTTGGGGAAGGATGTTCATGTGATCAGGTTTTCATTTGCAGATAACTCTGTGGAGCAAGTGTGATCATAGCAGAATTCTTAGGAGGCTGCTGCAGGTGCAGCTTTAGGCTGTATGATGGCAGCAGGGGCAGAGAGAAGCAGGTGCTTATGAAGACCCACAGGAGGCTGGATGGAGGAGAATCGGGGGACAGGGGAGAGACAAAAATCCCGCAGAGTGAGGTAGGGAATTGGGGAAGGGTGAGAAAAGGCACCTAGAATTTTGTCACAGTCTCCCCCGGATACAGGTATATGTTCTGACCCCCCTTTTTCCCTCCAGAAAGACAGGTTTCTGGCAATGTTGTCTAGGATGGAGTCAAACTCCTGGGCTCAAGGGATCCTCCTGCCTCAGGCTCCTGAGTAGCTGGGACTACAGGTGCCTGCCACCACACCAGGCATCCACGTTTGACTTCTTTTGCCCCAAAGTTTAGTTAAAGTGATGTTTTTAATTCATTGTAACTATGCCCAACACTCTCCACATCTCTATCCTATATTTATTTCAACCACCTGGAATTGCCTTTCCCTCTGTATCTGCATTTCAACATCTTGTTTATTCTTTACGCCTCAGATCAAATGCCCCGCTTTTCATGAGATCATTCCTAATTTGAAGTCATTTCTCCTTCTGTGTATACCTTAACTTTAATGATCTGTGTGGCTCGACATATACATTTATCACATTTTTTCTTGGGTTTATTATTTGTGTGTCTGTTGGCTTCCCCTTTGGGACTGGATAGAGCAGACTCTATATTTTATCTGCAAACATCTACCAAAGTTATCTGCAAAAATCTAC
>NW_016816095.1:2713481-2751606 GCF_001698545.2 Rhinopithecus bieti
TCAGTGGGCATTTGAATGAAGGCAAAATAATGGGGGCTCTGGGAGAAGGCTAGAGAGACTGGGAACTACAAGTAGAGGGAAGCCTGAGGTAAGGGGCTTCCACTGCAGGGAGGCAGAGATGGCCAATGTGGTCCGTACTTTAAGAGGAGAGTGCCAAGCAGCACGGGGACGGGTCAGAGGGGAGAGTGGAGGGGGTGGAGTGGTGGTAACGGTTTTGTGTGAAGGTTAAAGGATTTGAGTTTTCATCTTAATAGGAATGGAAAGTCATTGAGTCAATGAAGGTAGGTAGGTTGGTGAAGCTTTCTGTTGGGGAAAGATGTTCATATGATCAGGTTTTCATTTGCAGATAACTCTGTGGAGCAAGTGTGATCATAGCAGAATTCTTAGGAGGCTGCTGCAGGTGCAGCTTTAGGCTGTATGATGGCAGCAGGGGCAGAGAGAAGCAGGTGCTTATGAAGACCCACAGGAGGCTGGATGGAGGAGAATCGGGGACAGGGGAGAGACAAAATCCCGCAGAGTGAGGTAGGGAATTGGGGAAGGGTGAGAAAAGGCACCTAGAATTTTGTCACAGTCTCCCCGGATACAGGTATATGTTCTGACCCCCTTTTTTTCCTCCAGAAAGACAGGTTTCTGGCAATGTTGTCTAGGATGGAATCAAACTCCTGGGCTCAAGGGATCCTCCTGCCTCAGGCTCCTGAGTAGCTGGGACTACAGGTGCCTGCCGCCACACCAGGCATCCACTTTTGACTTCTTTTCCCCAAAGTTTAGTTAAAGTGATCTTTTTAATTCATTGTAACTACACCCAACACTCTCCACATCTCTATCGTATATTTATTTCAACTACCTGGAATTGCCTTTCCCTCTGTATTTGCATTTCAACATCTTGTTTATTCTTTACGCCTCAGATCAAATGCCCCGCTTTTCATGAGACCATTCCTAGTTTGAAGTCATTTCTCCTTCTGTGTATACCTTAACTTTAATGATCTGTGTGGCTCGACACATATATTTATCACATTTTTTCTTGTGTTTATTATTTGTGTGTCTGTCGGCTTCCCCTTTGGGACTGGATAGAGCAGACTTTATATTTTATCTGCAAACGTCTACCAAAGTTATCTGCAAAAATCAACCAAAGTTTGTAAACCAGTTAAAACCGGACTGACACTATTTTATTTTTACAATACAAATTTTGTATTATTTGTCAATTCTACATAAAATCCAGATTTCTACTTTCTCAGGGAAAACAAAGACTTGGCCATCTTTTATTTTCCTTCCTTCCTTCCTTTCTTCCTTCCTTCTCTTCCTTCCTTCTTTCTTTCTTCTTTCTTCCTTCCTTCTTTCCTTCCTTCCTTTCTTCCCTCCCTCCTTCCTTCCTTCACTTTCTTCCTTCTCTTCCTTCCTTCCCTTTCTTCCTTCTTTCCTTCCTTCCTTTTCTTTCTTTCTTCCTTTCTTTTCTTCCTTCTTTCCTTCCTTTCTTCTTTCTTTTCTTTTCCTTCCTTCCTTCCTTCCTCTCTCTTTTTTTTTTTTTTTAGATAATAAGTCTCAGTCAGTTGCGCAGTCTGGAGCGTGGTGGCACAATAATAGCTCAGTGCAGTGCTGACCTCCTGGCTCAAGCAATCCTCCCATCTCAGCCTCCCAAGTAGCTGGGACCACAGGCTCATGCCACCACACCTGGCTAATTTTTTTCATTTTTAATTTAAGGGACAAGGATCTCACCATGTTGCCCAAGCTGGTCTCAAACTCCTGGCCTCATGATTAAAGACACGAGCCACAGTACCCAGCCTCAAGCCATCTTTTGGAGTAGGTGCCTACCCTCTGACCTCCATGCTCACTACTCCTTATTGTCTATTAATTCCCCTTACTGGCCTGGCCCCTGGAGGCATCTGAGTTTAAGGCATTGGTCTAGAAATTCTTACTGAGTTTAACAAAATCTCATCAACAATAGTGTGTTGAGCTACTTAATTCAGGACTGATTGGTGAGGTCATCTCAGGTAAAATGCGCCCAATGTCACTTCAAGGCCATTATTTCAGATTATTTGTGATGCCTTTAACTAGAGAGAGGGAGGTGTGTAGATATGCATCTAATAAAACAGCTCTGTCCTTAGTCTAAACTTCAATTTCCAATGTAAAGACATGTAAATGTATGTGAGGAAGGAACAGAAAGCTGGATACATTCTTGATTGAATTAGCATTGCTTGCTTTGTTTGTAATTGTTTGGATATTTAGCAAGCATGGGAGGGGGAGTTGGGTTGTAACTGATGGAGATTGTGGCTGTAGACAATTGGGTCTAATTGAGTTAGTATGGCTTACACAGCGGATATTGCTTCCTGGTTGGAATCTGGTGCAAGTGCATAAATAATCAATTTCAGTAATAGAAATGTGATGGTTAGAAATTCTTACACATATGTGTAATGATGAAAAAAGGATGTATCATTCTTAATCCCTTGTGCTCTAATGTTATAAAGTAGCCTCTATTCTAATGATATGCTCATCCAAACGACTGAAATTTAGCATCGTTTGTTGGTAGATGAGAAAAGTAAAAATAAAATCCCCCAAATGGAGTAAAATATCAGGAGGAATCAAAATAATTTATTTGATATTACTGTGTATTAAGCACTTTTTCCTCCCTGCATAAAATGGAATTTAAGGCTTATACATCACTTTTTGAATCATTGGGAATCTTGATGTTTTCTGAAAATGGAACTGTAAAGAGTTGAAATGATAAAAATAGAGAGCTAAAGCACTTGACTGCTCACAAAGGTATAAACAGATAATTAAATTCAAAAGACAAAAAATCAACACAATGTGAGTGCCTCACTAACGATACAGAGACCAGAGGAAAAATGCATCAAGATAGTCTGAAAAATATATCAAAGGTTAATATATTTTGAGTTTTGATCATAAAAAATTTGAAATCTGCTTTCAAACTGCAAACTAGTTATTTAAAATAAATCATTCTGATTTCTGATCTAAAAGACCTATTTTTTTCTCTTCTCAGAATCTATTTCTTGGCTCTGAAAACAATAATCATAAGAAGTATTCTGTTGCAAAGTCTTCTATGAACACAACACGTTTTATGGGCTAGAGGAGATTCCAGTGAGTGAAAAGGTATGGCAAAATCTTTATATCCTATGAGGTTACATAATTCTTTCCGTAATGTCCTTGGCTGAAGACATTTATAAAACTTGTCCTGCTCCAGCACCGTCTCTGAGTTCATCTCTCAGGAACACAATAGCCATAATAGTAGCCATTATAGCTGCTATTCTTCTCAATTGTAAAGGCACAGTGAAATCGTGAGATGAAGCTGTGTCTTGATTGGCTGTTAAATTGCGATCAATGAAAAGTATTTGTGCCATAATTTTACAACCAAGCAAGAACCGGCCATCCTGGTGGTAAATCAGCATGTACACACCATCAAAACTAAAGTGTCTCACTTGGATAACTGAACTGCATTTTCTTTAAGACAACAAGGTACAATAGAAGGTACATTTTAAAAAAAAAATCCGCTTGGGCATTTTTCTGCCACTTGGTAAAAAACAAATAACATATGAACAAGGACAATGTTCAAATAAGAATGGTGACTTGCCTCTAAACTATAGCTTAGTTGCCTCAAGTTATAAAGGAAAACCAATGCTCCTTTTAATCTAATAGGAAGTGAAAATGACAAACATGTAGTCACCATTCTCAAGGGTCAGCAAACTTTGCCTCTAAAAGGCCAGGTAGTAAATATTTCAGACTTTGTGAGCCATATATGGTNCAGTGAAATCGTGGGATGAAGCTGTGTCTTGATTGGCTGTTAAATTGCGATCAATGAAAAGTATTTGTGCCATAATTTTACAACCAAGCAAGAACCGGCCATCCTGGTGGTAAATCAGCATGTACACACCATCAAAACTAAAGTGTCTCACTTGGATAACTGAACTGCATTTTCTTTAAGACAACAGGGTACAATAGAAGGTACATTTAAAAAAAAATCCGCTTGGGCATTTTTCTGCCACCTGGTTAAAAAGAAATAACATATGAACAAGGACAAAGTTCAAATAAGAATGGTGACTTGCCTCTAAATTATAGCTTAGTTGCCTCAAGTTATAAAGGAAAACCAATGCTCCTTTTAATCTAATAGGAAGTGAAAATGACAAACATGTAGTCACCATTCTCAAGGGTCAGCAAACTTTTCCTCTAAAAGGCCAGGTAGTAAATATTTCAGACTTTGTGAGCCATATATGGTTGTCGTTGTGTGTGTATGTGTGTGTGTATGTATATATATACATACAATTCTTTAAAAACGTAAAAACCAGACTTACAAAAGCAAGCCATGAGCCAGCCTCAGGGCTGCAGTTTGCAGACCCCTGATGTATATGAATGCTTATAGATGTGAATTTTAATAAAAGTACAACACATCTCTTTTGATCTCCTCTATATGGCCCCTCCGCCCTCCTCAGGTTCGCCACCTGGAGAAATGAGCTGGAGAGGATTCTTATTTTAGACCAGGGCTTGAAAACAGTAGCCAGGGCTACATCTGTGAAGTGTGGCTGGAAAATAAATGCAGGCAATACAATAGTACTTTTCCTATTGTGCACATCTATAGACTTTCTTGACTTTTCAGAACCTGTCACTGTTCATCTCTGTCTCTCAGACGTGTACAGTCTTAGAGAAAACAAGCAAGCAAGAAAACAAATAACAAAAACAAAGAAACAGAAAAAACGGGCTTCCCAAAAGCCCACAAAAAAAGCCAAGAACCCTCAGTCCCAGACAGATACATATACATGACCAGATAACGCCTAATGCCTGCTTGCCAAGCCAGCCTGTCTACCACGATCATTGCTTCCTTGTCCAAAGGAGGGCTGTTTGAAACTGTGCTTCATTGTAGCTTTGAACTATTTCTTCTACCCTCTCAGCTGCTTCCCAACTCTCCATAGCACAATTACTTGGTTATCGTGCTATTTTTTCTCTGGCAGCAGTTACCCTGCAACAGGCATTTTTCAATGTTGTTCCACTGAGTTGCTCCATTCTGAAATGCCATCTTGCCTTTAACATTCAAGAAACACATCAGCATTTTGTTCATAGTAAGAGTAATAACAGGTCACAGTTAGCAAGTACCTATTCTACCCTAGGTACTGTTCTCAGTGCTTGATATAAATAACTCAGTTAATCCTCACAATGACCCTAAGAGGTAGGTACTACCATTGTTTCCATTTTGCAGAAAAAGGAAGGGAGGGACAGGAGTCAAGCAACTAAACAACCATGATCAAGTCACCTGAATTGTTCCCTCTATAGGTAAGGAATGTTTGTTTGTTTGTTTGTTTGTTTTTTGAGACAAAGTCTTGCTCTGTTGCCCAGGCTGGAGCTCAGTGATGCGATCTTGCCTCACTGCAACCTTGCCTCTCAGGTTCAAGCAATTCTTCCACCTCAGCCTCCTGAGTAGCTGGGATGACAGGTGTCCGCCACCATGCCCAGCTAAGTTTTTGCACTTTTAGTAGAGACGGGGTTTCACCATGTTGGCCAGGTTGGTCTTGAACTCCTGGCCTCAGGTGATCCGCCTGCCTCGGCCTCCCAAAGTGCTGGGATTACAGGTGTGAGCCACTGTTTCCGGCCTAGAAATTCTTATTTCTTATTCCCATATGCCCAGCATGTACTCTGGTTGGGTGACTGTTCCTATTATAATTGTTTTCAGAATAGTTTTGGCCATTTGTTCATCTGGTGACCACGGTTCAGTCTACATAGAATATGCAGATATCCTGGTTAGGTCATTACACGGTTAGGAGTTTGCAAATACGTGGCTCCCATCTTGAATCTAGTCCTCATTAGATTTGTTGTTGTTTTTAATAACTGAGTTGCAACACTGACAATTATGTGTACTTCACGGGAAAATCTTAATTTCTGGCTCTTTTTTGAAGAACCAGAAGCTCTGGCAATCCTGGGCTTGCATTCTGGCACAGCGATAATTGGCTCCATTAGCCACCTTATCCTGGGCAATTGCTTTCCAGTTTGCCTGTCCCTGCAGACCACACTACTCATCTGCATTATCTGCCTAGCTCCTGAGGGCTTTTGAATTCCCACCTCCTAATAGACAGGGTGCTTCTGACTTGTTCACCCAAACAGAGCACATTGTATTGTGATTCTTCTGGGAAATGTATAGACCTAGTCAAAGATGCCACACTAGAGCTTTAGATCCTTGCAGTATAATTTAATAACCTCCCCATACTTTCCTTTGTACTCATGTATTATTATCCCAGGCATTTACCTGCTAAGAAAGTGTTTGGCGGTGTCTTAATGCGCTAGCCTCTTCCTGTTCCTTTGCTGTTTTGAATAGCTGTGTCAGCGTTCTCAGTGCTTATGTGACTTAGGTAATACATGTCTGCTGCTATTTTCTGGTATATTTTATAAAAGTTTATAAAAGTAATTGTCAGAAATGATCATGCTTTGATTAAATACATATGCTATCGAGGAGTTAGGTACACAATTTAAATATGGCTTGAATAATTTGTTAGCATATCTGCCAACCTATTTCAGTAGCTTTAAATTATAGAGACGTTTGTGGAAGCACCATCCTATTTTGCAAATTTGACAGCAATAGCTGTTTCCTGAATGTATTTGACATTATTTTCTACATTGTTTTATGCCAATCACATTTACTGAAAACTGCTTATTACTTTATTGCTGAAAATGGCAACATGTATTTATTTAGCTTTTTATTTTAGAATCAGCAGGCTATCACTCGCTTTATTAATCAGATCCAACCTTGAGGATTATAGCCACTGGTTTCAAGTTTATCTAATTGCTGCTGCTCAAAAACTGAGAAATCAGTAATACAGTTATGTCATCCTCTTGAGGAATTATTGTTTCTAAGCATATTATATGTGTTAGTGGGGAAAGGGAGTCTTCCAATTTATATATTATTTTTCCATAGAGAACAGTGCGTAAGTGGCCTTCTAAATTTTGTTTTAGGAGGTTACCCTTGTTAAAAATCAGGCTGACATTTCTTTATGCATCACTTCTTTTTCTCATTCTTACAATTTAGAAAGGTTTCCTTTTCTTGTATTTTCAGCCATCTCCCCGGCTCACACTGTTACATTTGTTATAAAATTAAAACTACATTTGTTAACTCACATACCATCGTTTTTATTAGCCCAGCAGAAAAGTCAATATTTCTAATTTGTTGCCTCTGGATTTATGCCAGTTTTGATGTATAATAACAGCCCAACAAGGCAACATAATATATACTAACCCAAATCTATAAAGAAGGGAAATGAAAGTCAAAGTAATAAAAAAAAATTACTTGGGAACCAGAGATACGTGAAGCAATCTGAAGCAACAGTCGCGCCAGCCTGCACTGGTTTTTGATTGTTAAAAAGGAATGTGCCTTAAGACATTTAGAATTTTAGAAGAGAAGGTATTGAGTCTTCTTTTCCTGTGGAACTCACAAGGGTCTTTTCCTGAGCACCATGATGCCGTCCCAGATGTGCTAGTAGAAGCCCAATATAAAGTCAAGAAAGCTGGGCTCCCAGACACTAGGGAGTCTGAGGCAGGGTAATCAGTTGAACACAGGAGGCAGAGTTGCCGTGAGCTGAGATTGTACCACTGCACTCCAGCCTGGGTGACAGAGCAAGACTCCATCTCGAAAAAAAAAAGAAAAGACAGCAAGCAAGCTGGCTTCCAACTTGTATGACCCAAAATGCGTCTCTTAGCTGAGCCTCGGTTCCCTTGTTTGTAAAATAAGAGGTTGGTTGAGACTCAGTTCTTGTTCTTATCAGCGTGTAAATTCTGTGAGTTTGATTCTTAAGAGTAAAAAAGACAAAACTATATATACATATATACACACATACACACACACACACACACACACACACTTATTTTGATAATATGCATTAACAGGTCCTTTTCAAGAGAAGAAGAAAAATAGGAAAGAAAGAGAATAAATAACGATAAAGGAACATTGAGGACTGCTGAAAAATGTAGATTCTATCATCCATTTCCCCTGCTTCGTTTCTGAACCCTAAACGTCACCAGAGAAAATAGAGAAAGCTGTTCCAAATTTATGATCATAGTCAGAAAACACAGGTAGGATTATTGCCTCACAGTTTCCTTCCTCTTTTCCTATCACACTATTGTCAAGACAACATTATGGTTGTGCCACGGAGAAGCCCCAACATTAGAAAGCCATGCATGGCAGTAACAGAACCTAGTTTCAGTCCAGTTTTTAGTAGTCTCATTCACTGAAAATAAATAATCACTGTGAAGCCGATGGGATGAGTCAAAACACATATTCAGTCGCTTCAGTTATGACACGTCCTCTGTCTTGGGCTCAAGTCCTTCTGCCAATTTTACTTGTTAATACCTATGAATTAAATACAAAGTCACGGCTTATATACAACATGTTGAGGAAAGATGGGGTAGTGTTAGAGTTAAATATATACACATTCATGTATATGATTTGCTGAAGGACTGAATTCGTTATACCGGTACAGTCTACCACACGAAATCAAAAACAACGAGAGGATAAAGGAGAGGAAGGAGAAGGTGTGTCAGCTTGGATCAGAGAGCAAGGAGACAATGGTCTCTGGAGCCCTATCTGGAGTCCAAGGCCCCTTCTCTGCTCTCCTGGAGTGTTCCTTTCGCCATTATGTGTTGGCCCTTTTTTGTTGCCTGCAGTTCAATTCTGAAAGCAATGTTGACCGTGGTGAGCAGTAGGGGCCACGTTATCAGTAGCAAGGTAAGCTTCATAGACTTCTTTTAGGATTGAGAGGAAGGGAGCAGTTTAAAAAAAAAAAGGGAAAAAAGATGTAAAAAAAAATCCCTCCCTTTTACAAAGAAAAATCCCTATCTACAAAGAAAAGGGGAGGAAGTATATTTTGAGATAGTAAAACCTTGTCAACTGGGCACCACGTGAGCCCTGGACTGGGGAGGGAGGGGCTCACACTCTGGCCTGTGGGCCTCCCTCTTTGCCATCTGCCATAAACTCACCCACAACATGGAAACAGCACAGCGTCCAAAAATCATTCCCCGAGAATACAAAAGGCAGTTTCTAGACTTGCTCTGACATGAAGTAAAAATTTTCTGAGATGTAAAAGTGGATGCATCTATCTGGGTAGGATGAAATGAAAGTGGTGAGGCAACACCACCCTTTGGAAGGAAGGATACATTTCTCAGTTGAGGTTGTCCACCTTATGCAACGTCAGTGTTTGGACGGGTTCCAAACTGCTCATACTCTTGTCTAATGAACTGGCTTCTACGGAGCATCTAGGCTGCGTCATAGGTGATCATCTCTCTCATGCCTCATGGTCAAGTAATGACGTCATCCTGCTGATTAATTCTACTCCACCTCTCACGTGTGGGCCCCACCCCTCCCCTTCCCGGGGCTCATCCTCTGGTGCAGATGCTCCTGTCCCTGCCTCTGGCATAACCCTGGTCACCTGTGCTGTGCCCTCTGCCTGGAAGATCTTCAGCACTCTCCATATGCCTAAATGCTATCCCACTTGCAAGGGCGGTATCCTCAAAGACCATCTCATTGGTTATTCCTGCCAAACTCCCAGCTGAAAGTAACCATTCCCCTACTGAACATCACCAAGTTTGCTTTGAGCTTTTCCTGCAGTAGATGTCCCTTTCTTCCTGTATAATTCATGAATGTGCCCTCTGCTGAGGACAGGGCACTCGCCGGATCTGCTTTGATTGGGCCCAAGACCCAGTGTCTGTCTAATGCACTTTTGATGAATGAATGCAGGAATCTATGACTATAAGGAACACAGGTGACAAAAAGAAGTTTGAACTGTTATATTACGCTCCTCCTCCTTGATTCTGTACATTGGCTGCTGGCAGCTGCAACCCATTACAACAACCATAAAACATTTCTGACGCCATCGTTTGTTCTATAGCTCATATCCAATCAATTGCCAAATACTCACAGATATATTCCATCCCCTTTCCTTCCCATATTCAGGCCTCTAGCTTATCTTGTCTGGATACTACAGTGACTCCCTACAGAATCTCTTTTCTTCTGTGCTTTGCCCATTGGAGTCATTTTCTGCCTAGGTACTAGAGACATCTATTTAAAACACAAATCTAACCCAGGTCATATCCAGGTTATACTTCCCCATTAATTCCCATCATGTAAAGGTATTTTTACATGGCATATAATATCTTCTTTCGCACCTTGTCTACCTCTCCAGGTTCAGCTCCAACTTCTCTTCCTTTCCCATGTGCCATGCTATTTATTACCTTCATATTTTTCTCAATTGTTATTTGTCTTTTGAGTTATCAGTTGAGAAAATATTTGTTTTTTTATCATTGGCACAACCAAATTACATCAGCTACTTGGTGATAGCTCAGCAGCTCAGCAACTGGTATCAATCATCCGCTGAAAGAGTTGACTGAATGCAACATATCACACCAGTTTTCATTTAGGCCAAAGTTGCTATGGACTGAATGTTTACATCCCCTGAAATTCATATGTTGAAGCCCTAATAACCAATATGATTGTATTAGGAGGTGGGGACTTTGGGGACTAATTAGGTCATAAAGGTGGGGCCCTTGTGAACAGGATTAGTGCCCTTATAAGAAGAGACACGGGGAGATGATCTCTGTCTCTGCCATGTTAGTGTACACCAAGAAGGTGTCTGTCTGTAAACCAGGAAAGGGATCCTCACTGGGAACCATGTCAGCCAGCACCTTGATGTTGGATTTCCCAGCCTGGAGAACTGTGAGACATAAATCTCTGTTATTTAAGCCACTCAGTGTATGAAATTTTTGTGATAGCAGCCTGAACTGACCAAGACAAAAGACATCCATCTAAAATACAAATCTGAATATTGAGAGACACAGAAATAACCTATAGCAAGCATGCCAGGGTAGAAATGACTCTGCCTAAATAAACTATCAGAATAGTCAACTATGCAAGGGATTTCAGGCTACTGTTGTTTGTGTAGGTGTTAACTATAGAACAGCTTCCCAACCCGAATTACCTTGCAAACCGGTAGGTAAATTTCTTCTGTGAATTTCTGGACTGATGTAGCTGGGATGTGGAGTGGAGTGGAGAAGCACAGCCTGTGAAAAAGGTGCTCTGAAGTAACTTAAGACACCACTTGCAAATTATTGGAGATTATTTAAGTTTCCAGTTCCTGAAATGAATCCTAAATGTGATTTTCTTACATCAACTAAATTTCTTTGATCCAACTTGACCCAGACAGAACTAAAATGTTCCTCAAAATACTACATAATAAAAGTAATAAAAAGTGCTACACACACACACACACACACACACACACACACACACACACACAGATATTATTCAGCCTTAAAAAGGAAGGAAATGCCATCATTTGAGACATGAATGAACCTGGAAGACACTATGTTAAGTGAAATAAGTCAGGCAAAGAAAAACATGTACTGCAGGATCTCACTTGTATGTGGAATCTAAAAAAGTCAAATTCATAGAATAGAGAGTAGAATGGTGGTTGCCAGGGGCTGCAATGTGGGGCAAATGGGAAGATGCTGGTTAAATTGTACAAAGTTTCAGTTACACAGAATGAATAAATTTCTGGAGATCTAATGCACAGCGTGGTGACTACAGTTAATAATAATCTATTGCACACTTGAAATTTGCCAAGAGAGCAATCTTTACTGTTCTCACCACACACACACATACACACACACACACACACATATAATCACAAAGGTAACTATGTGAAGTGATGGAGATGTTAATTAGTTTTACTGTGGTAATGACTTTGCAGTGTATACATATGTAAAAACATCACATTGTACGCCATAAAATATATAATTTTATCTGTCAATTACACTTCAATAAAGCTGGGGGGAAAATAAAAACAGTGACTCAAGATATGTAAACTGTAATAACAGAGAAAGGGAGTGGAGTGCTAAAGAAGTTGCTAAGCTTATTTTTGATGCTTGTTTTGTACTTATCTTAAATCAAAATGTGTTTGGATGTTGCCAGGTGTTATTAATGCGGAAACACTAAAACAATAGGAGGTATATAAAGTAATAAAAAAGGACTAGAGGACCAGCCCTAATCATAATCTAAACAATGGGAAATACAATAAAACAAATGAACTGAAAACACTGAAAAATACTCAACAGCATTCCAATCGAAAGAGGCAAGTATTACATTTACTAAAATGATGTGAGCTTTTCTTGATTCAGATACTCATGCAAGCACAGCATTTTCTTCTTTGTATGTATGGGAAAGCCAGCCCTTTTGAGAGTTAGAATAGCTTTCAAGACTCCTGATTTAAATTTCAAACTCTTGATCATAGCTGGGGAGCAAAGGTTTTCATCTTGGAATTGGAAATTGCGTTCTTTAGCTCTATACCAAGTGATAATATTAAGCATTTTGTTGTATCCACCATGCAAGCCAAGTTCCCCACTGTGCCTTCAAAGCCACAGTGAATGAACCATATTTGGATTTGCTTATCAGGAAGAGACATTTAGAAAGACAATGCACTTGTCCTGCAAGACTGAGACTCCTGATGCTTTTAGATAGGCCTGTGGAGAGCTGCAAAATGGGCCCTAAAATCAGGCTGACATGGTCGCTTCACAAGCCTCAGCATGCTCCGTGGGCTCAGTGAGTTTGTGGTGTCACCCACAGGGCTGCTGATGGCAGCCATCATAATTAGAACACATGAATCAAAAACACCAGGTGAAGATTTTGACTTAGAAGAAAGAAAAGGCAGATGGAGGGAATTACCATGCCCTTTGACTGTTAAGCTCTTTCATGCAGCTGGATCGCCGGCCAGCTCTGGCTGCATGAATGAGTCTAGCGCAGTTTACAGAAGTCTCACCCTTCCTGCTACCAAGCTTCAAAGGGGCAAAGAGAGCAGAAAATCTCTTCCTTGTCAATTCATTGGAAGAAGTAAAATCTTAGCGTCTCTCCCAACATTTGGTAAAACAGGTAACAGTGTTTGTCTTAATTTATTTTTTTAATATGGAAAATGACTTGGCAATCTTTTCCAGGAATAAAAAAAAAAAAAACAAAAAACTTCTATAACCTCAAGGGATATGACCTTGAAAGAGATTTGCTGAACTTTAATATGACTGGATTTTTTCCAACCTTTATGGGCTCTTGATTTGAAAATCTACCTAACAAAAGCTCTGCCAGGAAAGCTGTTATTACAGAGATGCTGCTCAACAGGGAGAAGTGGGTTAATTGCAAGCTCTCCAGTAAAATAAAGGAGGGTTTTGAAAACAAGTGCAAATTTGACAAAATGTATTGCATTACTCTTATGGAAAAAAACTAGGAGGGAGAAACATTAGAAATGGCAAAATGTCTAAAATAAATAGATGTTATAAAACCTGTCGGAAGAGGCTATTCGAGATTTCAGATTACTCATAAACAATTGCCCATCTGACCTTGATATGAATACAGAAATCCATTAGCAATCAAATTTCAAACATAATTGTATACTAAAAAATTCGTATTTTTTTCCCTACCAATTTACGTTGACAGGACCTAGTTTAATACCACAATGTAGACTTATTTATATTTTTATCATCTTTTCCAGTATATTGCTTTTGAAATTAAGTAAGCATAACTCATGATGAAGAGCTTAACAGTAAATTGTTAATTTGTTCAGAGAATTTCCTTATAACATTCCATGACTTTCATGAAAATTTAACTTCCATTTTTGAGCCAAAATAAAAGCTTCAAAATACACAAGAATGTTTATGTTTTCCTATTTACAAGCAGTTGAGATATTTTCTTCTAACAAAGTTAGTTTTAAGGATATTCTCCTGACCTTAACAATTTGAAGAGAAAAATCACACTGTATTGTTACATCTGTGACTTCATTTACAACAATATCATTTAATATAATGTCAATGGATTTGGATTAGTTTGAAAGGAAGACTCGATACTATTTGAATGGGTTTATTATATACAAGCTAAAATGCAATTGGAAACTCAGAAACACTGTTATCATGTAGACTAACAGGAAACTTTACTGAATCCATCAAAGAAATTAGAGAGAAAATTGCATTTCTGTCCATGTGTCCTAAGAGTGGCTGTCCCTGGAGGACACATGCCTTAATTTTTTCTATTAAATAAATGAATATCCTTGAGAATCCACAGAGTCAGGCAAAACCACGGTGCCCATTGCCTACTTTTAGTTTAGTACTAGTCAAAATAGACATTTCTCTCTCTGATTTGAGCTTCATTTGGAAGCAATTAACTATTTTATGTGAGATATAATAAGGGTCTCCAGTGCAGGGACCACAGTTACCTGCAGTAGTTGTTTAAGACTTAACTGAGTGAAGTCACGTTCACATTCAACATGACTCCGATGATAACCAGTTCCTTACTGCCGAATGCTGTCTCCTCTCTCATTTCCTACAATGTGCTGGGCTGGTGAAAAGAATCTGGGGTTAAGAGTAGGCTAAAATTACCAATGACTTTTATTCTTATATTACTTTCCTGAGATTTATATTTGATCATCAAAATGGCCAGAAAGCACAATAAATAAAATTCTTCACGCTTTGTTTACAAACACTACCCCAGATGTTCAACTTTACTTTCATGTTTCATTTTATAAAATTATGATTTGCATTTTGTGTAAAATTCAATTTTGTTGTTATGATTAAAGCAAAGTAAGCTAGAGACTTCAAACATGATTTAAAATCGATTATTTCATTGTAGGAAAAATGAGAGGCATTTTAAAAAGTCATAAAATGTATCACATAAATGTGGCAATCAAAACAATAAATACCCCAACAAAAGAGACCAGAACTTGAGTAGCTGCACGGCCCATGTTTCTCCAGACCACTATGATGAAGACATTGTCTGGTTCAAGGCGATTTGCCTGCCAAGCAAGTTATCTAGCCCCTGAGCTTTAAAAACAGCTCATTCTGGTTTGACGCCCTTCCCAGGGAAACTGGTTCACTCCTTTCTGAGGGTTTCCAGTATATTCTGTACATGCCCCATGAAAGCACGTATCATATGGCTCATAATCATCTTTTATACAGTTTTGCCCACAACTAGACTCTTAGTTGCTGGAGTCTGGGGGCCAGGTTTCTTTGTACTTGAATCCCAGGACTAAGCAGGGGATCTGGCACAGAATAAGCAGGAAAAGGTAAGCAGAGGTGACTTGCCTCTAAATATCACCAGAAATTTCCACTGAGGAAGATTCTCAGGGAAGGCCAAAGATGGCCTCCATTTCCTCTCTCCATGAGCAATATTAAGAAGAATACAGTCCAGTTTAGAGCCATTTCTTGGAACTGAACGCCTCCGACTATTTAATTGTCTTTGCTTAGAAAATGTTGAGAATTAACTAAGAAAGCCTTTTTCTTCTGGGTCTAGACTGAAATCTCTCTGATGGGATGGATGGGTTTCCTTCCGTTATCTTCACTTCATTCTTTCTTTCCACTCGTAAGCAGTAACTTTTCTATTTCTATTTCCTTTTCTATTCTTAAAGACAGAAGTTACACTTTGCAGCTTGGACATCTTGACTCTAACCATGTGAGAAACTTAACAAATAATGATAACTGATAATATACACAGTGCAATTAACTGTTGTTAGAGTTCGCTTTTTAAAAGCACCACATTGCAGACACAATCTTGAAAATGTTTGTAGGAACAACGTTCTATTTAGTGTTTAGCAAATCAAACTGTTTTTGTGTGATTGGAGAAAAGTGAGCCACTTCTTATACCATCTCTAAAAGAAAAAACAATTTTTTTTTCTCTCTACTGCCACACTCACTGCAGAAGCCAAGTGTGGCCAGATGTGTGGGGGTCTTTACACACACACCAAGCAATCCTCTGGGGGCCACCAGCTGGCTATGTCATACCTCAGTTCAATTCTGACACTATCTACTTGAGAGAGAGTCAGAGCTCGGGTTGGGGCTCAGTCCCACAAGACTGACCCTTCTTCTGATGCCAACTCTCAGAAGTAGATTGTCACATACACTTCTGACCCACCCACTATAAATTGCACTCCACGACCCCATTCTTAGCTTCCATTCATTTGCTGGGCTGGCTCACAGAACTCAGGGAAACACTTATATTGACTGGTTTGGCATAATGAAGAATACTACAAAGGATATGGATGGCGTGCCAGGTGAAGGGATGGGTAGGGCATAGGACATAGTACCGGGGAGGGGGTGGCATGCCACCCTCCCAGCACTTCCATGTGTTCAGCAACCTGGAAGCTCAGCAAACACACCTCCTCCTTCTGTTCAGCAACCCAAAAGCACATCTCCTTGTCTAAGACTTTGTATAGAGCCTGACCTCCAGCCCTGACCCTGCATCTCCTGGAGGTTGCTAGGTGGGGCTGAAAATCCCAGTCCTGAAATCCTATAACTGCTTCGTCTTTCTGGTCACCAGCTCCATCTGAGTCTAGCTGGGGCTCTAGTGGCTCATGCCTGTAGTCACAGCACTTTGGGAGGCCGAAGTGGGTGGATCACCTGAGGTCAGGAGTTCAAGACCAGCCTGGCCAACATGGCGAAACCCCATCTCTACTAAAAATACAAAAATACAAATAGCTGGGCATGGTGGCACGCGCCTGTAATCCCAGCTACTCAGGAGGCCGAGGCAGGAGAATTGCTTGAACCCTGGTGGTGGAGGTTGCAGTGAGCCAAGATCATGCCACTGCACTCCAGCCTGGGTGAGAGAGTGAGACTCTGTCTCAAAATAATAATAATAATAATGATAGTAAAATAAAATAAATAAAGGGGGCTCTTTATAAATAACAGAAGACACTCCCATCACTCAGGAAATTCTAAGGATTTTAGAAGCTCTGTGACAAGAACTGGGGCAAAGACCAAATATATATCATACTAATTGCCCTCTTAGTGCAGTGGGTAGCATGTCAGCTTCATATTTCACATTATACCATACCACCCAGCCAATATCCCAACAGTGTTTAGGCCTTGCCTGTACACCTAAACACCAAACTTAGCAATGGTTGGAGTTTTCCAGAAATGGAGCTGGTGGCTTTAATTGTGCTACATGCTATGCAGGTAACGGATAGTCAAAATTAAAATATAGAGCCAGGTGCAGTGGCTCATGCCTGTAATCTTTACACTTTGGGAAGCTGAGACAGAGGGATGGCTTGAGGCCTACAGCTCGAGACCAGTCTGGGCAACATAGTGAAACCTCCTTTCTACAGAAAGTTAAAAAATTAGCTAAGCATGGTGCTGTGTGCCTGTAGTATAGTCCTAACTACTTTGGCAGCTGAGGCAGGAAGAGCGCTTGAGTGATTCCAGGCTTCGGTGAGCTCTGATTATACTACTGCACTCCAGCCTGGGCAACAGAGCAAGACCCTGTCTCTAAAATAAAACAAAAATAAAAATTAGAAGATGGGAGACACTTTCTGCACTCTCCATAGAAAGTACAGCGGTGGGCCACATAGTGTGGGTTTCGATCCTGGCTCCTCTGCTTACTAACTGTGTTTCCTCGGGCAAATTTCCCCTTCAGAAGATTGGAGTATTAACGGGAACCTATCTCATCAGGTTTGTGTGAAGATTAAATAAGGAGCAGATGTAAAGTGCTGGGATCAGTGCTTGGCATCTAGCAAGAGCTATTTAAATGGTTGCCTTGATCATGAGGAAGAAAATAAAAGATCTACCATTCATGATGTTCCGTCATGATATCATCATCAGAGGGTGATAAAGTTTCAGATTTAGATCTAAGTAGCTCCCCAGTTAGTGCTTTCTTTAATGTAAAGGTGTTAACAGTAAAACTAAACTCTGTAAAATATTTTACCGAGGTTTATTCTGAACCAATATGATGAGTGACCATGGCCCAGAAAAAACACAAGCCCAAGGAGCCTTGGGTAAGTGATCTTGAAGTGGCTGGATTACAGTTTGGCTTTATATATTATTATGATGATTTTTGACACAGGGTCTTCACTCTGTGGAGTATAGTGGTGCAATCTCAGCTTACTGCAGCCTTGACCTCCGGGGCTCAAGTTCTGCCTCAGTCTCCTGAGTCGTTGGGAATACACGTGCCCAGTACCATGCTTGGCTAAGTTTTATACATTTTAAGAAGGCAGGAGTCACAAGCAAAGACAAATCAACACACGGAAGGTATACACTGGTTCGGCCCAAAAAGTCAGGACATCTTGAAGCAGGGTTTACAGGTAATAGGCGGATTCAGAGAGTCTTTAATTTGCAATTGGTTAAAGTAGTAAGGCTCTGTCTAAAACTTGGAATCAGCAGAAAGGAATATTAAGGATGGATGGGCCAGGCGCAGGGGCTCACGCCTGTAATCCCAGCAATTTGGGAGGCAGAGGTGGGCAGATCACCTGAGGTCAGGAGTTTGAGACCAGTCTGGCCAACATGGTGAAACCTCATCTCAACTAAAAATATGAAAAAATTAGCCAGGCCTGGTGGGGTGCACTTGTAATTCCAGCTACTCGGGAGGTTGAGGCAGGGGAGTTGCTTGAACCAGGGAGGTGGAGGTTGCAGTAAGCTGAGATGGTGCCATTGCATTCCAGCCTGGGTAACAGAGTGAGACTGTCTCAAAAAAAAAAAAAAAAAAAAAAAAAAAAAAGATGGATGTAGCAAGATGATGCCTGCAGGTGTAACTCAACCCTTGCCTTAGGTCTTGTTTATCATTTGGTATCTTAAATTGCCACAAAGAGTCTGTTCTGTCAGTCTTATGATCTCTATTTTAACATCGATGCTGCTCTTACTGTGCCTTATATTCAAACAGGAAGGGGTGGAACAAGGCGTGTCTGGCCTCCCTTCCAGTCATGGCTGGGAATTCAGTTTTTAAGTTTTTTCTGGGGTCTCCTTGATGAAGAAGGGATCTGCCAGTCAGTTAGGTGCTTAGGATTTTATCTTTACTTTACAAAGGGGACATAAGGGAGTGCCATGGGGCAAAGATAGTTCTTATTTGTTCCAACATTCCTTAATACCTAGAGAGCCCTTTCTGGTCGGATGGAAGGAGAGTTATCCTTGTGTGCTTTTGTTATGTCTTATGGTTGTCACAAGGTTCTGCTGGGGCTCAGCAAACTCCACCCCCAAAGACTGACACCTTGACATGCTGAGAGACTGCAGAACCTGCTTCAGGATCAAGATCCCTGACCGTCGCCTTGTCCCCCACCAAGGGCACGGAGAGATTCCTATGGAATTTTCCTATCTGACCATGAAAGCTACTTTCCAGGAAAAAAAAAAAAAAAAAAGCAATTGTCTTAAACACTCTCCCTAGCTCCCTAGAAATCTCATCAAATAACCAGGAAAGATCAACCACCAGAGAAGAGACTGGCAGTCCTCACCTCGCCCACACAGACTTTGCCTCTGTTCTTCCGAGGGCAACTCCAAGAGATTGCCTGGGGGACTCCTTCTGCATCTTGATTTCTGTGCAGCTCCACCCCTCACCCCTCACCCCTCACCCCTCATCCCTCACTTTCTTTAGTGTCTGCCTCCCACCTCTTGGCTCCATCCATTTCTCTACTATGAAGAGAATATTTAAGCATCAACCATATGGCCCCTCTTTGAGCTCATACTTTGTATGACTCCTGGGCACATGTATGTGCATGAATACATTCTGTGTGTCTTGTCTCCGATGAATCTGCCTCTTGCCAGATTTTCAGTGAACCTTCAGAGGGTGAAGGGGATGTTTTCCTTTGGCCTTTATAGGACAATGCCTTTTTGGTACCACATATGGTACAAAGAGTGTCACATTTGTGTAGGTAACTCTTTGAAATCTATAAGTCCCAAAGTTAAGAATTACTATCAGATTGTTTTTTCTCTTAGAGGATTTTTTTCTGAGAATTCAACTGGTGTAGCAGTTTCCTCCTTATGCTTCTGATGGTTTGGCTTGCGTATGGAATCACAGAAACGATGTGATAAGACCAGACATAGTTTTTTTTCCTTACAGCCCAGCGTCACTGCGTATCTTTCATGGTCTTAGCTTATATTCAGGCACTGTTTCATTTATATGTGTTGCCATTTAAGTCATGCTTGTTAAGGCAAATTGTTGCTCCACTTCCACATTAAGACACTGTGAGACTATTCCACTTTACTCAGAAACAAAAAGTGTGTGTGTTTGTGTGTATGTGTTTGTGTGTGAGTGTGTGACAAGACAGAAAAAGAGAGAGATAAAGGATGAGTATCCCTTATCTGAAATACTTGGGAACTGCAGGTGTGTCAGATTTCATTTTCAGTGGCGGGGTCGTGGGGAGGTAGATTTGGGAATATTTGCATTATACTTACTAGCTGAGCACCTCAAATCTGAAAATTAGAAATTTGAAATGCTCCAGTGACCACTTCCTTTGAGCTTTATATTGGTGCTCAGAAAGTTTCAGACTTTGAAGCATTTTGGATTTTGGATTTTAGGAATAGGCATACTCAACATGTCTATGCACATACATATTAATTATGGTAATGTGTGTCAATTCAAGGACAAATCTGAACCACATTTTTTAGGGATGCCACAGTTGACTTGCCTCTTTTGGGTCCTGAGCCAATGGGAGGCAAGCTCAGAAGAGCATGAGGAGACAGTTTGAAAGTAGCTGTGACTTTCTGGGACAGGCAGGGCTTGGCTCCAACCACAGGCCTGAACACAGGATTACCATTCCACCCTTTCTGATTTCATTTATCAAGCTTTCTAAGATGCCTCCTGTAGCCTCAGATAAACGAATCTGTATGTTATCATCTACCTATGCATCTACTTATTATTGTTCTCCTGCCTGGTCACCTACCATTCAAAGTATCATCTCCTGGCTCCAACTTCACACATGTGCCTTCATTCACTATTCAGCTCAGAACTCATTCTCCCCTTAAGTCTTTTCTAAATCCTCTTAACTTCAGTCAGCACTTAGACACATCCTCTCTACATTCCCATACTCATTTTATGCTTTGTCATGAAGAGTTAGGAATACTCTTATTTGTACTTTTCTTGAATTATTTTAGAAGTATATATCATGTCTCCAGCCACATTTTATGTTTCTAAAAGCCAGGTGATAGATTTTAAGTCTGTCTTAAAATAACTTCTCTCTCACTCCTTAGGTTCCATTATGTTACTCCTTTTACACTCAACAGTAAGTGTCATTGAATAAACTTAAAATGGTGAGGGGCAACAGAGTAGAGAGTATATATATTTTCTGAATCATGAATTATCACATTGGGATGATTGTCCCTTGGTTTGCAATAATGTAGTCCTCGTAAGAAATGGGCAGAAAGTGTTTATCTGGAATGAGAAAAAGGAAATCCTCTCATGAAAAAATTTTTTGAGAGATTAAAAATTCAAATGAATTTGATGCTTGGGAATTCACAGGGGAAAATAATTTGAAAGGACAAAACACAATTGGAAAGGCTAGAATAACTATAAATAAAACACAACAGAGAGAAAACCACACCTGAAAACTATTCACCAATCTCACTTGTGAATATAAAATGGAGAAACTATAAATGAAATTTTAGCAAATTAAATCCAATTATAGTTTAAACATTGTTATTAAGTATGTTTTATTGTAGGAATACAGACAATATAAATTAAGATATTTTATTAATATAGCATATTGAGGAGAGTAGAAATAAAATCACATGTTCATTTTCACAGATACTGAAAAAGTCTTTGGTAGAACTTGTCACTCATACCTGATTCAAATAAAAACAAAAATTATACAAACATAAAGAAGAAATATTGTTTAAATAACAAAGGGCATGTGTCAGGAAACAATTCACTTAGTGGTTTAAAAAAAAAGACCCATTTCCACTGAGAGTAAAGAATAAGACAAGAATGGTCATTGTTGCAGCTATTTTTCTTTGTTGTTTTGGATGTCCTAGCCAGAGCAATAGAATAAGAAAAGTAAATTTGAAGTGCAAATGTTGAAACATAGTACATAAAATCACACTTCAGAAAATGCTACCATTTTATACTTAAAGAGTCATCTGGCTTTGGGAGGCCAAGGCTGGAGGATTGCTTGAGGCCAGGAGTTCAAGACCTGCCTGGGCAACATGGAGAGACCCGCATCTCTTCAAAAAGTAAAAAATTAAGGTGAGAATAGTGGTGCACACTTATAGTCCTAGTTACTCTGGAGGCTGAGGCTTGAGGGGCATCACCTGAGCTCAGGAGATCAAGGCTGCAGCAGTGAGCTATGATTGTGCCACTGCACTCTAGCCTGGACGACAGAGGGAGGCCTTGTCTCTAAAAAATTCCAAACCAAACCAAACAACAACAAAACAAGCAAGATAAAGCTACATATTTTTGGTTCAGAAAATTCAATATTTTAAAGAGAAAAACTCTTTTCTGAATAATACAAAAACTAAATGCAATTCTGATAAAATTTTCTTGGAACTTTTAGGATAGGAATAAAGAGAAAGTGATTCTGAAACACATCTAGAAGAGGAGCTATGTGATAATAGCCTTGAAAAGTAAAATGAATGTGAATGTTTGGGGAGAAATCTTTCAAGCAGATTTTACAATGAATTTTACATACACACAGCAAATAGAATGGTGTGGTATTGTCAACAGAATTGGTGAAGCACAGAAGAAAACAAAGCAGTCGGAGGAGAAAGATGCAGAGACAGGCACCTGGCATAGGGTTAAGAATGTATTTTAAGTTAGGCAGGCAGAACTCTTCCTCTTACGGTTTGTCAAGTTATATAAATAACTATTGAAGATTTAAATGTATAATAAATAAAATCAAAAATTATAATATAAAATTGAAAATACACGCTAAGAACCAGAATTGATGGAAAAGCGAGTATACAACTTTATATTTAGAAGACACATCCCCGGGTGGTTTTGGACTGTGTCAGCTTGGTTAGGTTGGAAAATGAAACTATGTTTCCCAGAATTCCCCTCCTTAGGTAGTTCTTGTTTAGAACTGGCTAACAGGAAATGTTGATCAAGATTTGGAAGATGCCTGGGTTCATTCTTGGCTCACACAGCAAAACAAAATAAATAAAAAACTTAAAAGAAAGAAGAGAAAAAGCTTTGGAAGATGAAAATGAAGCATCAGACTTTACCCTCTAAAAGACATCATGGCTAGAGGCAGTGAAAACAGATGCCAAGGTGCTGGTGGATCAAGTGTGTCCTTTCTCTCCCCAGATGGCCCATCACCAGGTGGATAAACAAGGTCTCCATAGACCTGTTCACTACTATCCTTTGTAGACTCACTCCAGTAGCTGGATATGCCTCGCTTCAGGAGTGCTGGTTAATGACTTTTTTCTAATCCTCCAACTCCTCCTTTCAGACTCTTATTCCTTCTCCTTCTGCTGCAATGATGTAAGACCTAATTCCTATTATAATTCCTCATTCCATAATATGCACAGTAGTTCCTCATCTCTATTTGAACTGGTACACCCAATGAGGACATTCATCAACCTGAGGGTGAAATTCCAATAAGGAACTCTTGGACAAACAAGAAAAGGTTCCAGGAGCAAAGGTACTTTTTTTCAGAGAAATGGATGCTACTGACATGAACTACATTTCTTTTAAGTGTTTCTTTTTACAGTGAGAATAGTGAGCTCAACTTCATGATCCAGCTCAAAGCAGATTCTGACTATGCTTTCCTTCCCTTGCTAAGGATGTCTGAGCAGGGGGAGAAAGGATTTATTTCTCAATGAAGGCAAAACTGACTAATAAAGTGGAAGCAATGAAACATTAGGAGAAAGTGGCCATCCCATCATAAAGACGCGGAGTCATGCCAAGGAAACAGGGCAGGATCTGTTGCATGGCCTAAACACTAGACAATCTTTTTATTTCTAATTAGATAAAAGGTTGGTAAGTTTTCCCATTCTTCATCTCTGAAAGTTTATATAGCTCAAAGAAGAAGATGCTTCCATAAATTGAATTTTACAATAAAGATTTTGTAAGAAATTATACAATAAATATATTGTAAGAAATTATACAATAATACAATATACAAGAAATTCTTACCATAAAGATATGGTAATAAATTATACATTTCTTACAATAAAATTACTAATACAAGTGCCTATGCATTAGTGAATCTTGATATAAACTAAGAATAAGAAAATATTTTTAAGTAGGTGAGTGTGAGTTGTGAACAACACAGATAAAAGGCCATCCTATTTCTGCTGCTGAGGTACTATGTGATTGTTAGCTGTGTTATAGAAGAGATATAAGTTGTAAGGATATATTTTTTCATGGGTTTCTTATTAATTAAAATAAAAAAGTAAAATTCAATTATCAGAATAGTGCCTGGCACATGAAAGTTTGGTATATATTGTCGAGCAAAATTTTTTTTCTCTCTCTGTGGTATGAATCCTGTGCAGACAAGGATTACTCTAGGAACAGCTGAGTTCCAGCATAAGTAACTGGTAAGTAAAAGCAAATTTAACTGTATTTAATTATAAGCTAAGTCTCCTGTCTTAAACTAGCTGTAATTTAGAGTATGACGATAATTTGCCAATGAGATTCTGTCTCAGCCACAACTAATCTTTGAGGAACTGTGGTGTAATCAGACAGAACTTGGGTAAGGTGGAATGGGGCAACTGTCGTGATTTTCAAAAGTAGGGAGAAGGAGGGTTCCACATATTATAGACATAAGTGTGACATATTTAACAATTTCTATTTGATATTAAAATATATTCAGTGATTTCTAAGAAGTTGAATACACTAGTAATAGGAATCAGCATATGTTCACCCGAAATAATCATCGACTTACTAAGAGTATAAACTAACCTTTTTTAAAAATCAAGATAGCTGACAAAACCTTGCAAACTAATCTTGTTGAAAATAGCAGGAACAAATAGAAAGACATCCCATGCTCATGGATCAGAAGAATTAATGTTGTTAGAGTGACCATACTACCCAAAGCAATCTACAGACCCAATGCAATCTCTATCAAATACTAATGACGCTTTTCACAGAAATAGAAAAAATACCCCAAAATTTATATGGAACTGAAAAAGAGCTGAAGAGCCTAATTAATCCTGAGCAAAAAGAACGAAGCTGGAGACATCACACTATCTGACTTCAAAATTTGTTATAATGCTATAGTAACCATTTTATTGGTATAAAATGGTAAAAAACCATTTTATTAGTATAAAAACAGACACATGGACCAATGGAACAGAACAGATAATCCAGAGATAAACCGACATACTTCTAGCCAACTCATTGTCGGCATACATGGGAACATACATGACACCTTGTTTAATCAATAATGCTAGGAAAACTTGATATCCATATGCAGAAGAATGAAAATAGATACTTAAATCTCACCATATACAAAAATTAACTTAAGATGGATTAAAGACTTAAACGTAAGACCCAAAACTATAAAACTACTAGAAGCAAGCGTAGGTAAACACTCCAGGACATTGGCCTAGGCAAAGATTTTACGGCTAAGACCTCAAAAGCACAGACAACAAAAACAAAAGTAGACAAATGGGACTTAATTAAATTAAAAGGCTTCTGCACAGCAAAGGAAATAATCAACAGAGTAAAGAGCCAACCTGTTGAATGGGACAAAATATTCACAAACTATTCATCCAGCAAAGGACTAATATATCCAGGCTGCACAAAAAACTCAACAGCAGAAACAAAACAAAACAAAAAACAAAACAAATAATCTCATTAAAAAGTGGGCAAGAGACTTGAATAGACTTTTCTCAAAGGAAGATACAAAAATGGCCAACAGGTACATGAAAAAATGTTCAATATCATTAATCATCAGAGAAATGCAAATCAAAACCACAATGAGATATCATTTTAACCCATTAAGAATATCTATTATCAAAAAGACAAAAATAACAGATGCTGGCAAGGATGCAGAGAAAAGGAACAGTTATGCACTGTTGGTGGGCATGTAAATGAGTACAGCCATGATGGGAAGCAGTATGGAGATTTCTCAAAAAACCAAAAATAAAACTACCACATGACTCGGCAATCACACTGTTAGGTATTTATCCAAAGCAAAAGAAATCAGTATATTGAAGGGATTCTTGGACCTCCGTATTTATTGCAGAACTGGTCACAATAGAATAGATATGGAACCAACCGAAGGGTCCATCAATGGATGCATAAAGCAAATTGGTGCATACACATAGTAAAATACTACTCAGTTGTAAAACAGAAGGAAATCTTGTCATTTACAGCAACATGGATGGAATTAGAGGTTATAATGTCAAGCGAAATAAGCCAAGCACAGAAACACAAACATTGCCTGTTCTCACTGATACGAAGGACCTAAAAGGATTGATCTCATAGAAGCAGAAAGTTGAATGATAGATATCAGAAGTGGAAAAAGGTGTGTTGGGGAGGTGGATAAGAGAGGTCGGTTAATGGGTACACAAACAGACAGTCAGAAAGAGGGATTAAGATGTAATATTCAATAGCAGAGCAACTATAGTTAACAACAAGGTAGTTTGTATTTCAACATAGAAGAGAGGATGTAAAATACTCTCAACACATAAAAATGATAAATACATGAGTGATTGATAACCTAAGTACTCTAATTTGATCATGACAAATCCTATGCATGTAACAAAATATTACATGGACCTCCAAAAATATATACAAACATTATGCATCAATAAAAATAATACATAAATAAATAATGCTGGTGACAACATGGAGGAAATGTAGACTGGATGACAAAATGGTGAGGGTGAATTTGTAAGTGTCCAAATGAAGACATTCTAAACCAGGATTTATTGGTGGTTCAGTATCTGCTTATGGAGAATAATCCAAAGCTTATTGTCGGACTGTGTCTTTAGTTCTTCCTGTTTGATAATTTAATAACTTAGTAGGAAACATAATTGGTGCACTTATTAAATTTCCCAATATTACTAAGTCAAATGAGGCAATTAATTCATCATGTGACAAATTCAGGAACCAACAATCCAAAAAGATATCAACCAGACGAGATTTTGCACTGTAACCAACAAAATGAATTCTAATGGGCATACATACATAATCCTCTGCTTAGACACAAGAAACTCACCCCCAAACGAAAACTAAAACCACCATCTCCAAAGCAACCAAAATGAAACACAGAAATAACAACTGTGTATATTAAGGCAGGGAAAATTCTTACTAAAAAGAATTTAATAAGGACTCTTATGGAGAAGAGACCAGAGGGGTGAGCTGATATCATACCTGGTATAGTCAGAATGTTGTGCCTGATGGGAGTGTAGTGTCAAGAGAAAGGAGAGTGACGAGTGATGGCCCTGTACGGGGGGAGTCAGGACTCTGCCCAGGCCTCTTTCCACAGTTGACAATATTTAGTCCAGAGGAAGGATGAACTGATAAAGGGATTATGACCCCAGCTGAAGGACTTGCAGATTTTTAGCACACAGTAGGTGCCTACAAACACAGCCATGAGGGGCTCTCTGATAATAAAATTAACAAGTTGTAGCTAAGTGGAGGTAGATTTGGGTTTAATTTTGAAAAAGAGGCTCAATGTCTATTTCTTCATTGGGAATACTGCAGAGGGGATTCAAGTTCAGAGTTGGACATGATATGTGCCAAAGGCCCCTGAAAATTGGACATTGTATTTGTCATGTAGTGTCATGGTTATTCAAAGTACTCTGAAAATTTAAAGAGGTAGGCAGTTATAAACACAACTTAATAGAATAAAAATAAAATCTGCTAGAAAACACACACACACACACACAAATTTTAAACACAACAGACCTCACCCTACTGATGTGTAGAAGCATCTGTTTTAGGGTCACAGTGAAGTAGAAATCATGAACTCAGTACTGGTGGTGTGGAGAGTCCGGCAATTCAAAGTTAAGAGGTAGGAGTTTTCATGTGAATATTCTAAAATCTTGTGACCAAAATAGAAAGCAACTTAAATTTATGAGGCTTCTCATACAGCATTTACAGCATAAGTTTGGAGCAGATCGGTTTTAAGGTACATTTCAACTCTCAGTTTTATAAATGTATGCACAGATAGGCCTGGCCTAAATGGTAGCTGAACTCCCTGACATCAACTGTAGCAAATACTGACAGGATTCTGCAATGCAGAAATGGGAGTGTATTCCACAAAGCAACAACTTTCCTGCGCTATTGACTACATCTTAAGAGTTCCATGACTGATTTGGGTCTCCACAAAGTAAAGAGAAAGAGGTAATTTTGAGTCTATCTGATGCTGAAGCAAAAAAGGAAAAACTCCTTGGGTGAAGGAGTTTTTGAGGGAAGGCTAAGGAGCTGAGATTTCACCTGAAGAAGCAAAATCTGGGTGAGTGGTTTGCAGCAATCATCAGCCACAGGAAATCATGTGGGTGCTGGTGAGCAGATGTTTTCGGTGTCAGATGAGAGCCGAACAAGAGAAATGAACTCAGAGACTTAAGAGTAAAGTGGAGGTGTTTTTATTTTTTTGAGGGGGTGCCCTATGTCTCTAAATGTTTTTGAGAGAATGAACTATGTTAGCAGGGAAAGTTGATGAATCTCCTTATCAGAAAGTTGTAAGAAAAATTGCAGGGCATTCTCTGCCAGATTAAGTGTAGTTCTAGATGATCGCGTGATATTTTCCACTGTATTACCCACATAATAAGGTGAAAATTCCGATAACATGAAATTCAAAGTAGGACCATCTTGCAAAACAACCAAGGTCTGTAGTACACTGGCTGATGATGACATGATTTCATTTGGTTGTTCAAATATATTCTTCAAGATACTGTCTAACCTTAGTATCTGAGAAGTGGTTTGTTCTCCTCAAAGTCAGGGCTGAGTATATTTTTACATTGGCTGACAAAACCAGGGATTATAGTGATAAAAATCCTGTACTCCTTGACGAAGTAGAACTACTTGAAGTTGCTTCTGCATTTTAGTTGTTATAACACATTAAAATTTTAAAATCAAAATATCAGCTCAGTCAGTATCCTTGTATATTTAGAAAAGAGCTACAGTGCTATCACTTAATTTTCCTAATAGCTCATATAGTTTAAAATGATTTCTATTTTAAAATTATTATTACTATCATTTTTTTTTGAGATGGAGTCTCGCTCTGTGACCCAGGCTGGAGTGCAGTGAACTGATCTCAGCTCACTGCAACCTACACCTCCCAAGTTCACGCCATTCTCCTACCTCAGCCTCCTAAGTAGCTGGGATTATAGGCGCCCGCCACCACGCCTGGCTAATTTTTGTATTTTTAGTAGAGATGGGGTTTCACCATGTTGACCAGGCTGGTCTCGAACTCCTGACCTCATGATCTACCTGCCTTGGACCCCCAAACTGCTGGGATTACAGGCGTGAGCCACTGCGCATGGCCAAAATTATTATTTAGTACAGTCATATCATAAATTTTCTTTGCATAATACCTGTTATACAGTAGGGGTTGTGCTATTTACATAATTAATCTGATCTTTAAAAAGATCTCAGCACCTAGATGCTTGGCTATGTTTTCTTTCCTTAAAGAACACAGATAAATTGTTTCAGAACGTTAGCTAGCCCAGATGTTTTGGGCAGGAACAGGTTTTGACTAAGGTGAGTGTAGCATCTTTAGAATTTGAGAGAACAGCTTGGTAAGCAATTCTTTCTGCTGTACACCAAAGCCTTGCTTCGCAAAATGTGGTCTGCGGGACTGGCAGCATCTGCATCACTGGGAGCTTGTTAGATAGAAATGCAGAATCTCAAACTACTTAACCAGAATCTGCATTTAAAAAACACAGCCGGTTGATTTGTGTGCACAGCGAAGTTTTAGAAGCATTACACTAAATACCTCTTGGGAACAGAGACGAGCTGGTTCCTAATCAAAGACAGGCAGAGGCGCACTGTGTCTGCTGAGCATCTCTGAGGACAAGGCAGAATTGTTTCAATCAATCCCAATGAGAGATTGATACCTTCCCATCATTGACATTGACCCCCTCTGACAGTGAATCTCACTTGGAAGCCTCTTGTGTACCTAGGCTATACCTTTACCAAACTTGCTTTTATTCTTCAACCCTTGGCAGCCACTGGCCTAGAGGATACAGTCCAAAATACATGTAGCATAACATAATTGAATATTACACTTCCAGTGCATCACCTATTACATTTGAACTAACATCTCTTCCTGCTATCCTTATACCCTCCATTTGTACAAGATTACTCAACAGACCTTCCATATCTAATCTAGGCTTGTTCACATCTTTTTCTCATCCTGGAATTCCTTTCTTTCTCTCTATTTCTGTAGAAATTCTTCACAACTATAAAGGCACACATTAAAGTGTATTGCGGCCATGAAATCTTTCATAATCAGAATTCGTCACATTCTACCAGGTGAGTCTATAACATCTTATTCTCTGCATGCGCAATGGTTAAGAGTCAGGAACCTGGACTGAACACCCATTCCTTACTGGGGCTGTAGTCTTGACCAAGTTTCTTGGTTGGATCCTTAGTTTTATCCTCAGTTAAACAGGGACAACAATAGTGTCTTCCTCAAAGGATGATCATGAGGATTAACAGAGTGTGGGGCACAGAGTAAGTTTGTAATAGATATTTGCTGTTATTGAAATGAGAAGGTCTCAAGGTTTGATGTACTAACATACATACCACAGAGAGTGTTTGTGGGCTACGTGTGCATGTTTCCATCATACTAGATGACAGACTTCTTGAGTGCAAGGATACAATTTTATCTGTGAACTTCTTCACTCCTTTTTTTTTTTTTTTTTTGAGATGGAGTCTGGCTCTGTCGCCCAGGCTGGAGCCCAGTGGTGCGATCTCGGCTCACTGCAAGCTCCGCCTCCCAGGTTCGCCATTCTTCTGCCTCAGCCTGCCAAGTAGCTGGGACTACAGGCACCCGCCACCTCGCCCGGCTAATTTTTTTGTATTTTTAGTAGAGACGGGGTTTCACCATGTTAGCCAGGATGGTCTCAACTTCCTGACCTCGTGATCCGCCCGCCTCGGCCTCCCAAAGTGCTGGGATTACAGGCGTGAGCCACCGTGCCCAGCCAACTTTCTCACTCTTAAGACAGTGAGGTTAGCACTGTCAAGTGATAGCCTTACCACAATACATTGCATCTAATCATAATTTTTTCAATTGTAATGTAAGCCAAGTTGTCATTTTGGTTTCAAAAATATTATGAATAGTCACATTCTCTGTAAATTATTTATTCATATATGTAACCCCTCAACTTTCTCATGTCCATAGTAATTTTTAAAAGCTTTCCTGTAGGTTGCATGTTCACTCTGATGGTAGTTTCTTTTGCTGTGCAGAAGCTCTTTAGTTTAATTAGATCCCATTTGTCAAATTTTGGCTTTTGGCTGCCCGTTGCTTTTGGTGTGTTAGACATGAAGTCCTTGCCCATGCCTAATTCCTTGAATGGTACTACCTAGGGCTTTTTCTTCTAGGGTTTTTATGGTATTAGGTCCTAACATTCTAAGTCTGTAATCCATCTGAATTAATTTTCGTATAAGGATGTAAGGAAAAGGATCCAGTTTCAGCTTTCTACTTATGGCTAATGCCAATTTTTCCCAGCACCTATTTATTAATAGGAATACTTTCCATTTCCTTGTTTCTCTCGGGTTTGGGAGAAAATTTTTGCAATCTACTCATCCGACAAAGAGCTAATATCCAGAATCTACAAAGAACTCAAACAAATTTACAAAAAAAAAACAATAACACTCATCAAAAAGTGGGCAAAGGATATGATACAGACATTTCTCAAAAGAAGACATTCATGATAGCCAACAGACACATGAAATAAATGCTCATCGACCACTTGGCCATCAGGAAATGCAAATCAAAACCACAATGAGATACATTCACCCAGTTAGAATGGCAATCATTAAAAAGTCAGGAAACAACAGTGTTTGCTGAGAGGATGTGGAGAAATAGGAAACACTTTTACACTGGTGGGGGACTGTAAACTAGTTCAAGCCATTATGGAAACAGTGTGGCCCGAGTTCCTCCACAGGATCAGAACTAGATGTACCATATGACCCAGCCATGCCCACTATGGTAATAATACCCAAAGGATTATAAATCAGGCTGCCTATAAAGTACCATGCATCACGTATGTTATTGCGCCTATTCCACAAGAGCAAAGACTTGGAATCAACCCAAATGTCCATCTGTGACAGACTGGATTAAGAAAATGTGGCACATAATACACCATGGAATAATATGTCAGCCCATAAATAAGATGGATGAGTTTGCGTCCTTTTGTAGGGACCTGGATGCAGCCTGGAAACCATCATTTCTTAAGCAAATATCACAAGAACAGAAAACCAAACACCGCAGTTCCTGCACTCATAGGTGGGAACTGAACAATGGAATCACTGTTGACTAGGGAAGGGATACATCACACACTGGGCCTATCATCGGGAGGGGAGATGGATTGGCATTGGGAGTTTATACCTGATATAATGGACAAATTGATGGGTGCTGACGAGTGATGGGTGCAGCACACCAACATGGCCAATATACATAATGATACAAACCTGCACGTTATGCATATGTACCCTAGAACTTAAAGTATAATAATAATAATAAAAAGCTTTCCTCAGGTGCCTTTTGTGTAATATCATAACCACGTTTATGGATCTTCCTTCCAAGACCCTCCAGACTAACCCCAGAGCCCCAAATTGCATATTCAAGAGTTAGATTTCATTGGGTTCTACTGCTTCCCTGCTCTAACTAGGCAGTCACTAAGGGTTCCAATGTGTCTCATGCCTTTTAAACACCACTGTATTTTATTTTCCAAAAATTGTACCGTATTTTTGATGTATAAATTCTTAACTATTAAACATAGAAGACATGCTTTCCCCTTAGTTTTAGGCTCTGTAAATTGAATAGACATTGGTTAACACAAGAATTATAAAGATAATCTCCACAAAAGGGGTATAGCAAATGATTAAACATCCAATAAGAGAAACATCCAATTCCTCCCACATATTATGGCTGCAAATAATAATACATTTCAGATGCATTTTATTCTCAAAAGAAATGATTAAAAATAGGGCAAAAAAATTCCACAAATTAGTTATTAGAGACTAACCAAATCACTGCAAATGGTTTGAGTCAATTTATTTGTACCTGGATATGAATATATCTGATGGCTTTATGTAGATATTTAATGTTTTAACCCATTGATGAATTATCAGATTTTAAAATCAGAAAATGTTTTAATAATAATTACAAATTAGTTTCATTAAGTGCTAACTGTAGGTTAAGCACTTGACAGGTTTATATTATTTAACCAAATGAGGAGGAGCCATTATTATATCCACTTTATAGATGGTGACACTGAGGCTTACCCGGGTAAAGTGCCCAAGGTCAACACCTAGTAAGTGATTTAGCCAGAATAAAACCCAGGCTGTGTCATTCTAAAGTTTACATTTTAAACACAGCAATCTCACCTTTGCATGTGGAAACTGAAGCCCAGAGTGTTTAATGTCCAAGGTTAAAATACCATTTGTTAGTGACAGACCAAGGCTTAAGTCACATGACTGCTATTTCTATGCTTTTTCCAGATTCTTCACAAGAGTTGAGTTAGATTGTCTGCATGAATATCTTTTAAAGATAAGGAGTAAAACTGACTTAAATGACCCCCTTAATATCATGGCTACCCTATAAAATCCAATCAAACAATGATCAGTTTCATAATGAAATTCACATATCAAAAAGCTTAGATAAGCACTCCTGGCTAAAAGAGAAAAAATCTCTTGAAAATAAGAACTAAGTTTCGATAAAGGTCATTATCTTGAAAGCTTTCAAATGTTCACAATGAAACAAAATTTCTAAGTCAAGATTTAAAAAAGGAAAGGAAATGGAAATAAAGTAAATGAGAAAGATGGCAAGATGGGTTTCATCTTCTCTAGACATTTTATGTTTTCATGTTGTTCTTATATTTTAATTGCCTATAAGATTGAGAAAACATTGAGGGCTATAAATATTTTATGTCTCCTGCTATCACATCATAATAAATCATTTGATATTTGTGTCTTTGATAGGAATGTAGCCAATATAATAATAAAAGCATACTTATGAATAACTTTTGGTTTGATAGAAAAAAGGCACAGTATTTTGTAATATAAATTGACACTGGTATCATAACATAATACCATGGTAATGAGGGAAAAAATCTAAAACTCTATGATAAAGGAACACTGAATTTATCTAACATTTTGGTTCATTCAGAAAGATTTTAGTGTTGAATAATTGCAATGCTGCCTTTAAAACTAAGACATATTTTTGCATTAAGACTATGAGTAAAGAGTCTGAATGTTTTAGACAGAATGTTTTCACACACAATAATTAAAATAAAACTGTAAAGCAGAGTTTTTCAACCTTGGCACTATTGACATTTTGGGCTGGATAATTTGCTGTGAGGAGCTGTCCAGTGAATTTTAGATCAGTTAGCATCATCCCTGGTCCCTACTCACTAGAAGGAGTAGCAGAGCACAAATCCCTCCTCAATTCCTGACAATCAAAAATGTCTCCAGACATTGGGAATATCCCCTGGGGCACAAAATTGCCCCTTATTGAGAACTGCTGATTAAAAGTTAATAGTCTAAAAGGTCAAATCATTGTACTTTATGACCTTTATCCAAAACTCTGCTAAATAATAGTCAGATTGGCTAGTTTTTGATATTCACACCTGCATGTCTACAGACCAAGGTTTAAATAATCTTTTCCAGAGTTTTCAGTTGAATAGGCATTTGTCTTCTGCATTTACATTAAAATTATTACTTGTCAATGTGCATTAATTTAAATTTACAATCAATTACACATACAGATTTTTCTTAAATCTGAGGATACCTAACTATATTCATAGATGTCCTCTTATTCACTTAAATTTTTCAATCTTCCTAATTAGATCAATATTATTTTCTCTTTCTCATTTAGATTAATAGACCATATTAAAATATACCTTGAAGATAAGCAGTTTGGGATTTATCTAAAATCACAATTAGTTGAATAACTAATTCACAGACCAATATTTCCCAAAACTGCAGTCTATGAATCACCTGTCTCAGAATTTCCTGAGATGCTTGTCAATGTTATAAATGTTTGGTTCCCTTCCTAGACCTACTGAGTAAGGATCTCTGGAATAGGATCCAGTGATCCACAGCTTAAGCCCCGCCAGGTGATTCAGAAGCCTCACATTGAAAAGTCATATACATAGGCCACAGAGACAAGGAAAGCTACGTACTACTGAAATGATTCATTCAATGGAAATCATAATGTATTTATTGCTTGCAGGACCTCATTTGATTCCAGCTTACAATCATAGCCACCTTATGTTGATTGAGGATAAATTCCTTATTGGATTTTCACTTGAACATATTCTCCCTTTGTTACTTACTAAATTATTTCTTATTTATGAGATGGTTTTGTTTTTTCTTTCAATATATTTCTTGAATTTATTTGAATTTCATTGAATGTGTTTTGTTTTCTTTTCTTGTTTCTGGTTTTAAGTTTTGAATTTCTGATTCTATTTTTAAAAATATCTCCAAATTCTTGTTTGATGATTCTACATTCAAATTGGAGTATTGTGTTCAAAATTCTCTTCTGCTTTGTGGTGGTGTTTTGGAGAGAATTTTGCTAAGCTGATGTTTTGATTTACATGATCTGTTTTCTCCTTACAGTGTCTTTGAATAGAATTTTCCTTTTTTATATATATATATATACCTACATACTTTACGTCAGGGTTCCTAGTTCAAACACACCTCTTCTGTTGGTATAGTGTTTGTGTGGTTTTCCTTTTAAAGTATGCTTCTGAGGAATCATTTTTCTTTGACTTCTTTCCCTTCACTCTCATTTTCTGTGGTACACTACACATATTTCCATTCAACTCCTTTTCTCTCAGAGGAAATAGATCTTGGAGACTGCCACCTCCATTCTGGTCACCCCAAGCTGCTTTTCTGTACCTGGTGCTGTGAACTACCAAGTTTTAGCCTGTGTTTACTATTTTGGCAACAAGTATTGGACTTTCTCTTTCTGGGAATAATTTTTTTCATTGCTGCTTGTGTTTCCAATGGAGTTATTACTTAAGCCTCCACTCCCCCATTCTCCACATCCACTGCCAGCGGGTGGCAATGGTAGGAGCCCTGCTGGAATTTGGAATTTACTCTGTCTCCTAGTAATGCAAAAGGCATGACGTTTTATTTGCTGTCCTTTACGTTTGCTTTTTAGTTTTTGTGCAGAGAATTTATGGAGAGACTTGGATCCCAGTTGCTGCTCTTATCCTCCAGTGGCTCAGTACTTCATAAGAGGAAGTTGTACCTTCCTGGAGCCAGGCATGGAGGCGCATTTGGGAGTCAAAATGAGGGCTCCCGAACATGCAGAGAAATGTCAGAGCCTCAGTTCACACACTTCCACCCTTTCCATCAGAATTATGTTTCTCAAGCTTCTTTCTGATATAATCTAGGTAGATCACTGTTCTCATTTCAGAATGAAAGCTGCTTTTTGACTTCTTGTCCTCTTCTGCTTCCTGCTAATCCACATAACTTAACACTTTATAAAACTCTAATGCAGATATATATGTTAAACTACACTAGTGCCTCTTCCACACTGTATTGTCTTTAAATTATGGCAAATAATAACAGGATTGATAACATTTATTTTCCTTTCTAAACTTTTTCCCTCCAAGATTGCAGCTGTACTGCATTTTGGTGGTGATGATGGGGGTTTAATCTGAACATAATTCCACATACTCTGCAATATAAGTGTTTAGATATTGTATCTCATTATTTATGTATTTTTCAATTCTCATTGATGACCAAAGGTAAGCTTAGCAGCATATTATGATGATTTGACTTGAAAGTAGCTGTTTTTTCCCCAAAGTAATTGAAAACAGTTTGCTTCTTTTTGAATCAACATTTGCGAAGTCATCTTAAATAATGTTTTACTATATGTAACAATATATTGTGTTTTTCTTTTGTTTTTTTATTCTTCAGTCATGAAATCAGAGATTCATAGTGGGTTGTTGTAGTAATCATTAATATCAATGTGGTAATTCTATGAATGCTTCATTGCTTTTCAAATGAGCAGGAAAGAAATGATTTTTATGAAGTAAGAAATAATCCCATTTTTTTCACTATCACACTCAAAGGACTTCACATCACGGATCCTGCTTTTTATGATCATACATATATCAACTTTACACGTAACACATAATAAACATTTCCCAAGAGATCAGACCTCACAATCAATAAAAGAGATCCATGCAAAGCATTTTGTTAAGAACAAAGTAACAGGACAAAATAGAAATTTGTTGGGAAAAACACAAAGCTCGGGTACATCTTTCTGAATCAAATAGCATAGGAAAACTAAAATAGCTAATTCTGCTTTTCTTTCAAAGGAAGTGTCCTAAGTAAATTTAAATTGAAAAATCTTTCTTAGGGAGCATGATGATTCTGGATCATGTTCCAAGTCACATGCTGCTGGGCACAGTGGTTCATGCCTGTAATCCCAGCACTTTAGGAGCCTGAGGTAGGAGGATCGCTTGAGCCCAGAAGTTCAAGACCAGCCTGGGCAAAAGAGTGAGACCTCTTTCCTACAAAACATAAAAATAAAAATTAGTCAGGCTTGGTGGCGTGCACCTGTAGTCCCAACTACTTGGGAGGCTGAGATGGGAAGATCACCTGAGCCTGGGATGGGAAGGTTGCAGTGAGCAGAGATTGTACTACTGCACTACAATCTGGCAAGACCCCATCACAAACAAAAAACAAAGTCACATATGTACACTTATTATCTAATAATTCATAAAGGTTTTAGGTAAACAATTATGAAAGCACTATCTTCTGGTGGAATAGTAGTTGAAAAATAATTCTTACAATCATGTGCAGAATGTGAATAAGTTACAGTGGATTTACCAACCACAGGGACCATAAAATGGACAGATAAAGTACCAACTCTAAAATAATTCCTCAAAGCTTAGATATTCTAAAATCAATGGTCTTTCGTTGGTTGTTGTTGATGTTAGAAGAGTCCATTGAAAATCACTATTGCTTACAAAATTCCATGATGGGTGTTCTGTGTCATAAAGTCAGACTTTTTACAAGGCAGCAACATGCACTGGAGTGGAAGCAGGTAAATCAAAGGGAAGTGTGAGAAGGCCTTCTGAGATTACATCCTTTTACCATGTTTGCTAACCATGCAACAACAAATCTCTCTCTTCTCCTGTTTCTCTCTCTTATTGTATGTCTTATAACTATTAGGACATTTACAATTTGTGACTATAATATGAAGTTTTTTCTTTTGTTAAAAAAGACATAACAGAGGGGCGGAGCAAGATGGCCGAATAGGAACAGCTCCAGTCTCCAACT
>NW_016816096.1:0-2697 GCF_001698545.2 Rhinopithecus bieti
TTAAATTGATTATTAATTATATATTAACTTGCTTTCATGTTTTATCTTATGCAAATAAAACTACACAGATCTCCTTTCTCCTTCATTCAACCAATGATAATTGCCCACTAACTTTTGTATTATTATTGAAGCTTTTATTGAAAGAGATTTTAACTTCAGTCCAATGTCATATTTCCTCTGGGATTTTACCTTGGAGACATGATTTGAAAATAAATGTTTCCTTTTGTTTATCAATTATCCCAAATTATATTGGCAACTACAGTTTCTTGGTATAATAAAAAATGGTCAAAGTTAATAGTGTGAAAACGATTCTAAAGTTGCCTTGATAGTGTACTGTCTCCTGTCACTAAATTTATAACCTAACTACCATAATGTACCAGTTAATTAACATTAAAATAGCCCATAGACATAAACCACAATCACCATGAATATCCAGGAGCTCACACTTAGAAAGACAAGCTCCTACATCTAAATGCCTGCTCCAAAACTACCAGCATGAACCTTTCAAAGAGAAAACAATCATATAGTATTTTAAGAGGCTTAACATGTCATTTGGCAGAATAGCAATCTTACAGAGTCTTGGTTGGGAAGCAGAAACAAACCAATTCTAACCCATAAAGGCTTGAAGTTACGGGTTAGAATCAGTTTGTTTTGCCAACTATTAGACTCAACTTCAACATTTTCCTAAAGAGTTTGCATTCTAATAATCACTGACTACATTAATAGACTCAGTTATCACTTATTTAAGATTTATATTTCAAACAGGTAATTAACAGATGTTTAATCATTAAAACAATAAACATTAACCTAGCCCAGTGCTCTGCATTAAACATCCCAATTAAGTTAAAAAACTAAAAGAATGTGGTACTTCTATATTCTGATCACAATATACTCTTAAGTAGGAAAAGCAGGTTACATATAAAATAGTCTCTTTTAAGGAAAGTGTACATATTTGTGTATTAAAATACGTATGCACGGAAGAGTCGGGCAGCATATATAATACTTGATGGTGGGGAAGGAGATGAGACTTAAAGAGACTTAACAGGCAATTCCCCTTTCTACTTGTCTTAATTCTTGGATGTTTAAAACAATAATGATGAATTACTTTAAAATCAGAACTAAAACCCCTAATTTCCACTTCGAAAGAACATCTAATAGAATGAAACCTCCTGGCTTGCTGAATTGAAAAGAGTAATCCAAGGGTGAAGTGAGCACATGTAAAGAGAAATAGTCATGCAAGAACATAGGCATTCATCGCCAGTGGTACATTCAGTAGAGCTGTGGGCCCCTGCAGTGTGAAGGGATGGAAAGACTGGGCAGTCAGGGAAGCTGTGCCAGGAAAGGTGAAACTGCATCACGAAAGGCAAAGGGTCATCACAATTATGGGAGCCTGGAAAGACTCCAGTTGGCCATGCTCCATCCCTCCAGGCATCTGGGATAACCATCTCCTCTGACTGGGATACGCTTTCAGCAGAAATCCACGAGGCTCACTCCCTGGCTTGCTTCATGTCTTTGCTCAGATGTCACCTTATGGTTGGGCATACTCACCCTGGCACTCTGTCTAAAATGAAAGAAGCTGCCCACAACACTTTGGTCTCCCTTACTCTGTTCTATTTTTTTCCATAGCACTTATCACCATCTTAACTCTTGTATAAATTAACTTATTCATCATATTTATGGTTTGTTTCCTACCACTAGAATGTAAGCTTCATAAGGCCATTGATTTTCTATTTTGTTTTACTATTGTATCTCCAGCAATCAGAACTATTGTTTGCAATATTATTATAATTGTTATCATTAGAAATAGTAGTTTTACTTTATTGTTGTAATCCTTCCTTTTCTTCAAGGCATAATTCAGGTTCAATAAATGGTTGTTGCAGGAATGAATGAATTGCTAAGGCTTAATTGAGGATGTATGTACTGTGCAGTATTCTAAGTGCTTTGTATTCACTTATTAAAGTTAGTGATACACATTTATTTCCCCTTCCATTTCCTCCTCACCCCACCTCTTGTATTACATTGCCCTTTACAGTCTTTTATACTTGTTCATTTTCCTTTCCCACTGGACATTTTCAAACAATCTTTTATTTTCTCTTCATCTTTATTAGCTACTTCCAGATTATCACTTTTACATTTGGCACCCACTTGCTAACCCTTTATATCAGCTCCGTACACACAAATACACATACATTACTCATCACCCCATGCCAACCACCACCATCACCACTCCTACCATCACCACTACCACACCACCACCATCACCATCACTGTCACCACCACCATCACTACCACCATCCCCATCACAGCCATCACCACCTCTACCTCCACCATGATCACTTCTACCAGCACCTCCACCACCACTACCACCAGACCCATCACCACCTCTACCTCCATCACCATCACCACCATCATCACCTCTGTCTCCACTACCACTACCACCACCACCATCACTACCACCATCCCCACCACAGCCATCACCACCTCCACCACCATCACCACCACTACCAGCTCTACCTCCACGACCATCACCACCACTACCAGCTCTACCTCCACCACCATCACCACCATCATCACCTCTATCTCCACTACCACCATCACTACCACCATCCCCACCATAGCCATCACCACCTCCACTACCACCACCACCTACCTCCACCACCACTACCACCACCACCATCACCACCATCACTACCTCTA
>NW_016816096.1:5859-8088 GCF_001698545.2 Rhinopithecus bieti
CTCCCTCCCTCCCTCCCTCCCTCCCTTCCTTCCTTCTTTCCTTCCCTCCTTCCTTCCTTCCCTCCTTCCCTCCCTCCCTATCATCCCCTCTCTTTCTTCCAAATTTAGTGGTCAACTATTTGGATTTTTAAACATTCATTTAGAGAGATTAACGAAGTCACTTGTCTTATTTCTATGGAATCTTGGTTGTCATGTCCATGATATTTAAATGTAAGTGAGATCTGCTAGGCATTTATACATTCTTATAACTATCACTTCTAAATACAAAAAAAAAAAAAAATAGGATAGAGGGAGTCTGTCTCCATCACAGGCATTTGAATTGCCATACTGGTTCATCTTTTAAAATGAAGAAAAAAATATAGCCCAGGACCAAGGGAGGAAAATAATTAATTTTGTTTGGTAAATAATGCAGAATGTAGTGAATTTTTTTTCAAGGAACAAACTCATTAATTGGGACATCTCTAGATCACCAGTTTTCCAATTTCTCCCTTCCAATATATTTCTGAACTATATCCCAGGGAATTTAAGATAAATATACTCACATCATTCTTCGCATTACAATTACAGTCAATGAAAAAATGTAGAAGTCACAAGGCAACCAAGCGTGTGACCAAGAAAAGTTCAAGGGTGCAACATATCAAAACAATGTGGTTATTTACCTCTTCTTCAAAGTGTTTGGCCATCATTTTTATTTTATTTTATTATTTCATTTATTTATTTATTTAATTTTTAGAGACAGGGTCTCACTATGTTGCCCAGGCCATACTCAAACTCCTGGGCTCAAGCGATCCTCTAGCCTCAACCTCATCAATAGCTGGGACTACAGGTACATGCCACTGTACCCGGCTTTGGCATCATTTTTATTACAGATACAGTTGTCTTATTGTGTAGGCACATTCAATTGAAATAAATCCAAATACAGCCAGGTGCTTCAAATGGATTTGTGATTATCTTTTAAAAACACCACAGCTAGTTCCATTAAAGAGTTTATGATCAAATCCACTACCAAATGTTCATATTAAAGTTAGGACTTAACATCTCAATGTGACAGAATAATGCTGCTATTAGAGCTATCATTCCAGAAGTTTCAACCCATAGTCTGTCTTCAGGATAATTTTAACTCAAAGTTAAGACCAGAGCCATTTTATGCAGTTCACAAATGTAACTGTTTACCTATGGGAAATAGCATTAGCTTGCTTACAATCATATAGCCCAGGTTATTGAAGTAAATCATCAATGATTTTTGTGTGTTGAATTTTGTTTAGAAGCCCCGCATGGTAAGCAAGAATCTCTTCAGGAAGGAAAAGGGAAGAAAGGTGAAACCGCACTCAAAAGAAAAGGTACAGCAGATAAAAATAGATATAATTACATGTAATTCTGCATTTTATAACTATCTCAGTGCAAATAACTAGATTTGTATAGTAGTATACATTGACCACTTCTCTCAGACATTTGTAAATCATAAACCCTTGCCGAATATAGTCTCAAACTTTCTGCATCCTGGCACTGACCAGAGGCCCTGCTAAGAAAAGTGATGCTTGCAGGGATAATTTAGACAATATCTAATATGCAGAATATCCATTCATCAGAGATATTTTAACTATTATCCTTGGGCTAAGCTGTGCCATCAGAAAGCTACATACTGAAACAAGTTTTCTTGGACCCCTTATTGAATTTCCTTCACAGATAAGCACTTTGGTAAAAAATAAAATAAAAATCTTACATTACCTTAGAACATTCACAAAACTAAGAAAGTAACCTTGGTACAATACTGTTAAGTAAGTAGAACATTTAATTTTTACCATCTATTTTCAGTGGAACTCTTGAAGTTTTTGAGACCTGTCTACATTTTTTTTTTTTTGATAATCATTTAAACCAGTAATTTATAAACAATTAAAAATGTGAATTAGGGCTGGGCGCAGTGACTTATGCCTGTAATTTCATCATTTTGGGAGGCTGAGAGGTGGGCAGATCCTGAGGTCAGGAGATCGAGACCGTCCTGGCCAACATGGTGAAACTCCATCTGTACTAAAAAAATACAAAAATTAGCTGGGCATGGTGGCATGCACCTGTAGTCCCAGCTACTCGGGAGCCTGAGGCAGGAGAATCCCTTGAATCTGGGAGACACAGAGGTTGCAGTGAGTCAAGACTGTACCACTGTTCTCCAGCCTGGGTGACAGAGAAAGACAGATCTCAAAAAAAAAAAAAGTGTATATATATAAATATATA
>NW_016816097.1:0-9005 GCF_001698545.2 Rhinopithecus bieti
TTACTACAAATTATTACATATCGTATGAGTGTACCAAAATATTTCATGTACCTACTTGCACCTACTATGTACTCATAAAATTAAAAGAAAAAATTAAAAAAAAAATAAAAAAAAAAAAATAAAAAAAAAAAAAAAAAAAAAGAAACAGTGGTATCAAACTGCTCCATCCAAAAAATGATTTAACTCTATGAGATGCATACGCACATCCAAAGCAATTGCTCCGAACGCGTGTCTCCGGTGTTCCTCGGATACGTTTCCTTTCTCACCACAAGCCTCCGGGCGCCACTTAATATACCCTCACAGATTCCTCAAACACTTGGTTTCCAAACTGGGCAACGTAGTGTTAGCTTTAACTCTCTGAAATGAGTGCACACATCAGAGATCAATTTGTTGAGATACTTCTTTGTGGGTTTTATAACAGGATATTTCACTTTTCACCATAGTCTTCAAGGCACTACAAAATACGGTTTTTCAGTTTCACAGGAACAGTGTTCAAACACTGCCTTATGAAAAAAGCTGGATAACACCCTGAATGGAATGAACACATCAAAAAGTAGTTTCTCAGAAATCTTCTCTGCAGTTTTCATCTGAAAATATCTCCTATTTCCCCACAGACCAGAATGTGCTCCCGAATGTCACTTCGTGAATCCGTCATGACGTACTTTCAAAACTGCATAATAGAAAGAAATTTTTATCTATGTGAGATGAATAGACATATCTATCACAAAGCATTTTCACAAAAAGCTTCTTTCTAGTTTTTTTTCCTCAGGATATTTTGTTTTTCACAATATCCTTCCATATAATCCTGAATGTCTCCTGGTAGCTTTTTCTCCAAATGGGATTCCCCTATCCTCTATGAGAAGAAAAGTATATCTCTGTGAGTGGAATGCACATGTCACAAAGCAGCTCCTTGGAAATTTTCTCTCCAGTATCTATCTGAAGTTATTTCCATTTTCACCATAAGCCTCAATGCGCTACTGAGTATCCATTAGTGGGCTAACCTACAACAGTGTTAGAATGCTGCTCAATGAAAACAGGAGCTCAATTGTGTGAATGCATCTCATGTGACCTAGAGCAGTTTCACAGAAACTTTCCTTCTGCTTTTTATTGGAGGGTATTTCTTTTTCAGTGTATTCTTAGGAGCGTTCCCAAATGTCCTTTCTAAGGTTGAACAAAACAGTGATTTCAACTGTTCAATCCAAAGAATGATTTAACTCTATGAGATGAATACACACATTACAAAGCAGTTGCTCCAAAAGCTTGTCTCCAGTTTTCATCTGAAGACGTTTCCTTTCTCACCACAAGCCTTCAGGCACCACTTAATATCCCTTCACAGAACCCTCAAAGACAGAGTTTCCAAACTTGGTAACGTAGTGTAAGCTTTAAATCTCTGAAATGAATGCACACGTCAGAGGGCAGTTTCCTGGAAGGCTTCTTTCTGGGTTTTATTTCAGGACAATTCACTTTTCACCATAGTCTTCAGTGCACTGCAAGGTATTACTTTTCAGTTTTACAGGAACAGTGTCCAAACACTGCCTTCTGAAAAAGAGTTAAAATCCTTGAATGGAATGCACACATCACAAAGCAGTTTCTCAGACAGCTTCTCTCCCCTTCTTATCTGGCGATATTTCCCATTTCCCCACAGGCCGGAATGTGCACAAAATGTCCCTTCGCAAATCCGTCCATAATGCAGTTTCAAAACTGCATAATAGAGAAAAATTTTTATCTATGTGAGATGGATAGACATATCTAACACAAAGCAGTTTCACAGAAAGCTTCTTTCCAGTTTTTGTCTGAAGATATTTCCTTTTAAACCATAGTCATGCATATACTCCTGAATGAGCCCTGGTAGCGTTTACACCAAACAGGACTCACCAATCCTCTATGAAAACAAAATTGTAACTCTGTGAGTGGAATGCACACGTTGCAAAGCAGCTGCTCGGAATTCTACTCTCCAGTTTTTATCTGAAGATATTTCCTTTTTCACCATAAGCCTCAAAGCGCTCCCGAATATCACTTCACAGACGAACCTAAAAGCTTGTTAGAATACTGCTCAATGAAAACCGAAGCTTAACTGTGCGAGTGGAATTCATGTGACCCTCAGCAGTTTCACAGAAAATTTCCTCCTGGTTTTTGTCAGAGGGTACTTATTTTTCAGCACATTCTTCAGAGCGTTCCCAAATATCCTTTCTGAGGTTCCACGGAAACAGTGATTTCAAACTGCTCAATCCAAAGAATGATTTAACCCTATGAGATGAATCCACACATCACAAAGCAGTTGCTCCGAAAGCTTCTCTCCAGGTTTCATTGGAAGACGTTTCTTTTCTCAAGACTAGCCTCTGTGCGCCACTTAATATCCCTTCATAGATTCCTCAAAGACTTAGTTTCCAAACTGATCAACGTAGTGTAAGCTTTCAGTCTCTGAAGTGAGTGCACACATCAGAGAGCAGTTTGTTGGAACGTTTCTTTCTGGGTTTTATTTCATGATATTTCACTTTTTGCCGTAGTCTTCAAGGTGCTGCACAATATCACTTTTTCAGCTTTACACGAACAGTGTTCAAACACTGCCTTAGGAGAAAAGTGGTGTAACTCCCTCAGTGGAATACACACATCACAAAGCAGTTTCTCAGAAAGCTTCACTCCAGTTTTTATCTGAAGATATTTACTATTACCCCACAGACCTGAATGTGCTCCGAATGTCACTTCACGAATCCATCCATGACGCAGTTTCAAAACTGCGTAATAGAAAGAAAGCTTTATCTATGTGAGGTGAATAGAGGTATCTATCACAAAGCAGATTCACAGAAAGATTCTTTCCAGTTTCTGTTTGAGGAGATTTCCTTTTTTGCCGTAGTCATCCATATACTTCCGAATGCAACCTGATACCTTTTTCTCCGTACAGAATTACCTAGTGCTGTAAGAGAAGAAAAGTATAACTCTGTGAGTGAAATGCACACATCACAAATCAGCTCCTTGGAAACCTTCTCTCCAGTATCTATCTGAAGATATTTCCGTTTTCACTGAAAGCCTCAAAACGCTCCTTAGTATCCCTTAGCTGACTAACCTAAAATAGTGTTAGAATTCTGCTACATGAAAGCAGAAGCTTAACTGTGAGACTGTACTTCAAGTATCCTAGAGGAATTTCACAGAAAGTTTCCTTCTGGTTTGTATCGGTGGGTATGTCTTTTTCAGCATATTCTTGAGAACGTTCTTCTCTATTAAGACCTATGGTGAGAAAGGAAATCTCCACAGATAAAAACTGGAAAGAAACGTTTTGAGAAGCTGCATTTTGTTGTCTGAATTCATCTCACTAATTTCCACCTGTATATCCAGAAGCCGTTTGTTAGCTCTGTTTTTGAGGAATCAGAGAACTGATATTTCCCATCACTTTTACGTACGGTCGAAGGAAACATCCTCAGATAAAATCGAGAAAGAAGCTTTCTGAGAAACTTCTTTCTGATGTGTGAATCCCTCTCAGAGAGTGACACATTTCTCTTCAGGAAGCCTTTCCTAAGACTGGTTTCGTGGAACCTGCAATGCGATATTTGAGAGCAAATTGAGGTCTATGTGAAAAAGGAAGTACCCTCAGCTAAACACTGAAAGAAAGCATTGTGAGAAACTGCATTGTGACGTGTGAATGCAACTCACAGAGTTACACTTTTCCTTTCATTGCTCAGTTTGCTAACACTCTCTTCTTCAAATCTGCAATGGGATAGTTCTTAGGGCAATGAAGTTTTTGGTGACAAAGGAAATATCCTCAGATAAAATCTAGAAACAGGATTATTGAGAAACATCTTTGTGATGTTTGAGTTCATCTGACAGACTTACAGCTCTCTCTTCATGAAACCGTTTGTTAAGACTGTTCTCATGGAATCTTCAGTGTGATATTTTGGAGTGCATGGACGCTTATAGTGAAAAAGAAAATATCCTCAGATAAAAACTGGAACGAAGCATTGTGAGAAACTGCATTGTGATGAGTGAATGCAACGCACAGATGTACACTTGTCTTTTCATTGATCAGTTTTCTACCATCGTTTTCTTGAAACCTGCAGTGGGATGTTTCTTAGCACAAGGAAGCTTACTGTGACAAAGAAAATGCATCAGATAAAAACTAGAAAAGTAGCTTTCTCAGAACAGGCTTTGTGATGCTTGAATTCATCTCATAGAGTTACACTTTGCTTTCATGGAGCAGTCAGTTACCACTGTCTTTGGGGAATCTGAGAAGGGATACTTTGGATCACATTGAGGCCTCTGCTGACAAAGGAAATATCCCCAGATAAAATATAGAAACAAGATATCTGAGAAACGTCTTTGTGATGTTTGATTTCATCTCTCAGACTCACAGCTATATCTCCATGTAACCGTTTGCTAAGACTCTTCTCATGGAATCTGCAAAGTGATATTTTAGAGGGCATGGAGGGTTATAGTGAAAAAGGAAATATCCTCAGGGAAAAATTGGAATGAAGCGTTGTGAGAAACTGCATTGTGACATGTGAATGCAACTCACAGATGTACACTTTTCTTTCCATTGATCAGTTTGCTACCATTGTTTTCTTGAAACCTGCAATGTGATATTTCTTAGCGCAAGGAAGCTTACAGTGACAAAGGAAATATCCTCAGACAAAAAGTAGGAAAGTGGCTTTCTGAGAAACTGCTTTGTGATGCTTGAAGTCATGTCAGAGTTACACGTTGCTTTCATGGAGCAGTCTGTTACCACTGTCTTTGGGATATCTGAGAAGGGATAGTTTGGATCGCATTGAGGCCTCTGCTGACAAAGGAAATATCCTCAATTAAAAATGTGAAAGGGGCTTTCTGAGAANCCTTTGCTAAGACTGTTTTGTGGAATCTGCAATGGTATATTTGAGAGCACATTGAGGTCTATTGTGAAAAAGGAAGTATCCTCAGCTAAACACTGAAAAGAAGCGTTGTGAGAAACTGCATTGTGATGTGTGAATGAATCTCACAGAGCTACACTTTTCTTTTCATTGCTCAGTTTGCTAACACTCTCTTCTTCAGATCTGCAATGGGATAATTCTTAGGGAAATGAAGTTTTTGGTGAAAAAGGAAGTATCCTCAGATAAAATCTAGAAACAAGATTTCTGAGAAAATTCTTTGTGATGTTGGAATTCATCTCACAGACTTACAGCTCTCTCTCCATGAAACTCTTTGTTAAGACTGTTCTCGTGGAATCTGCACAGTGATATTTTGAAGCGCATGGACGCTTATAGTGAAAAAGGAAATATCCTCAGATAAAAACTGGAACGAAGCGTTGTGAGAAACTGCATTGTGACGTGTGAATGCAACTCACAGATGCACACTTTTCTTTTCATTGATCAGTTTTCTACCATCATTTTGTTGAAACCTGCAATGGGATATTTCTTAGCGCAAGGAAGCTTACAGTGACAAAGCAAATATCATCAGATAAAAACGAGAATTGAAGCTTTCTGAGAAACTGCTTTGTGTTGCTTGAAGTCATCTGACAGAGTTACACTTTGCTTTCATGGAGCAGTCAGTTACCACTGTCTTCGCGGAATCTGAGAAGGGATACTCTGGATCGCATTGAGGCCTCTGCTGACAAAGGAAACAGCCTCAATTAAAAACGGGAAAGGGCCTTTCTGAGAAACTTGTTTGTCTTATGTGAACTCATCTCACAGAGGTTCGTCTTAGTCTTCATGAAGCAGTTGGCTACCACTGTGTTCGTGGAATCTGCAATGTGATATTTGTGAGCAAATTGAGGCCTCTGGTGAGAAGGGAAATCTCCACTGATAAAAACTGGAAAGAGTCGTTTTGAGAAACTGCATTTAATGTCGGAATTCATCTCACTGAGTTCCACCTGTATTTCCAGGAGCCGTTTGTTAGCCCTGTTTTAGTGGAATCAGAGAACTGATATTTCGGATCACTTTCAAGGCTGTACGGTCAAAGGAAACATCCTCAGATAAAATCGTGAAAGAAGCTCTCTGAGAAAGTTCTTTGGGATGTGTGAATTCCTCTCAGAGAGTGACACATTTCTCTTCATGAAGCCTTTGCTAAGACTGTTTTCGTGGAATCTGCAATGGGAGATTACAGAGCACATTGAGGTCTATGGTGAAAAAGGAAGTATCCTCAGCTAAACACTGAAAAGAAGCATTGTGAGAAACTGCATTATGATGTGTGAATGCAACTCCCAGAATTACAGTTTTCTTTTCATTGCTCAGTTTGCTAACACTCTCTTCTTCAAATCTGCAATGGGATAATTCTTAGGGAAATGAAGTTTATGGTGAAAAAGGAAATATCCTCAAATCAAATATAGAAACAAGATTTCTGAGAAATTTCTTTGTGATTTTTGAATTCATCTCTCAGACTTGCAGCTCTCTCTCCATGTAACCATTTGCTAAGACTCTTCTCATGGAATCTGCAAAGTGATATTTTGGAGCCATGGAGGGTTATAGTGAAAAAGGTAATATCCTCAGGGAAAAACTGGAACGAAGCGTTATGGGAAACTGCCTTGTGACATGTGAATGCAACTCACAGATGTACGCTTGTCTTTTCATTGATCAGTTTGCTATTATCGTTTTCTTGAAATCTGCAGTGGGATATTTCATAGTGCAAGGAAGCTTACAGTGACAAAGGAAATATCGTCAGATAAAAACTAGAAAAGAAACTTTCTGAGAAACTGCTTTGTGATGCTTGAAGTCATCTCACAGAGTTACACTTTGCTTTCATGGAACAGCCAGTTACAACTGTCTTTGGGGAATCTGAGAAGGGACACCTTGGATCACACTGAGGCCTCTACTGACAAAGGAAATATCCTCAATTTAAAACGTGAAAGGGGCTTTCTGAGAAACTTCTTTGTGTTATGTGAATTCATCTCACAGAGTTACATCTTAGTCTTCATGAAGCAGTTGGCTACCACTGTTTTCGTGGAATCTGCAAAGTGATATTTGGGAGCGAATTGAGGCCTCTGGTGAGAAAGTAAATCGTCACAGATAAAAACTGGAAAGAAATGTTTTGAGAAACTGCATTTTGATGTGTGAATTCATCTCACTGATTTCCACCTGTATTTCCTGGAGCCGTTTGTTAGCCCTGTTTTTGTGGAATCAGAGAACTGATATTTCGGATCGCTTTCAAGACTGTACGGGCAAAGGAAACATCCTCAGATGAAATCGAGAAAGAAGCTTTCTGAGAAACTTCTTTGTGATGTGTGAATTCTTCTCAGAGAGTGACACATTTCTCTTCATGACGCCTTTGCTAAGACTGTTTTCGTGGAATCTGCAATGGGAGATTACAGAGCACATTGTGGTCTATGGTGAAAAAGGAAGTATCCTCAGCTAAACACTGAAAAGAAGCGTTGTGAGAATCTGCATTGTGATGTGTGAATGAATCTCACAGAGCTACACTTTTCTTGTCATTGCTCAGTTTGCTAACACTCTTTTCTTCAAATCTGCAATGGGATAATCCTTAGGGCAATGACTTTTATGGTGCCAAAGGAAATATCCTCAGATAAAATCTGGGAACAGGATTTCTGAGAAACTTCTTTGTAATGTTTGAATTCATCTCCTAGACTTACAGCTCTCTCTCCATGAAACCGTTTGTTAAGACTGTTCTCATGGAATCTGCACAGTGATATTTTGGAGCACATGGACGCTTACAGAGGAAAAGGAAATATCCTCAGATAAAACTGGAATGAAGCGTTGTGAGAAACTGCATTGTGATGTGTGAAAGCAACTCACAGAATTACATTTTCTTTTCATTGCTCAGTTTGCTAACACTCTCTTCTTTAAATCTGCAATGGGATAATTCTTAGGGAAATGACGTTTATGGTGACAAAGAAATATCCTCAGATAAAATCTAGAAACAAGATTTCTGAGAAACTTCTTTGTGATGTTGGAATTCATCTCACAGACTTACAGCTATCTCTCCATGAAACTGTTTGTTAAGACTGTTCTCGTGGAATCTGCACAGTGATATTTTGGAGTGCATGGATGCTTATAGACAAAAGGAAATATCCTCAGATAAAACCTGGAATGAAGCTTTATGAGAAACTGCATTGTGATGTGTGAATGCAACTCACAGATATAGACTTTTCTTGTCATTGATCAGTTTGCTAACATCGTTTTCTTGAAACCTGCAGTGGCATATTTCTCAGCAGAAGGAAGCTTAGAATGACAAAGGAAATATCCTCAGATAAAAGTAGGAAAGAAGCTTTCTGAGAAACTGCTTTTTTGATGCTTGAAGTCATCTCACAGAGTTACACTTTGCTTTCATGGAACAGTCAGTTACCACTGTCTTTGGGAAATCTGAGAAGGGATACTTTGGATCACATTGAGGCCTCTGCTGACAAAGGAAATATCCTCAATTAAAACGTGAAAAGGGCTTTCTAAGAAACTTCTTCATGTTAAGTGAATTCATCTCACAGAGGTACGTCTTAATCTTCATGAAGCAGTTGGCTACCACTGTTTTCATGGAATCAGCAAAGTGATATTTGGGAGCGAATTGAGGCCTCTGGTGAGAAAGGAAAACTCCACAGATAAAACTGGAAAGAAACGTATTGAGAAACTGCATTTTGATGTCTGAATTCATCTCACTGGGTTCCACCTGTATTTCCAGGAGCCGTTTGTTAGCCCTGTGTTTGTGGAATCAGAGAACTGATATTTCAGATCGTTTTCAAGACTATACGGGCAATGGAGACATCCTCAGATAAAATCAAGAAAGAAGCTTTCTGAGAAACTTCTTTGTGATGTTTGAAATCCTCTCAGAGAGTTACACATTTCTCTTCATGAAGCCTTTGCTAAGACTGTTTTCGTGGAATCTGCAATGGGAGATTACAGAGCACATTGAGGTCTATGGTGAAAAGGAAGTATCCTCAGCTAAACAGAGTAAAGAAGCATTGTGAGAAACTGCATGGTGACGTGTGAATTCAATTCACAGAGTTACACTTTTCTTTTCATTGCTCAGTTTGCTAACACTCTCTTCTTCAAATCTGCAATGGGATATTTCTTCAGGCCTTGAAGTTCACGGTGATAAAG
>NW_016816098.1:0-1409 GCF_001698545.2 Rhinopithecus bieti
TGAGTATTATCATGGACTTAGTTACTTGAGCTTTAATTCTGGTCTAAAATAAGTCACTTCATCTTTTTACCTTCTGTTTCCTGTTGTGAAAAATAGAAATAATGGTAATGATACCTTTCTCACAAGCTTGTTGGAAGGATCAAATAAGATAACACATAAAAGATTTCAAGGATGTGTCTAGTACATAATAGCCACTCAGTTTCCTTTCCTTTTTTTTTTTTTTTTTTCAGGCAAGGGTGGTCTAGGGAGAATGTTAGTTACAAATGACAGTAATTTGTAATTATCAAGACTAGAGAAAATATTTGCCTTCTTATTTATTCATGTTTTATTTATTTGGATCTACATAATAAGCATCTCTGACTTGATGTCTCAATACCTTTACCTATTCATCTATTGCTTTCTTTGTCCCAGACAACTTCAAGTTTTTTAATCTTTGCTTGAACTATAATTTTCCCCACACTCACTAGGGCCCATTTCTCCATATCCTGTACTTCTTTCTTCTTTGCAGCACTCATCACAATTGCAATGGAAAAGTAATCATGGAGCTCAGTGTTTAATATCTGCACATTTGCTAGTACATCTTTGCTAGTACAGTGACCGTGCTGATTTCATTTGTCATTGTTACTACAGAACCAAGCATAGTACCTGACCTATAGTATTGTAATGTTTAATGAGTACTTGAGAATCAATGATTGACTGACAGTTTTAATTCATACATTTATAGACAAAGACCTAAGAGTGGCCCATGCACAGCCAAGAGTCTGTTAGCTGGTCTCAAACTCATTTTCCAGCTATAAACTATCTAAAAGAAGAAGTACAGTTCTTATCTATGAAGCTGGTAGAAAGGAGAATCTTGTCTTTAGTGAAACCAGTGACATGAGCTCTGTATTCAAAATGATCAGACTATAAAGATTTGCAAGTAACTAATGTTGAAATTTGGAGAAATAGAAATGCAAATGTTATTCAGAGTATAAGAGCCAAGCTCAATTGCTGACTCAGATAAGAAAGTCAAAGTTTTAGTTGATACAGTGAATTTACCATTAAGTTTCCTTTATGTGTATAAAAAACATAGTAAATTCATTCCACTTCTCCCTTACCTGCCTCTCTTTTTCTGTCTTAAATATACTTCTAATAATTTTGCCTCCTGCTTTCTTCCATATGCCAGTGAGATCAATCTATCTGTGCATATTGATCTGTCTGTGGATGTCTATCTGTGGATACCTATCCATCTATCTTATCTATCTCTGCATACCTATCTACTGATGTCTATTTAACTCATGTGTCATATCTGGAGAATGTAGATAACTGTTTGTGCCTGTGTTCACATGTATGCTCCTGTATATGTATCTCACTAATGTTCTGTCTAAAATAAAATAATAATAAAATATTATTAAAATAATAAATAAAAT
>NW_016816099.1:0-578 GCF_001698545.2 Rhinopithecus bieti
TTTTTTTTTTTTTTTTTTTTTTTGTGGTTCCCTACAAATTTTAAGTTTTTTTCCTATTTCTGTGAAGAATATCATTGGTAGTTTTGATAATAATTGCATTGAATCTGTAGATTGCTTTTGGTAGTATGGCCATTTTTACAATATTAATTCTTTCAATCCATGAGCATGGAGGCAAATGTCTTTTCATTTTTTTTTGACATTCACATTTTTATGACACTTCACATTTTATGACACTTCACATTTTATGAAGTGATTAGTAATGATGAAGCTTACATAAGGTTTTATCAACATATGCATATGTGTTTATACAGATGTTTACACACAAAACAGGCTAAAGATTCAATTTCCTTCATCAGTGTTGTATGGTTTTCCTTGTAGAGATCTTTCACCTCCTGGGTTAAACTCATTCCTTTGTTGTTGTTGTGTTTTTGTTTTTATTGTTGTTAAATTTATTCCTAATCATTGTATTTTCTTTGTAGCATTTGTAAATAGGATTGCCTTCTTGACTTTTTTTTTTAGTTCACTATTTCTGTATAGATATGTTACTGATTTTTTTTTTTTTTTTTTTTTTTTTTTTT
>NW_016816100.1:0-836 GCF_001698545.2 Rhinopithecus bieti
CCCTCCCCTCTGCTCCCTTCCCCTCCCCTCCGCTTCCCTCACCTCCCCTTTCCTTCCTTTATTCCTCCCTTCCTTTCTCCCTTCCTCCCTGCATCCTTCTTTCTCATCCTTCTTTCATTTTGGCAACCTTTCTCTTGTAGCAGAAAGTTCAACATGTACTAATTAGCAGCTTTGAGAGACAAGTTTGCTAATTCATGAACAAACTTGTCCACAGTTACAGATCTCAAACCTCCAAATGAAGAGGGTGAGTTGGAAGGCTGAGGGAGTCTTGATGGCACTCCTATGCCCAATATGTGTTGGTGACACATAGCTCTAATCCTGCCCTTCTGTCCGTTCCATGGAGACATATTACTACCATTTTGCTTAAGCTTGTCAAACATTGTCTTTTTAAAATCACCTGGAATAAAATGGACATAAACCAGTATATTGAGACAGTCCAGTTGGGAACTGCTGCCTTAAAAAGAAGAATTCTTCTCTGGAAAGGCTCAGATTCAAGAAAAAGAACACAGAATTACATTGTTAATAAGAGAGCTTAATAATAATTATATAAGCAAGATGTTCTGTTTTATGTTAAAGAATTGCCCCAAAATACATGTCAAGAGGAAATAACATTATTTCAGCTAAAAAAAAAAAAAAAAAAAAAACATCCTTGCAAGAAGACATAAGAGCTGCCGTACATTTGAATTATGGTGTTCATTTATCAGATAATTTTGACTTGGTTTATCACAGGTGAAAATAAGTATGATTCTAGAGAGGAACTTTTGTTTTCCCCAGTAAGCCTTGTCCCAAATTTAAATGAAAATTAAAAGATCCTATGTGGAAGTTTTGAAATGATA
>NW_016816101.1:0-1487 GCF_001698545.2 Rhinopithecus bieti
TATATATATATATATTTGGCTAGAGTATCAGAATGGGCACTTGACCTTAGGCAGCACTGCGTTTGGACTTAAACATTGTTCATGTCAATGTTTGGTTCTGAAAGGAAAAACTGAAAACCTATTGCAAATGGACTCCACTATATTACTGTGGATGTACCACATTAGTCTTTTTAACAACAGCTGCCTGGTATGGAGAACTTAATATATGTCACATAATGTGGTGAACATTTTGCATGCACAATACAATTTAAGATAAAGATTCCATTCCAGGGATTAGGAAAACTGAAGCTCAGAGGGATCATGTTACCTTGCCAGAACATACTCAGGAAGTAATTATATCAGAATTTCACCCACGTTTCCCTAACTAACACTCATACTCTTTACACTTTTTTTTTTTTTTTTTTTTTTTGAGATGGAGTTTCACTCTGTCGCCCAGGCTGGAGTGCAGTGGTGCCATCTCAGCTCACTGCAAGCTCTCGCCTCCCGGGTTCACACCATTCTCCTGCCTCAGCCTCCCGAGTAGCTGGGACTACAGGCGCCTGCCACCATGCCCAGCTACTTTTTGTTTTTTTAGTAGAGACGGGGTATTATCTTGTTGGCCAGGATGGTCTCGATCTCCTGACCTCATGATCCTCCCACCTCGGCTTCCCAAAGTGCTGGGATTACAGACATGAGCCACCGTGCCCGGCCAATACTCATACTCTTAACTGTTACATTCTCCTTTTCCAAAAATCTCAGTCCTTAAATTCTTTCCCCTGCTTAAAATTTCCTAAACCTTATCCATACCTCATTATCATTCTTTGACTTCTCTTTGGTCATAAATTATTTATTATGTGTATCCTTCCATCTATCTGTGTACTTGCACATTGTTTTGTGGGTAGAATGCATATTGTCCACTTATTTTGTGCTCACTCAGCACCTGGTATATCAGCGTTGTGCTTTTCGAGTCTTTGGTGCCTTAGTTTTCTATGTGGATCATATCCTGATTTATCATAAGTGCAAGTGATAAGAATGGCCTGGGGGTAGGACAAGAAGGGAGAGAAACTAAATAGTTATCATTGATTCTCAGAGGGATGCCAAGAGTAAACGGACCCTACCATCAGATTGTTAGATATGATCTTCTTGAACGCCGTTTGCTACACCTCCTATTTACATGCCTACAGGCAGCCTTCACCCAGAGCTAAAAGAAAGTGGAATCCAAATGTTTAAAAAATATATATGTAAAAGCTTAAGAACTCTACCCAAAGTTCTCAGGCTATGATTAGTAACATTAAGTTGTAATGTCCACTCTTCTCTTTCTTCCATACTCTTGAGATAATCTCCCCAGTAGCAGCTTATCTTGTTATGCATCTTAGACCAATTCTTTTATATATATATATATATACACACACACACACACACACACACACACACACACACACACACATACACACACACACACTTTAAGTTCTAGGGTACATGTGCACAACGTGCAGGTTTGTTACATA
>NW_016816102.1:0-996 GCF_001698545.2 Rhinopithecus bieti
ATTATTATACTCTGATTGGTGCCCATGCTACCCTACCCGCTGAAAGGGACTCTGAACTGGTGAGGGGAGTGTGGCCAAGAATTACAACCATAAATTTGGTGTAGTGGACATCTATTATTATTGTTGTTGTTGTTCTTTTATTTGCCTGCCTACCATCCAATCTTCATTCTTTTCCATTGAAGGAGCTCTGCCCTTCCTCAGAACTTATGATTTGTTGGGGAGCAGGACTCATCCTAGAGGTGGCTGAGAACCCCAGGCTTGGACGATCGGCACATTTCATCCCTTTGGCCACTATATTTGGTTTAGGAATGAGCAAATAACTTACTTTTTATTTTATTATTATTATTATTTCTTCACTTAAGAGTCCACCTTTGCTAATGGGAATCAAGATCAGTTGGTGATTGGCAGGCCCCTAGCCACGGGCCAACATTGGAACTAAATCCTTAATGAGGCGTTGATAAGGATCGTTTTTCAGGATCTCCCAGCACCATCAAGGAAGAGGCTTGCTCTGAATGCACTGATCCCTTGAGCCAGGCAGATATTTTTGTGAGCAGTGAGCTTACTGTGGTACCACAAACTAATAACCTTGTTAAACCATACAATTCCCTCTTTTTGAATCTAGTGTTTATCAGCCAATTATTTGAACTTAATTCAACCTTACTTTAGTGGAAGGGAGGGCAGAAAGCAGGTGAACCTGGTGCTGTGGGAGGTATATGGTAGGGTACATATAAATGAATAAACTCATGGTCTGATTTGTAAGTGAGCCTCCTATAAATTTGATTATCATGAGCCAAGCCAATTGATAAGCGAGCTCAACTGGTGCTAATTTAACAAATTTAAATTTCAGAACCTACTTGCACATTTGAAAAATCACACCCAAAACAGAAATGGTTAACAGTAAGAACCATCTTAAAGATTCCTTAAAATACCAAATTTTAAAATGACCTATTTGTTGTTGTTTTCTTTTCTTTTTCTTTTTCTTTTTTTTTTTTTTTT
>NW_016816102.1:5306-8625 GCF_001698545.2 Rhinopithecus bieti
AATTCATGGGTTCAAGCGATTCTCCTGCCTCAGCCTCCCGAGTAGCTAGGATTACAGGCATGCACCAACACGCATGGCTAATTTTGTATTTTTAGCAGAGATGGGGTTTCTCCATGTTGGTTAGGCTGGTCTCGAACTCCTGATCTCAGGTGATCTGCCCACCTTGGCCTCCCAAAGTGCTGGGATTGGAGACGTGAGCCACCACTCCTGGCCTTAGCATGGAGGTATTTTTTTTTTTTTTTTTTTTTTTTCTGACAGAGTCTCACTCTGTCACCCAGGCTGGAGTGCAATGGCACGATCTTGGCTCACTGCAACCTCTGCCTCCCAGGTTGAAGTGATCCTCCTGCCTCAGCCTCCCGACTAGCTGGGACTACAAGTACGTGCCACCATGCCTGGCTAATATTTGTATTTTTAGTGGAGTCAGGGCTTCACCATATTGGCCAGGCTGCTCTTGAACTCTTGACCTCGTGATCTGCCCGCCTTGGCCTCCCAAAGTGCTGGAATTACAGGCATGAGCCACTGCGCCCGGCCAAGCAGCACTCTTTTCATACTTCCGTTGCGGCACTATGGGAGCTGGCAGGTTGAAAGGGAAAGAGCCTGGACTTAGGAGCCAAGCAGGCTGGGACTCCTCCACTTGCTAGTTGTGTGGGCATGGCCTCTGCAGTTTTTCTTATCAATAAAACAGGATTACAAAATGGCTTCTTCATACGATTGTTGTGAGCATTAAATGAGATAATACAGACAAAAGTGCCTCCCACATAGGGGGTGCCCAAATTCAAGATCTTTCTACATTTTTCTTTTTCCCTTTATTATATCTTGTATCTTTACTGATTATATCAGTCATTTGTTGGCTTTTCTCATCTGCAGATAAGCTTTGTAAGGGCTGGAATGTGCCTTGCTTATCTTTTTAAAAAAATTTTGTTTTAGGTTGGAGGAGTACAGGTGCAGGTTTGTTATACAGATAAACTGTGTCATAGGGGCTTGTTGTACAGATTATTTAGTCACCTAGGTACTAAGCCTAGTGCCCGATGGTTATTTTTTCTAATCCTCTTGCTCCTCTCACCCTCCACCCTCCAATAAGCCCCAGTGTGTGTTGTTCCCCTCTATGTGACCATGAGTTTTCATCATTTAGCTCCCTCTTATAAGTGAGAACATATGGTATTTGGTTTTCTATTCCTGCATTAGTTTACTAAAGATAATGGCCTCCAGTTCCATCTATGTTCCCACAAAAGATATGATCTCATTCCCTTTTTATGGCTGCATAGTATTCCATGGTGTATATGTACCACATTTTCTTTATCCAATCTGTCATTGGTGGCATTTAGGTTGATTCCGTGTCTTTGCTATTGTAAATAGTGTTGCAATAAACATTCACGTGCATGTGTCTTTACGGTGGAATGATTTACAGTCCTCTGGTTATATACTCAGTAATGGGATTCCTAGGTTGAGTGGTAGTTCTGCTTTTCGCTCCTTGAGAAAGCACCACATTGCTTTCCATAATGGTTGAACTAATTTATACTCCCACCGACAGTGTGTAAGTGTTCCCTTTTCTCCACAACTTCACCAGCATCTGTTATTTTTTTACTTCTTAGTAATAGCCATTCTGAGTGGTGTGAGATGGCATCTCACTGTGGTTTTCATTTGCATTTCTCAATATCAGTAATATTGAGCTTTTTTTCATATGCTTGCTGGCCATATATATATATTCTTTTGAAAAAATGTCTGTTCATGTCCTTTGGCCACTTTTTAATGGGGTTGTTTTTCTCTTGTAAATTTGCTTGAATTCCTTAAAATGCTGGATATTAGACCTTTGTCAAATGCATAATTTGCATTCTGTAGGTTGTCTGTTAACTCTATTGATAGTTCCTTTTACTTTGCAGAAGCTCTTTACTTTGATTAGATCCCATTTCTCAATTTTTGCTTTTGTTGTATTGCTTTTGGCGTCTTCGTTATGAAATCTTTGTCCATTCCTATGTCCAGGATGCTGTTGCCTAGGTTGTCTTCCAGGGTTTTTATAGTTTTGTGTTTTATATTTAAGTCTTTAATTCATCTTGAGTTGATTTTTGTGTATGGTGTATGGAAGGGGTCCAGTTTCAATCTTCTGCATTTGGCTAGCCAGTTATCCCAGCACCATTGATTGAATGGGGAATCCTTTCCCCATTGCTTGTTTTTGTCGCCTTGCTTATCTTTGGATTTACACGGTGCTTAACACAAAGAGCTTAATAAATGTTGTTCAACTGCTCTAGTGTTCTATAGCACCCTAGGGTGACTGTTATAAATAACAACAATTTATTGTCTATTTTCAAATAGCAAAAAGAACAGATTTTTGTTTGTTTGCTTGTTTGTCTTTTGAGATGGTGTCTTGCTCTGTCACCCACAATGGAGTGCATTGGCACGATGTTGGCTCACTGCTACCTTGGCCTCCCAGGTTCAAGTGATTCTCCTGCCTTAGCCTCCTGAGTAGCTGGGACTACAGGCATGCGCCACCATGCCCAGCTAATTTTGTGTGTGTGTGTTTTTAGTAGAGACCAAGTTTTGCCACATTGGCCAGGCTGGTCTTGAACTCCTGACCTCAGGTAATCCACCCGCCTTGGCCTCCCAAAGTGTTGAGATTACAGGCGTGAGCCACCACACCCAGCCAAGAACAGATTTTGAATGTTCTCAAAAAAAAAAAAAGATAAATGTTTGAGGTGATGGATATGCCAGTTACCCTGACTTGATCATTACATATTATATACATATATCTAAATACCACGTGTACCCCAACATATGTATAATTATTACACATCAATTAAAAAATAATAAAAGCAAAAAAAAAAGTTGTTGAATTCAATACTACTTTGGGACAAACCCTTCTAGTTTGTCTTTGGAACCAAGAATTTCCATGTTGTATCTCATAATCCATGAATTTATCACACAATTAAAGGAGTCCAGAATGCCTATTTATGAATTCTCAATAGCAACTGTAATTGAAAAGAGTTCTGACAGCCGTTGGGATGGCCTTGTCTTTCTCTGCAATCACCATATGGGAACCCAAGCTGCAAACAAAGGTACACTTACGGTGTTTGAAATCAGATAACAGCTAAGGAATTCCAAAGCAAACCACACACATTGGTGTTCCTATGATTAAAGTTTATTTTAATCTAATTTTTTTCTATGACCGTAGTTGGACATTCTAAAATAATTTTAAAAGTTAGTACAGGGGCTGGGCGCGGTGGCTCACACCTGTAATTCTAGCACTTTGGGAAGCCGAAGCAGGTGGATCACTGGAGGTCAGGAGTTCAAGAGCAGCCTGGCCAACATGGCGAAATCCCGCCTC
>NW_016816103.1:0-1476 GCF_001698545.2 Rhinopithecus bieti
CATTTCACCTAGTTAAAGTTTTCTTTTGACTCAGCAGTTTGGAAGCAATCTTTTTGTAGAATCTGCAAAGAGACATCTGAAAGTCCTTTGAGGACTCTATGGAAAAAACAGATATTTTCAGATAAAAATTAGAAAGAAGCTATCTGTGAAACCACTTTGCAATGTGTGCATTCATTTCACAGATTTAAATCTTTTGATTCAGCATTTTGGAAACAGTGTTTTTGTAAAATCTGCAAAGGTATGTTTGGGAGCCCACTGAAGCATATAGTGAAAATGGGTTTCTTTCCTGAGAAAAACTGGAAAGAAGCTATCTGTGAAACAGCATTGTGATGTGTGCATGTATCTTACAGAATTAAACCTTTCCTTTGATTCAGCAGGATGGAAAAAGTTTTTTTCTAGAATCCTTGAAGGGACATTTGAAAGTCCAGTGAAGAGTATAGTGAACAGCTGTATATTTCCTGAGAAAAGCTATAATGAATCTATCTGTGAAAGCACTTTGAGCTGTGTGCATTCATCTCACAAAGTTAAGCCTTTCTTTTGATTTAGCAGGTTGGAAACAGTCTTTTTGTATAATCTGTGAAAGAACAACTGTAAGTACTTTTAGGCACATAAGGAAAAAGTGAATATCTTCAGATAGAAACTAGAAATAAGCTATGTGTGAAACCCTTTGCAATGTGTGGATTTATCTCAAAGAGTTAAACTTTTGTTTTGGCTCAGTAGGTTGGCAACCATCTTTTTGTGGTATCTGTGAAGAAACATTTGTGAGCCCAGTGAAGCCTATAGTGAAAACCGAATGTCTTGTTATAAAACTAGATGGAAGCTATCTGTGCAACTGTTTTGTGATGTGTGCATTTATCTCACAGAGTTAACCCTTTATTTTGATTCAGCAGTTTTCAAACAGTCTCTGTAGAATCTACGAAGGGACATTTGGGAGCCCAGTGAAGCTTATAGTGAAAAATCAAATATCCCCTGCGAAAATCTAGAAAACAGCTATCTATGAAACCACTTTGCAATGCATGCATTTATCTCACAGAGGTAAACATTTCTTTTGATTCATCAAGATGGAAACAGTCTTTTGTAGAAAGTGCAAAGAGACATTTGGGGTCCAGTGACGCTTATAGTGAAAACGGAATATACCGTGATAAAAACTAGAAAGAAGCTATAGAGGAAACCGCTTTGCCATGTGTGCATTTATCTCACAGATTTAAACCTATATTTTGATTCAGCAGGTTGGAAAAAAGTCTTTTTGTAAAATCTATGAAGGGACATTTGGAAGCCCAGTGAAGCCTATAGTAAACAACTGAATACCTTCTGAAAAAAACTAGAAAGAAGGTATCTGTGAGAGTGCCATGTGATGTGTTCATTGATCTAACACAATTAAACCTTTCTTTTGATTCAGCATGTTGGAAACAGTCTTTTTGTAGAATCTACAAAGGGACATCTGAAAACCTTTTAAGGCTTATATAAAAGAAAAGA
>NW_016816104.1:0-4668 GCF_001698545.2 Rhinopithecus bieti
TTTAAATTATTTCAATATTTATGTAATAAATGTTATTAACATTTATTTTAATATTTTGATATTTTATATTTACATTTAAATTTACATTACATTTACATTATATTTATTTGCATTATATTATATACATTATATTACATTATATTTACATTATATTTACTTAATAATTTACTATGATTATGTAATAATAACATAAATATTGAAATAAATCAAAGATTTTACCCCAAAATGTTGTCAACTAAGAGCAGTAAAAAAATATGTAAAAAAAATGCCAAGATAGTTTGTTCAACTCTAAGGATGGATGACATTCCAAGAAGAACTTCTGAAGTGGAGACGTCAAGGTTACAAAGGGTAAATGTTTTGAATTCCTAATGTGGACAAAGTTTAGAAAAGCATAAGAGAATTCCATCGTCTTTCTCTGCATCACTTGATGCATGGTTAAAACAATCTGGTTACTTAAATTGGTGTTTTACTTTTGGGAAAGGTGTATGCAACATTCCGCAGTGAAGATTTAACTAAAATCTTCAGCACCATCTGGTGTGAGTTAGGTGCAGAATGATAAAGAAGGCAGTAGTATATAAGATTGATCACTTATTGTTAGGGGGAAGTCTAGTTTCTGGTCTCTGTTAGTCATTTACAGAATAAAAACAATATGGAAAATAGTTAATCTATAATCAAAAAAGCAAAACTGCAGACATACTATGTGTCTAAGTACCTGGGATTTAACTTTTCCCTTGACATCACGAACATAACTTTTCCCTTGACATCATGACCATAGACTCTTCTGAAATTTTATTATCTTTTACAATGTATTATTTCCTTTTCATATCTCAATATGACTAGTCAGAAGCACAGTGAATATAAGAATTGTTGAAAAGCTGTCTATTGTGGGTAGATTTGCATCTGTAGAAAAAATCTGCGGCCAGTTTCAGTGACTCCTACCTGTAATCCCAGTACTTTGGGAGGCCCAGGCAGGAAGATCACTTGAATTCTGCAGTTTGAGACCAGCCTTGCCAACATGGTTAAAATGTGTCTCTACTAAATATACAAAAATTAGCTGTGCATTGTGGTGGTGCCTGTAATTTCAGCTACTCAGGAGGCTGAAGCAAGAGAATCATTTGAATCCAGGAGGGAGAGGTTGTGGTGAGCCAAGATTGCACCACAGAACTCCAGTTTGGATGACAGAGTGAGACTCTGTCTCTAAAACAGCAAGAACAGCAACAACAACAAAAACCAAAAGAAAAAGTCTGCACTGACACAACTAGGCTTTCTCTGAGGTCCTCCTTATGTAACCTAGGAAAGGTGAACTGGGAATGAAACACCATTACAGATCCGAAAGAAACATTCACCATCTATTCTCTCTGAGTGCTGCTACCTGTGAGGTTTCATCTGCATAACACCACCCCCTTTGCTAGCTAGGTGTTCTTCTCCCTCTTCCACAAGCTCTCTGGTGACCATAACCTGACTTAGAGGTTTTATTATCTGTTGTTGCACATGCTGTAAGACCCAAGCCTAGGATGGTGTAAAAGCATCAATATTCCAGCCACTTCTTTAAGAAATTTTGTAAGAATTCATCCAAATTAATACATTCATATTGAAACCTCCTTTGCAAAATTATGACAGTAAGAGAAACAAGACATGGCTGACTCCATCTTGCTTCTAGCCTCACAGGTTGGCTATCTTCACTCTCTCCTGGGCATGGGCCAAATATAATATTGAGATAAATTTAGCTTATAGTTTATTTTATTATCTTTATTATTTTTTTAAGACAGGGATCCCGTCTGTCACCCAGGCTGGAGTGCAGTGGCATGATCTTGTCTCACTGTAACCTTCAACTCCCAAGTTAAAGCTATTCTCCCACTTCAACTTTTTAGCTTGGACTACAGGCATGACACAACATTGCTGGCTAATTGTTTTATTTATTTTTTATATTTTTGTAGAGACGGGGTTTTGCCATGTTGCCCAGGTTAGTTTTGAACTCCTGAACTCAAGCAAGCTTTGTGTCTCAGCCTCCCTCAGTGCTGGGATTATAGGTATCAGCTACCACTCCTGGCCTGCAAATTAAATTATAAAAGCATTTTCCAAAACAAAATTGCCTTTGTAAAACTAATGAAAGCCTACCATGTTGGGAGGATAAAGGTCTGAATTCTACTACAATATAAGCATAGTTAAATAATTACCAGCCATTATTTAGGTGGTCACAAGATTTTGAACTTTTCTGATTACTCCTGCAGATAACATAACTGTTGTAGAACACAAGATTGGCATTTTGAGACATCGTTTTGGATTTTTTGCATTTCTGACTACCAAGGGCTGTACCAGGACTCACCAACCAGCCTTTTGCTTCCTACTCAGGAACTGATGCAGGACAAGAGGACAGCTTCAACTCCCTGTGATTTCATCTCTGACACAAAAAATCAGCACTTTCCTCTCCTGGGCTCCCTGCCCACCAGACTATCTTTGAAAAACCCTAATCTCCAATTTTTTTTAGAAGACTCATTTGAATAATAATAAAACTTTGGTATCTTGTTTATCTTTCTCTGCATGAATTAAAACCTTCCTCTATTCCACTCACCTTGTCTTGATTATTTAGTTCTCTCTGGGCAGTAGGCAAAATGAACCCATGGGGGAATTACATTGTGGAATGTTATTAATCTATCTTTCATTAGTTGATTTTTAGTGAACCTTCAGAAAGCAAAGGGGAAGTTTTCTGTGGCTTCTATAATATAAAAAGACATAGTTATAAACATAGACATAGATATTAAAATGGAAAATTATTTAAGCTGTTTATAGTTAAGTAGGTGCCTTAGACTAAATATCTCTGTCCTGTCACAGTCACAGACCATATGGTGAAACCCTAGCCCCCAGAGAGTTAGTATTTGGAAATGGGGCATTAAAAGGTAATTAGTTTTAAATGACATCCTGAAGGTAGGTCTCCCATAATGGGATCAATGTTTTTATAAGAAGATGACCAGCCCAGTGCTCTTTTTTTCTCACTGCCATTGAAACCATCTTTGCAAAATTATGACTGAGAGTGAAAGCATCTTATTATGGGTAGATCTTTGTTTTCAGAGCTCCCAAGATGGTGGCGGGTTTCTTCCAAGATGGTGGCAGCTGCTCCCAAGATGGCAGCAAGTTTTTTGTTCTCTTGGCCTCACAGATTCCAAGGAATAGAACCTTGGGCCACACAGTGGGTGTTATATAACTCTATTAGAAGCCATGCAACATGGAAGAGAACTGTGGAATCCAGCAACTAGTGTTCAGCTCGATTAGGATGATCCTGGGCACTTAGCTGTGCAGGAACAATGGCAAGCCTCTAGCCCAAACAGGAGCAGCAATGGGTGCCTCACTGGATCAGAAATGCAGCAGATACCCTGCCATATCTGGAGGGGTGGAAGTCAGTGCAGGTCTGTAATGGTAGTGAACAGCACTGGTGGATGGTAAGCAAAAGCTCAGTTTGAGCCAGAACAAACACAGAACAGAAGAGTGTGCAGTTGTAAGACTTAACAGAGTGAAAACAGAGCTCCCATACAATGGGAGGGGACCCAAAGTGGGTTGCCCATTCCCAGCTTGAATGCCTGGGGTTTATATCCCAATCATTGTCCCTCCCCTTTGATTTCAGATGATACGTGATTTGGCTATTTCCTTAGTTCCTGCTTTTAGCCTAATTGGCATTTTAGTGAGTCCTCTTTACTACCTGATTGGTCAGGTGTGAGCTGAGTTACAAGCCCCGGGTTTAAAGGTGATTGTGATCAACTTTCCCAGCTAGACTTAGGAATTCTTAGTTGGCCTAGGAAATTCAGCTAGTCTTGTCTCTCAATCTGATTTAACTCCATCTTGCTTTCAGCCTCCTAGCTGTTGTTTCTTATTCCTGAGTGCAGGCTGAACTAGCTTTGGGAGGAACTTACAATTCAAAACAAAGATGATAACAGCTCTTTCTCTAAACAAGGCTTCTTTTTTCTTGGGGACTAGACTACCTTTGTAGGACTAACAAATCAGGCACAGCATTACAAATTATGGTTTAGCAGTCATTCTGCTGAAAGCTACAATATTCTGACCTTACTGAAAATGCTCCTAAGACCAGTGCTTAAGATATTTTGCAGAGCCTACACTTGACTGATCAGTTGGAACCACCTGGACTGATAAACTGGCTCATCTCATCCTGTGGCCCCCACACAGAAAATGACTCAGCACAAGAGGACAGCTTTAACTTCCGATGATTTCGTCACCAATCCAACCAATCAGCACTCTCGACTCACTGCCACCCTACCCACCAAATTATCCTTAAATACTCTGATCCCCAAATGCTCAGGGAGACTGATTTTAGTAATAATAAAACTTCAGTTTCCCATAGAGCTAGCTCTGCACAAAATACTCTTTATCTATTGTAATTCCCCTATTTTGAGAAATTGACTCTGTTTAGGCAGTGGGCAATTATACCATGTGAACTTACAGTGAGAAGCTGACCATCTACAAACCAAGAAGAGAGCTCTCTCCAGAAACAAGTTTTACGTCTTGATGATCTTGGACTTCTAGCTTCCAAAATTCTGATAAATAAGTTTCATAAGCCTCCAGTTCATGATATGTCTCACAGCAGAACGAGCAGTCCTTCAAGAATCCCTTACACAGACATAGATCTACTTACACACATTAAAAAAAAAAAAAAAAAAA
>NW_016816104.1:9362-12083 GCF_001698545.2 Rhinopithecus bieti
TTATTTATTTATTTTTTGCCCGTTTTGCTTCTGTAAGATTGCATCAGCCAGGCTCTCCTTCCTCTTTCAAAACCAAAGTATAAAAGAAAATCTAGCCACTGCTTTGGGTCAGAGAGAATTTTGAGTACTAGCTGTATCTTGGTCACCAGCAAATAAAGGACTCCTGAATTAGTCTCAAAGTGTGTCATTTCTCTATAACTTGCTTAGTTAAAACATTTGGAGTACCCAGCAAGATTTATTCACCATCAGACAAGTGCTGGATTCCTTGCAGGCTCCCCAGTCCAGGGCCCTGTAGGCTACCATCTTCCAGAAGGGAACAGATTGACTGCCAGTGTGAGCCCACCAAATTCAACTCCTGAGTCCTCAGTCTCTGGTACTAGAAAAGTAAGTCAGACCTGACTGTTTCTTTGGGAAAGAAACAGCCCCGACGAAAGTCCTCCCTCAGACTCTGTCCACACTCCAGGACACTGGAGGACATAGTCCTGGCTTCTGTCAGGCTTACCTGTTGTGACTCTCTCTCTGTCTCTTTCTCTCTCTCTCTTTCTCTCTCTCTCCTTGTCTTGTTCAGGTCTCAAGGAGACCTTATTTAAACAGGTATAAAAAATTGTAATACACTCTGAGTGAGTAAGTGAGTAAATGTGGAGTTCAAGGGCTCATGCTTGAATTTCCAGTTTATAGCTCCACGGCAAAAGCTATGGAGTTTGAGTGGACCATCAACTGTAGTTCCATGGTGACCTCATAAGGCTTAGTGTAGCATCAGGCATAGCTCCATCCAAGTCAGTGTTTTATACTGGCTTGCCAATGCCAAGAGGAGCCTTAGTCCCTGCAAGGGAAGTGGCCATGTGGGCATCTGACTGATTCCATCACAGGACTCCCTCCCTTTGTCTGTCTATAAAAACTGTCATTATAATGTATATACACCAGTGTCTCTTGTCCTGTCTGGTGTTTGTGTAAGTTTCATGTTTCAGGTCATCAATACTGCCCAAGACAACTGGGTAAGGACTTCTTCAAGGTCCTCCATATGGATTTCTATACCAGGAGGTCAAATCTCTCATTAGTCATTTGGACTGGCCATCCCAATCCTTTCTTTTCTGTCAGAAACAACTCAGGTGTTGTTAGAGGAGGGGTGTGGGAAACACTCTCCTGTTTGGGATTTCTGGCACTATAAATGTTGCTGGCACTTGGATTGCCATACCTCATGCCCCAATGACCAGACTACCTCCTCCTTAGGCCAGTGGGAAATTCAAAATAGCCACCTTGCAGTCCTCTTGCACACCTTTTGTCATCTTGTAACTTTTCCTGTGTCCTTAGATAAGGCTCTGTGCAGAGAAACATATGCCCGTACTGCTTTACTTCATCTGGACCTTTATTCTATCCCTCTGTGTCTACTCTCCTACCTCAGGAAAGATCTGAGTAGCCCCTTTCCTCCTCATCCCTATCTCTTACCCCACACATTTTGTTTTCCTGTCTCACAGCAAGTCCTGTGCCCCTAAGACTTGGTTCTTCTCTCCTCCGTAAAATCCTTAAAGGAAAGGTCAAGCTTGAACTTTTTGCCTTTGAATTATGGAGACACAGGCTATAAGTCAAAAAGGAAAGGTGGATCATGTAGGTCCCAATGGCCTTGAACCTGCCTCTTTTCCTCTGCCTAGATCTCAAAGTTTAAAGAGACAGAACTTCTGTGGCAAGAAGTGTTGGCTCTAGTTGTTTTCCTACTTCTTCTGGTTATAATATTTCTGTTCTTCTGATACTGCAGCCTCACAGGTTGTCAATTTCTATGTCCATACTGGATTTAATATTTCTGCTCAAACCTTGTTAAATTGCCTCCAGAATGGGAAGATCTTTTTCCCAACCTTGTAGAGATTGGAGCCCTCTCAAATATATGCTACAAAATTTCTCCCTGGGCTTCTCAGAGGATTATGGTGTCTGTTTCTTAAAAAAGGCAAACTCAAGACAATCCATGAAGTAGAATGGCCACAGTTTGGAACCAGGTGGCCCCCAGAAGTGTCACTGAATCTCACAGCTCTTCAAGTTGTGTGACAGGTCATTGCTGGAACTCCTGGTCACTTTAATCATTTTCCCTACATTGATCAATGGCTGAGCTTGGTCTGGAGTCCTCCCCCTTGGCTTCACTCATATACCATTCATAATCCTACCTCCAAGGTCCTTTTGAGTCTGACCTCACTGTTATCCTGACCTTCAGCCCCCTCGGGTCCTCCTGTACTGCCTCCTTCTGAAGAAGTGGAAAGTTTTTCTCACCCATTTCCACCATCCTAAAACCCTCCTACTCCCCAAAAATCTTCCCTAGTCTCTTCAACTACATCCCTGTGCCATCTCCACCTACAGCCTCCCAATTATGGCCTCGGCAGGTGGAGGTAGCCCCCCTCCTCCTGCTGAGAGAGGCACAAATCCCTCCATTGATGAGTGTTCTGCTCCATTTTTAGTTTATGTCCTCTTCTCTACCTCTGACCTGTACAACTGGAAGGCTCATAATCACGCCTTCTTTGAAAAGCCCTAGGTATTGACCTCATTGATGGAGTCTGTGCTCAGGACTCAGCAGCCCAGATAGGATGACTGTCAGCAACTCTTTTAAACCCTTTTCACCTCAAAGAGAGGGACCATATCCGAAGTGAGGCCAGAAAGTGTTTCCCCTTATCAGCCGGTAGGCCATAGGAGGAAGCCCAAAACCCCCTGGAGGAGGTTTTTGAATTATGATGAGTCCTG
>NW_016816105.1:0-629 GCF_001698545.2 Rhinopithecus bieti
TGAGGAAGAGGAGAGTCTCATCTCCAGAGTTACTGCATTATTAGATTCAAATGTCCAGTTTTCAATAAAAAACACAAGGCATGCCAAAAACAAGAAAGTATGGTCTTTTAAAGGAAAAACAACAACAGAAACCATCCCAGAGAAAGACCAGATGGTAACTTACTACACAAATACTTTAAAAGAACTTTCTTAAAGATGTCAAGGAACTAAAGGAAGATGTGGACCTAAAAAGAAAAATAAATAAATAAATTCTGGAGCTAAAAGTGTAGTAATTGAAATAAAAGTTCACCAGAGGGATTCAAAGGCAGATTTGAGCAATAGAAGAAAGACTCAGCGAACTTGAAGATAGGACACTTGAAATGATCAAGTCAGAGGAACAGAAATAAAAACGATTGCTGAATAGCAAACAGATATGCATTGTGGAAGTCCCAAAAGAAGAGAGAGAAAGGGGCAGAGAGATCATTTGAAGAAATAATGGCTGAGGCCGAGTGCGGTGACTCACATCTGTAATCCCAGAACTTTGGGAGGCCAAAGTGGGTGGATCACAAGGTCAGGAGTTTGAGACCAGCCTGGCCAATAAGGTGAAACCCCGTCTCTATTAAAAATATAAAATTAGCCGGGTGTGATGG
>NW_016816106.1:0-1480 GCF_001698545.2 Rhinopithecus bieti
AAAAAGACTGAGATTTTAGTTCCAGCTCTGCAACTAAACAACTGTATGACTGGACAGAAGACCCTTATCCTCTGGGTTTCTGTTTACCTATTTCTACAATTGGAATTTGACTACATCATTTCTAGGGGCATTGTTAGCTTTAATATTTAAGAGCAGGAAGTACTTTGTCTGAAAAATGAGAGGTGACAGTTGTGTTGTATCTTGAAGATGCATAGGAGTTTGCACACATATAGGCAAAGAGGTGGAAAGAAGACCTCTTGGATTGCCAGGCAAGGAAGGAGCTTGTGCAAAAGCATACTGGAGTGTTCATTCACAATCCGGTGAGGAGTTTGTTGTGGCTAGAGCATAGGATGCATGTGGGTAGCAGTGGGAAACTGTAAAAAATGAGACTGGGAAGATTATGAAGGGCTTTATAATCCTGTCAGATGCTATGCTTGACAAAATTTTTAATCAGTTAGAGTTCAACCTGAGAAATAAAACCAGTAGGAGATGTATTATATTTTATTAATATAATATATTGTATTAGTCTGTTCTCACATTGCTATAGATAACTACCTGAAACTGGGTAATTTATGAAGAAAAAAGAGGTTTAGTTGACTTACAGTTCTGTAGACTGTACAAGAGGCATGATTGGGAGGCCTCAGGAAACTTAGACATGAAGAGGAAGCAAGTACATCTTCACATGGTGGCAGGAGAGAGAGAGAGAGAGAGCCCAAATGGGGAAGTGCTACTCACTTAAACAACCAGATCTCATGGAAACTCACTCATGATCATAAGAACAGCAAGGGAGAAACCCACCCCCATGATCCAATCACCTCCCACCATGTCCTTCCCCCAACACTGGGCATTATAATTTGACATGAGATTTTGGTGGTGACACAGAGTCAAACTATATAATGTATTAAATGATTTATTTCAAGGAATTGGCTTATGCAACTGTAGGGGCTGGCTAGAGAAGTCCAAAATTTGTAGGACAGGCTGTTAGGTTAGAACTCTGGGGCACAGGCTGAAGCTGCAGTCCACAGGTGAGCTTTCTCAACATTTATGGAGAACTTTTATAGTTTACGGTTCTAATTCTGGTCTGAGAATAGGTTAGTTTAAACAGCTGGTTCCCATTTCAGTAGGTGGCATTGCAGATGAGGTAGCCTTTTATATGTGATGAAAACAAACAGATTTTAATGAGACATTTCTATGAAAACAGAAGAAAAACAAAGGTTAATGTTGCACATAGTTTAGCCAGATGTTGGACTCAAAACATCTTTAGTTGCAGAGGAGGAAGGTGGTGGCAATCTGACACATTTTTTCAAACCTGTATCACAAGGAATAAGCTTCAGCTTTCAGGGCCTCAGGAAAAAGGTAGTAGCAATTTCATTGAGTCCAAATCAGAAAAATGGAAGAAAATTTGAAAGCATTAATTTGGAGGCTTGTAGTTTGAAAAGAATTCAGGATTTATGCCAAATTGTAGAAATGATTTTAAAAC
>NW_016816107.1:0-630 GCF_001698545.2 Rhinopithecus bieti
GCCCCGGCCTGCCCCGCGATGGCCCACGACCCTGCGCCAGCCCGGCGCCAGCCTGCGACTCTGCGCCTGCGCCGGCCTGCGCCGCTTTAGCGGGCGACTCTGCGTCAGCGCTGTGCCTTTGTGAAGGCGGAGCTGCATTCTCCTCAGCCCAGAACCCGAGAGCATCGCGAAGGCGGAGCTGTGTTCTCCTCTGCACAGACCTCGGGGGTACCCTGAAGGCGGAGCAGCGTTCTGCTCAGCCCAGACCCAGGCGTGGGGGGCACCGCGATGGCGGAGCTGCGTTCTGCTCAGCACAGACCCGGAAGACACCGGGAAGGCGGAGCAGTGTTCTCAGCACAGACTTTTGCAGCACCGCCTCGCTTTGGGAAAACTCGGGGCCGAATCCACAGTGAATAAAATCTCCTGTTTGTAGCCCTGAATAATGAAGGTCAGAGACTACTCAGAATGGTTCAGTGTGGAAAACCGGAAACCAAACTCCCCTCTGAATCCTGCGCACCGAGGTTTTCTCCACCCAAGGGTTAGGGTTAGGGTAGGGTTAGGGTTAGGGTTGGGTTAGGGTAGGGTTAGGGTCAGGGTTAGGGTGAGTGTCAGGGTTCGGCCCCGCCCACCTCCCGGTTAGGGTTAGGGTTA
>NW_016816108.1:0-839 GCF_001698545.2 Rhinopithecus bieti
AAGCTTTACCATTCCAATAAATGCACTCCACAGGTCAGTTCTGGGGAGGAGACCCCTAAAATGCAGTGAGCATTGTATTCTGTCTTCGGAGAATTGTAGTTAAAAAGCCACAAAATTGGCTGGGTACGGCAGCTCATGCCTGTAATCCCAGCACTTTGGGAGGCCGAGGTGAGTGGATGAGGTCAGGAGTTCGAGACCAGCCTGGTCAATATGGTGAAACCCCATCTCTACTAAAAATGCAAAAAAAAAAAAAACTAGCTGGGTATGGTGGTGGGTGCCTGTAATTCCAGCTACTCAGGAGGCTGAAGTAGGAGAATTACTTGAACCTGGGAGGCAGAGGTTGCAGTGAGCCAAGATCTTGCCACTTGCACTCCAGCCTGGGTGACAAAGCAAGACTCCATCTCAAAAAAGAAACAAAACGAAACAAAAAAAACTCTCAAAACCAAAAGGAATCTTTCTACCATGTCACGTTATAACCAGGAAGGAGATTTGGGGTTATGACCATTTAGAAGAAAGATGAAGATACATGCAGTAGAAATAGTATTAAAATAATTCATTAAGGCAGGGTGCGGTGGCTGAAGCCTGTAATCCCAGCACTTTGGGAGGCCGAGACGGGCGGATCACGAGGTCAGGAGATCGAGACCATCCTGGCTAACACGGTGAAACCCCGTCTCTACTTAAAAATACAAAAAACTAGCCGGGAGAGGTGGCGGGCACCTGTAGTCCCAGCTACTCGGGAGGCTGAGGCAGGAGAATGGCGTAAACCCGGGAGGCGGAGCTTGCAGTGAGCTGAGATCCGGCCACTGCACTCTAGCCCGGGCGACAGAGCGAGACTCCAT
>NW_016816109.1:0-1478 GCF_001698545.2 Rhinopithecus bieti
TGATGGACATTTGGGTTGATTCCAAGTCTTTGCTATTGTGAATAATGACGAAATGAACATACGTGTGCATGCGTCTACATAGCAGCATGATTTATAATCCTTTGGGTATATACCCAGTAGTGGGATGGCTGGGTCATATGGTACTTCTAGTTCTAGATCCTTGAGGAATTGTCACACTGTCTTCCACAATGATTGAACTAGTTTACAATCCCACCAACAGTGGGACTACTTCCTCTTAAATGCAACTGATATGAAGTTATTTACGGATTATTTTATTATCATTTTGGTGCCTATAAGATATATAATGATGCCCTCTCTTTCATTCCTGATATTGGCAATTTGTGTTTTATCTCTTCTTTTTTAAAACTGGTCTTAAAAGAGCACATAAATTTTATTAATCTTTCCAAAGATTAATGTGCTTTGTTAATTTGATTTATTGCTTCCCTAATTTCTATTTCATTGCTTTCTGTTCTTATCTTTATAATGCCTGTTACATGTGCTGTTAAAATAATGTATATTCTACATTATTGGATGTAGCCTTCTATAACTGTCATTTATGGCAAGTTAATTAATAGTTTGTTCACATCTGCTATATGTAGAATTTTCATTTGATTCTTTTGTATAGCTTTTGTTTCTGCACTGGGGATCTCCTGTTATTATGAACACCTTTTAAGTTTTGAACATTTATAGTAACTGCTTTAAAGCCCTTCTCTGCTAATTCCAACATCCAAAAAAAAAGGAAAAAAACTTTTTTTCTTTCTGTGTAAACAGATGAAGAAATTGAAAACTATGCAAGCTGTTCCTTTAGGATGCACTTTCTTGAATTCTTTTCTACACATGCGCAATTCAGGAGTCAGCCCATAATTTTAGAAGAGTTTGTACACAGAATTGGGACTCCTCTCTCTGTGGTTTTCTCCTTTTATGAAATTTCCTAATCAACTTTTAGTCATTTGGGCAGCTCTAAACTCTGTCTTCTGACATTTCATACCATTAACACTGACGTTTTCTGCCTAAGGTCTCACTATCTTACACTGCATGACGTTGGAAAAGCTAGATAAATGGGGATCTTATTCATCGCTGTTCCTTTCTTTCGAGTCAAATAGTTTCCCTCCAGTTTCTGTCCACATGCCATCACTCTGCAGTGTCTTCAAATATTTTTTTTATAGCTTATAATCATTTATGATTAATAAATGAATGTATTCCCAGTGAATAAGAAAACACAAGTATGAAACCTGCCCTTTTCAGAAACTTCATTGTTAACTTTCCACAACTGCTTCTTTCAATCTCAACCTTTAATCTGCCTCACAAAATCGATGTTTTCAAAACAGTTTATCAACAAAGTATATAAAGTAGCAAAGTATATAAAGTAGCAAAGCAATCTAAGAATTTTAATAGAGCCATTGAAAATGCAAATGCATGCTTAATCATAGTGAATTGTGGTACATAGTTTCTAATAAACAAAAAAATAGCTAAAACAT
>NW_016816110.1:0-628 GCF_001698545.2 Rhinopithecus bieti
CGGGGGTGGCGGGGTGGCCACCGGGTGGACAGTGCACGGAGGAGCAGGGGGCCATGGGCTGAGTTTGGCCCTGGACCCTGCCCAGCAGTCAGCGTGGTCATTAGGTGGGCGAGGACGGGCGGGAGTGGGAGACACGCCTGCCAGGACAGCTCGGGCTGCCGCGGGGGTGCCCGGCCGCGCAGCGGAGCAGGATGGGCTGGAGTGCTGTCGGGGCGCCGGTCCCCCGCGTCTCGGGGCTGCCCGGGCACCTGGAGAGGGTTCTTCGAGGCCTCCGTCCATCCTGCGCCCGCGCCTCACCTTCCCCCACTCGGCGGCGGGTCCCCCGGAGCGATGAGCCGCCCGTGCCTGGTGCTCGGACGCCCGGAGGTTTCCAGGACACCAAGGCTAACGGTGGGTATTGAATGCGCTCGAGTTGTTCACGGCCCGGCGTGGGTTCCAAAAACCGCCTTTGGTGAAACCAGCTGCCCTGGCAGCCGCCCCCACATCGGGGTGTGCCTGGGCCTGGGCCTGGGCCCCGCAGGTGGCTCTCGGGGCCGCCGGTTCTCGGGGCCGCCGGTTCTCGGGGCCGCGGGTTCTCGGGGCCGCCGGTTCTCGGGGTCGCCGGTTCTCGGTGCCGCCAGTTCTCGGG
>NW_016816111.1:0-10129 GCF_001698545.2 Rhinopithecus bieti
CTGGGTGTGGTGGTGGGCACCTGTAGTCCCAGCTGCTTGGGAGGCTGAGGCAGAAAATGGCGTGAACTCGGGAGGTAGAACTTTCAGTGAGCTGAGATCACGCCACTGAACTCCAGCCTGGGCAACAGAGTGAGACTCTGCCTCAAAACAAACAAACAAACAAACAAGCAAAACAGGATGCCCAGTTAAAATTGATTTTGAAAAAATAGTGAAAATTATTATCACCATTATTTTATTTTCATTTTTTTGAGACGGAGTCTAGCTCTGTCGCCCTGGCTGGAGTGCAGCGGCACGATCTTGGCTCACTGCTCCCTCTGCCTCCTGGGTTCAAGCAATTCTCCTGCCTGAGCCTCCCAAGTAGCTGGGACTACAGGCGAGTGCCACCACTCCCGGTTAATTTTATATTTTAGTAGAGACGGGGTTTCACCATGTTAGTCAGGATGGTCTTGACCTCCTGACCTCATGATTCACCCGCCTTGGACTTCCAAAGTGCTGGGATTACAGACGTCAGCCACCGCGCCCGGCCTGAAAAATTATTTAGTATAAGTATGTCCCAAATAACATGGGACATTCTCATAACAAAAAAAATAAATAATCATTCATTGTTTTCTAATTTAACTGGGAATCCTGTATTTTTATCTGATATGTTCAGCAACCCTGTGGACTTTCTCTGGCTTCAAGAGAATACTCAGCCTGGGCAAAGGGCAAAGGAACAACGAGGATGAGTGCCACCCTCTCCAGCCCTTGTTGGGACACTTCTGAGCTGTGCCCGCTCAGGGGCACTGAGCCTCTGCTGCCTGCAGCAGTGACCTGCAGCTTTTTGGCTTTCCCCCCTTGATCTCTCTTCCCCACACGCCTGCTCTGGTGCCTCTTAGGGTCACCTCCCAAAGAAACTCCCAGTACTGAAGTTCTTGTCTCAGGGTCTTTTTTTTTTTTTTTTTTTTTTTTTGAGACGGAGTCTTGCCCTGTAACCCAGGCTAGAGTGCAGTGACACAATCTTGACTCACTGCAACCTCTGCCTCCTGGGTTCAAGCAATACTCCTGCCTGAGCCTCCCGAGTAGCTGGGACTACAGGCGTGTGCCACCATGCCTGGCGAATTTTTTGTATTTTTTAGTAGAAACAGGGTTTCACTATGTTGGCCAGGACGGTCTTGATCTCCTGACCTCATGATCCATCTGCCTCGGCTCCCAAAGTGCTGGGATTACAGGTGTGAGCCACCGTGCCCGGCCTATTTTAGGAGAACTCAAACCAAGACAGGAAGAGCTGGGTAAACACTAACTTTAATGACGGCCATTATTCCAATTATTCACTCACATTTCCTCTTACTGTAGAGGAAAATAAACAGGAATGTAATAATCACAGCTAACATTAATTAAGCGTCTACTGGATATGATACATGTTCCAGATGTACTAACTCACTTCTCAACAACAACCCTCTGAAATATCTTTAGGTCCATTTTACACATGGGGAAACCAAGGCACAGAGAGCCTGAGCAACTTAACATCTCATTGCCAGCAAGCAACAGAGCAGAATTCACACCTGGAAAGTGGGGCTTAATAAAATGTAAAATTGTTCTATAAATAGATAAAGTGTTATTAAAAAGAAAAATAGCCGGGCGCAGTGGCTCACGCCTGTAATCCCAGCACTTTGGGAGGCCGAGGCGGGCGGATCACGAGGTCAGGAGATCGAGACCATCTTGGCTAACACGGTGAAACCCCATCTCTACTAAAAATACATAATATTAGCTGGGCGAGGTGGCGGGCGTCTGTAGTCCCAGCTACTCCGGAGGCTGAGACAAGAGAATGGCGTAAACCCGGGAGGCGGACCTTGCAGTGAGCCAAGATGGCGCCACTGCACTCCAGCCTGGGCGACTGAGCGAGACTCCGTCTCAAAAAAAAAAAAAAGCAAAATAGAATGAATTTTGAAATGTCAGTTAATGTACTTATTCATTTTATTCTTGAGACAGAGTGTCACTCTGTTACCCAGGCTGGAGTGCAGTGGTGCAATCATGGCTCACTTCAACCTCCAACTCTTGGGCTCAAGTGATCCTCTCACCTCAGCCTCCTGAGTAGCAGGTGGGCACCACTCAGGGCCCACGTGTTCACATTAGGCTGCAGTGCCTCTCCAAGCCCCAGAATGATATCCAAGCCCCTTGGCCTGATCCTCAAGTCTTTCTTTGACCTGGTCATCCCTACCACCTGCCCTTTCTTCTCCAACTACCTTGAATCACTTGAAGAATCTCCAGGCCTCACGCCTTTCATTGCTGCTCCTTCTGCCTTGAACACCCTTCCTCCTTGTCATTCCCACTTTTCAGATCTCACATCGGTGTGCACTGCCTCCTCCAGGAAGCCTCTTGGCACACACCCCAGAGTCTGTCAGGCTCCTCCAGGTTCCCATGGCCTCCCAGGTATCCCCTATTTGATCACAAGCACGGGCTTTGGAGGAGTTGATAGAGGAGTGGGCAGCCGAGTGAGAGGCACCATGAGGAGTGGGCGACTGAGTAAGAGGCACCGTCCTGCCTCATGGTTAGCTCAAAAATCGATAAACCAGCACCCAGTGGGCACCTACTGTATACAAGGCACTGTTGTCAGTGCTGGGGCTACCCATGGAAGCAGACAGACAAAAATCCCTGCACTAACAGGCCGACTTTCTCCTGGGCAGGCAGATGATAAACACAGTAAGTAGGATGGAGGTGGTCCAAGGAGAGCACACGAGGGAGGGTGCTGGGCGTTCATGTTGTTTGCATGGCCATGAGAGCATGTTGCATGGGCATCGATGTTCCCACATTCCCGTGAGGGCTCCTCTACCATCTTGCAACACACACTGGCCCCTCCAGCTTCACTTCTTTTTTTTTGTTTTGTTTTGTTTTTTGAGATGAAGTATTGGTCTGTCACCCAGACTAGAGTGCAGTGGCATGGTCTTGACTCACTGCAACCTCTGCCTCCCGGGTTTAAGCCATTCTCCTGCCTCAGCCTCCCAAGTAGCTGGGACTACAGGCGGGCACCACCATGCCCGGTTATTTTTTGTATTTTTAGTAGAGACGGGGTTTCAACATGTCGGCCTGGCCGGTCTCCAACTCCTGACCTCAGGTGATCCGCCCGCCTCGGCCTCAAAGTGTTGGGATTACAGATGTGACCCACCACGCCCGGCTTTTTTTTTTTTTTTTTTTTTTTGGTGGAGTTTCGCTCTTGTTGCCCAGGCTGGAGTGCAATGGCATGATCTCAGCTCACCACAACCTCTGCCTCTCGGGTTCAAGTGATTCTCCTGCCTCAGCCTCCCGAGGAGCTGGGATTGCAAGCATGTACCACCATGCCTGACTCATTTTGTATTTTTGGTAGAGACGGAGTTTCTCAGTGTTGGTCAGGCTGGTCTCAAACTCCTGACCTCAGGTGATCCGACTGTCTCGACCTCCCAAAGTGCTGGGATTACAGGCGTGAGCCACTGCGCTGGGTTCGGCTTCACCTCTTTAATAAGCACTCACCCTGTGCTAGACAATGGATATTCCGTGTTGTGTTTATTGTGTACTGCCTGTCCCTCTGTGTCAGCTTCCTGAGGCAGTGACTTTGCTCATCCTTGTCCCTGCTGTATCTCTGGTGCCCAACACAGTATGTAGCACACGGTAAGTACTCAGGAAAGAGTTGTGGAGTATACGTTTTGCGGAAGGGGAAACTGAATCTCAGGGAAGGAAGACGATTTGCTCGAGGCCACATGAAAATTAGAAATCAGGACAGGGATGTGAGCAGGGTCTGTGGCTCCGAGACCGAGGCTCCTCTCTGGGTGACTCTTCCCTGGATTCTGGCCTCATTTGGACCCCCAGGGCCCCCGACCTGAGCCTGGGGCAGAGCTGGGACCCAGGCAGGCGAGGCTGAGCTGCTAGCTGAGAGTCGCCAGCAGAGAGCGCTGTCTACACGTGTCTGGGCGCAAGGAGGCACCAGTAGGGCTGAGCCTGGGGAGAAAGAGGGAGTGGCGGGTAATGGGGTGGTGGGGTGGTGGGGCGACAGGATGGGGAGGAGACTGAGGCAGGGGGGCTGTGGGAACCTGCAGGAGAACTTTTCCAGCTGGATGAAAGCAGGTTTCCCAGGAGTTTATTTTTTAACTGTATGCTGAAAAATAAATGGGAGGTGATGTTTGAGATAGCGAAGTGTGTTCCAGGTGGAGGGAACAGCATGTGCGAAGGCCCAGAGCCGGCCTCCGGATCTTTTCAGTATGCATCTTGGTCAGGGGACGATGGTCGGCCAGGGCATGTGCGTGGCTGCCTGGAGTCCTGCAGCCCTGGCCTCGGTGAGTCTTCGGGCACAGATGGAGGGGTAAAGAAGGTACTCCTGCCGAAATTTAATTACGCCCAGGCGTGGTATCCCAGCACCTTGGGAGGCCAAGGTGAGAGGACTGCTTGAGGCCAGGAGTTCGAGACCAGCCTGGGCAACACAGTGAGATGTGATCTCTACAAAAAGTTTAAAAATTAGCCAGATGTGGTGGCATACACTGGTAGTCCCAGCTACTCTGGAGGCTGAGGTGGAAGGATCATGTGAGCACAAGAAGTGGAGGCTGCAGTGAGCTGAAGGGGCCACTGCACTCCAGCCTGGGTGACAGAGCAAGACCGTGCCTAAAAAACAACCAAATAAGTAAATCCCCTAGTCTCAGGTATTCTGTTAGAGCAACACGAAACACACTAAGACACTAAGACAGGGAGGAAGGGACCAGGTGGGCTCCCACAGTCCTGTCCAGTCACTGGGCCTGTGCAGCACAGCACTTCCTGGGTGCATCAGCACGGAGCCTTTCCTGAGTGCTGCTGCCATCTGTCCTCCAGTTATGAAGGGAACAAGAGACCCAGAAGGGGTGGGGTCGGCCCATGGTCTCCCTTGCTCACAGCCCTGGGCTGGAGCCCTTGTACACAGCTGCCTCCTGGTCAGCCAGGAAAGGCTCACTGGAGGAGGAGGGGTAGGTCAGGCCTCTTCCCAGCCTCAGAACAGGACATGTGTGGGGGATGTTGGTGTCTTCTACACTGGGGCCTGCCCACCTTCTTCCCCCAATGTTCCTCCATCCTGCTCTGAGTGCTGTGCAGAGGACCCTGGACTATGGGGTTCATCCTTCCCTAGGGAGCTTTCAAGGGCCCACAGAGCCCGCTCCCCGCACCCCATGGAGGCGCAATGATAGCACAATTACCAGCACTGTTAACCTGCTGGAGTTGGAACCTGGAGTCCTGGAAGGTCAGAGGTCAAGCTGGGGGGCTGGGGGGACTGCCTGCACTGGCCACTGCAGTGCAGAGAAGGTGAGGTGACCTCAATCTGAGAGACTGGAGACCAGGGCTGGGTGAGGATGCATGGGAACTGGGTGGATGGGGACTGGGTGGATGCATACAGGGTGGATGGGGACTGGGCAGATGGATACTGGGTGGATGGGGACTGGGTAGATGGGTACTGGGTGGATGGAGACTGGGTGGATGGAGACTGGGTGGATGGGGACTAGGTGGATGGAGACTAGGTGGATGGGGACTGGGTGGATGGAAACTGGGTGGATGGAGACTGGGTGAATGGAGACTGGGTGGATGGGGACTGGGTGGATGGAGACTGGGTAGATGGATACTGGGTGAATGGGGACTGGGTGTTTTTGAGACAGAGTCTCACTCTGTCACCCAGACTGGAGAGCAGTGGGGCTATCTCGGCTCACTACAACCTCTGCCTCCCGGGTTCAAGCAATTATCCTGCCTCAGCCTCCTGCGTAGCTGGCATTACAGACACCCGCCACCTCGCCCGGTTAATATTTTTGTTTTTTTTTTTTTCACTAGAGACAGGGTTTCACCATGTTGGCCAGGCTGGTTTCAAACTCCTGACCTTGAGTAATCCACCCACTTCAGCCTCCTAAAGTGCTAAGATTACAGGCCTGAGCCACCGAGCCCAGGTGTTTGTTTTTTGATACAGGGTCTCACTCTGTCGCCCAGACTAGAGTGCAGTGGTGCTATCATAGCTCATTGCAGCCTCAATCTCCTGGGCTCAAGTGATCCTCCCACTTCAGCCTCCTGAGTAGCTGGGACTACAGGTGCACACTGCCATGCCTGCCTAGTTTTTTATTTTGTAGAGATGGGGTTTCACCATGTTACCATGGTCTTGAACTCCTAAGCTCAAGTGATCCACCCACCTCGGCCTCCCAAAGTACTGGGATCACAGGCATGAGCCAACGTGCCCAGCCTGAATGGCCGCTTTTGATGGAGCACTTACTATGTGTCGCTAAACCCCTCTGAACCTCAGTTTCCTCCTTTGTAGTGTGGGACTTGCTCGAGGACTCACTGCTGGCTTTGGGGAGCACAGAGAGAACCCAGGTCTTTGTGATTCCGAAGTCTAGGTTCTTCCATCTGCAACTGCCCTTTCCAGAATTGGTCCCACCCCAGGGGGATCAGTCAGGTGATGTGAGATCCTGCTCGGGGCTGTGGAAAGGGAATGGGGGCTGGGCGCAGTGGCTCAAGCCTGTAATCCCAGCACTTTGGGAGGCTGAGATGGGTGGATCATGAGGTCAGGAGATCGAGACCATCCTGGCTAACACGGTGAAACCCCGTCTCTACTAAAAAAATACAAAAAACTAGCCGTGCGAGGTGGCAGGCGCCTGTAGTCCCAGCTACTTGGGAGGCTGAGGCAGGAAAATGGCGTAAACCCAGTAGGCGGAGCTTGCAGTGAGCCGAGATCTGGCCACTGCACTCCAGCCTGGGTAACAGAGCGAGACTCCGTCTCAAAAAAAAAAAAAGAAAAGAAAAGAAAGAAAGGGAATGGGAAGTCAAGGCACCCTGTCTGGTCCCATGCTGATCCACCTGGGATACCCATCTGAGAAACAGGGGTGGGGACCAGACTGGATGATGCAAATGGCATGTGGCATTGACCCTCACCCTGGCCATGGCCTCCAGGTGGGCACAGTGCACTCCCTGTCTCTGGACTCTGGGCTCAGCCATGTAACTTGCTTTGGTCAAAGGGATGGCAGTGGATATAACAAGACCAAAGGCTTGAGGTGCACTTCCACAGTGGGACTGTCTTCTTGTGCTTCTGCTATGAGAAGATCATCCCCCTGCATGGCTGCCGGCCCTTCAGCCTCGCCCCACCAAGAGACACATGGAACAGCCGGAGCCCAGCCTAGAGCCTGTATCCCAGCCTAGCCTGAGGCAGAGCCACCCAGCCAAGACCAACTGACCCTCAGCTAACCTGTAGATGCATAAGGGGGAATTCAATGATTGTTCTAAGCCACTGAGTTTTGGGGTTGTTTGTTATGTGGCATTATTGCAGTGATAGCTAATACAAGCCTGACATCACTGTACAACTCTTGGACTCTGAGCTGCATTTACGTCCTGAATCCACCACTTACTGAGAATCAGGTGTTTATTATTATTATTAATTTTACTCCATCAATTTCAAGTTTTCCATAAGAGACATAGATAATGTAAAGGTCAAAATTTTGGGGCAACAAAACAGAGATAACTACAAAATCTCTGGCAAACAATAGTTGCTACCTTTGCACCAAGCTGAGCTCTCAGCTTCCTGACAGGCATGGCAAAGAGAGGAAGAAGATGCACTATTCATATGCTGGGGAGCATCCAGGTCCCACGGGCTGCATCCCACAGGCTGGTGACCTCCCCACTGGGGCCCTCTTCACATTGCTGTGGGATATCAGCATAATCTTTTCCCCAGCTTTCTTCCTTCCAGACCCTGCTCCAGTGTTACCTCAACTTGAAGCCTTCCTGGCTGTTAGAATTTCTCACAGCAGATTGCCTCAGTCACTCATTAGTTCATCCCGTATCTACTGGCATCAACCTATGTTGTGCTTAGAAAAGACGTATCAAGGCCGGGCACGGTGGTTCATGCCTGTAATCCCAGCACTTTGTGAGGCCAAGGCAGGTGTATCATGAGATCAAGAGATCAAGACCATCCTGGCCAACATGGTGAAACTCCGTGTCTACTAAAAAAATACAAAAAAATTAGCCGGGCGTGGTAGTGAGCACCAGTAGTTCCAGCTACTTGGGAGGCTGAGGTGGGAGAATCACTTGAACCCGGAGGTGGAGCTTGCAGTGAGCCGAGATTGTGCCACTGCACTCCAGCCTGGCGACAGAGCGAGAGGCTGGGCACTGTGGCTCATGCCTGTAATCCTAGCACTTTGGGAGACCAAGGCGGAGGATTGCCTGAGCTCAGGAGTTCAAGACCAGTCTGGGCAACACGGTGAAACTCCCGTCTCTACTAAAATACAAAAGAAATTAGCTGGGCATGGCGGCATCCACCTGTAGTCCCAGCTACTTGGGAGGCTGAGGCAGGAGAATGGCTTGAACCCAGGAGGCAGAGGTTGCAGTGAGCCGAGATCACATCCCTGCATTCCAGCCTGGGTGACAGAGCAAGACTCCATCTCTAAAAAAATAAAAAGAAAAAAAAGAAAAGAAAAGATGTATCGAGTGAATAATGAATAAATGAGTGAATAAGGAAATGAATTTACAGATGGGGAAGTGAATTAATGAAGTTAAAAGCAAGTACATGGAAGAAAGCGTTTGTTTACCTGAGTCTGAAGAGCAGAGTTACTTAGCGGAAGGAGCCCTAAGTGGAGGCACTGGCGTTTGAGGTGGTCTGGCCTATACATTTGTAAAGAATGCTTGAGAAGTTTCTTGAGGGGTTCTGGGAGCTGAGGACCACATCAGAATTCTACCTGAGAACAATTTGTTAGCTGTCACAGTGCAAAGCATGGTGGTTGAACTCAAATGCCGCCCAGCAGATGACAGGGACACTTTCCACCTAGTTCAGGAACATAGGCTAAGGCACTTCAGGGAGTTTTTGTTTGTTTGTTTTTAATTTTTTTGAGATAGGGCCTCACTTCGTCACCCAGGCTGACTGCAGTGATGCGATCTTGACTCATTGCACCCTGGAACTCCTGGGCTCAAGGGATTCTCCTACCTCAGCCTCCTGAGTAGCTGGGATCACAGGCTTGCCCCACGATGCCCGGCTAATTTTTAAATTTTTTTCTAGAGAGGGGGTCTCGCTTTGTTGCCCAGGCTGCTCTCAAACTCCTGGCCTCAAGTGGTCCTTCCACCTCAGCCTCCTAAAGTGCTCCGATTACAGGCATGAGCCACTGTGCCCAGGTGGGGAGTATTCTTATGTCCCCAAAATGCAGGATCTGCCTCCAGTTGATTTATCTTTAGTGAATAAGGATGAAAATGCCATCTATTTCCTGGAACATTCTCTTGGCCTTCAACCAAAAATGGTTAAAACAGATCTTGAAGAAGAGCTAGTTAAGTGGGGCAAAATGGGAGCCTGTGGTCATGAAGAAGGCAGCGTCCTTGGGATACAGAGATGAGAGTATTGTGAGCCTACAGAAGGACTGTAGGAGCCCACAAGAAAGAAATAGCCCTAGTGAATGCGCTGACTGTTAATCTACATCTTCTACTGTTATCCAGGGTCTCACTCTGTTGTCCAGGCTGGAGTACAGTGGCACAATCATAGCTCACTGCAGCCTCAACTTCCCTGGCTCAGGTGATCCTCCCATCTTAGCCTCTCAGGTAGCTGGGACTACAGGCACACACCACCATGCCAGACTAATTTTTGTATTTTTTTTTTTTTTATAGAGATGGGGTCTTGCCATGTTGCACAGGCTAGTCTTGAACTCCTTGGATTACAGGAGTGAGTCACCGCGCCCAGCCTTAGTCCAGTTATTGTTTCAGCCTATACCAAACGGTATAAAATTCTTATAGAAGCCAAAGCTTTCTCTTTTAATCATTATACTATTGAGTCACAGCTACAACTCCATGGAGTTAACATTGAGGAAAGTGGGGATTATAAAGCCAAGAGGGGGGAAGAAACCTTAAGAATAAAGGATATCGGCCAGGCACAGTGGCTCAAGCCTGTAATCCCATCACTTTAGAGGCCAAGGCAGGCGGATCAACAGAGGTCAGGAGTTTGAGACCAGCCTGGCCAACACCGAGAAACCCCGTCTCTACTAAAAATACAAAAATTAGCCAGGCATGGTGGCAGGCGCCTGTAATCCCAGCTACTCAGGAGGCTGAGGCAGGAGAATCGCTTGAACCTGGGAGGCGGAGGTTGCAGTGAGCTGAGATTGTGCCATTGCACTCCAGCCTGGGGGGACAAGAGCGAGACTTCATCTCACAAAAAAAA
>NW_016816111.1:10332-14476 GCF_001698545.2 Rhinopithecus bieti
AAAAAAAAAAAAAAAAAGAATAAAGGATATCAGCTGGGCATGGTGGCGCTGATGGCTCACACCTGTAATCGAGGCACTTTGGGAGGCCAAGATGGGTGGATCACTTGAGGTCAGGAGTTTGAGACCAACCTGGCCAACATGGTGAAACCCCGTCTCTACTAAAAATACAAAAAAATTAGCTGGGTGTGGTGATGTGTGCCTGTAATCCCAGCTACTCAGGAGGCTGAGACAGGAGAATCACTTGAACCCAGGAGGTGGAGATTGCAGTGAGTCAAGATTGCATCACTGTACTCCAGCCCGGGTGACAGAGCAAGACTCCATCTCAGAAAAAAAAGAATAAAGGATATCCCTGAAGCAACTGAGAAGGGAGGAGGCTCGATTATAGCAATCCTGTTGAGTGGGCTGCATTTTTATACTGGGCAGCTCTTTTTATTTTTTTATTTTTTGAGACGGAGTCTTGCTCTGTTGCCCAGGCTGGAGTGCAGTGGTGAGATCTTGGCTCACTGCAAGCTCCACCACCTCCTGGGTTAACACCATTCTCCTGCCTCAGCCTCCCTAAAAGCTGGGACTACAGGCACCCGCCACCACGCCTGGCTAATTTTTTTGTATTTTCAGTGGAGACAAGGTTTCACCATGTCAGCCAGGATGATCTCGATCTCCTGACCTTGTGATCCACCCACCTCAGCCTCCCAAAGTGCTAGAATTACAGGCATGAGCCACCGCGCCCGGCCCTGGGCAGCGCTTTAATATACCTGCTACCACGAAAGTTGGACAAGTGAAGAGATATTTTGCTGGCTTGATCTAGCACGTACAGTTGGAAATACTGAACTCCACTTACATGACGGAAGAGTTGACTTTGCCTACCGGTGTTCCCACAATAGTTTGAATGCAGGAGCAGGAGGTCTTGCAGGCACTTTTTCCATGAAAAGCATGCCCATATGATTAAAACTGTGCTGGTGGGGTGGTTTGCTGTGAACTCAGCACCAGATTTGAGATGGATAACCAACTGCAGTTAATCCCTGGGGTCAGTGGATTCCAAATTTCTTTTTTTTTTTTTTTTGAGACGGAGTCTCGCATTGTCGCCCATGCCGGAGAGCGGTGGCGTGATCTCAGCTCACTGCAAGCTCCACCTCCCAGGTTCATGCCATTCTCCTGCCTCAGCTTCCCAAGTAGCTGGGACTACAGGCGCCCGCCACCACACCCGGCTAATTTTTTGGAGTTTTAGTAGACTGGTTTCACCACGTTAGCCAAGATGGTCTCAATCGCCTGACCTCGTGATCTGCCCGCCTCGGCTTCCCAAAGTGCTGGAATTACAGGCGTGAGCCACGGCACCCAGCCGGAATCCAAATTTCAAATCCTTCCATTTTGCTGGTCTGTTTCTTACACACTAGTTTGGAGATCTTTAGGCAGGCAGTGATTAAAGCATTGTGGAGAAAATCTATTCTACTAACTGGTTATCCAGAATACCTGATTTAGCACTGCTATGGCAAAAATAAAGCAGAATCTAAGAAGCCAATGGTGAATACCATTACTCCATCCCATATGGAGGATCAGGGCTACCAGATGACACTAACATTTTTCTGTTCCAAAGAAAGATGTTTTCCAAGAGGTAGAAAAAAGAGGAGTGGTTTATGACAAGTGGAATCCAAATGGCATTCAAGTGGCTCCAGTTCCTTTCTATCATTCTTTCCATGATGTTTATAAATTTATCAATCTGGGCTGGGTACAGTGGCTCACACCTGTAATCTCACCACTTTGGGAGGCCGAGGCCAGAGGATCACTTGAGCCTAGGAGTTTGAGAACAGCCTGGGCAACATAGTGAGACGCTGTCTCTATAAAAAAAAAAAAATTATTTTTAATTAGCCAGGCATGGTGGCACACACCTATAGTCCCTGCTACCCAGAAGGCTGAAGCAGGAGGATCACTGGATACCAGGAGATCAAGGCTGCAGTGAGCTGTGATGGCACCACTGCACTCCAGCCTGAGCAACAGAGTGAGACCCTGTCTCCAAAAAAAAGAAAAAAAATTATCAATTTGCTCACTTCTGTACTTCACTCTGCAGAAACAAATAATTAGCAGTGTTTTCTAGAACAACTTAAGCAAATTATACTGAAAGTTGATGTGGTTTTTTTTTTAACCATTATTCAATTTTTAGTTATTGAAAGTATTTTAGAATTGATTGCATGTAGCTGGCAGTAAGTAATATACTTTACAGAAAAAAACATAAAATAAGTACATGAAACAAGTAAGACTAAGGAGTGATGGATGGGCTAAGGAAATTGCTTTTATTTTATACAAGTTTATTGAAAACCTCCTGCACTTATCCCTGAGAGAGGATGCAGATATGGCCCCTGCTTATGAGAAGCACAGGTCTAAGGGGGGAGGCAGATTCAGACCCAGCCAATCATCGCTGAAGGTGATCAGCGCTGTGACAAGGGAGTCCCAGGGACTGAAGGGCCCGAGAAAGTCCCAGTCCATCATGGAGGTCAGGGAAAGCTCCCTGGGGATGGAAAGAAATGGGTTGTACAGGAATTTGCCAGGGGAAGAGGTGGGAGAAGATGGAGCAACATGAGCAAAGGGTGAGGAATGAGAAGAACTAAGCAAATGCGAAGGAGAAATAAATGGAGCTTCTAGAAATTTAACACCTTGTAATATATTAAAAACTCAATGGAGAGTTTAAACGATAGTTTAGACAAAGCTGAATAAAGAATTCATAATCTGGAAGATGGATTTGAAGAAATTATCCAGAATTCAACCCAGAAAGAAAAATAAATGGAAAATAGGGGAAAAAAAGAATAATTCTGAGAAACTGAAGAAGGAGGGGGAGGAGGAGGAGGTGGCAGCAGCAGCAGTAGCAAGGAGAAGGAGAAGAAAAAAGAGAGGCCGGGCGCGGTGGCTCAAGCCTGTAATCCCAGCACTTTGGGAGGCCGAGACGGGCGGATCACAAGGTCAGGAGATCAAGACCATCCTGGCTAACCTGGTGAAACCCCGTTTCTACTAAAAAAATACAAAAAACTAGCCAGGCGAGGTGGTGGGCACCTGTAGTCCCCGCTACTTGGGAGGCTGAGGGAGGAGAATGGCATAAACCCGGGAGGCGGAGCTTGCAGTGAGCCGAGATCCAGCCACTGCACTCCAGCCTGGGCGACAGAGCGAGACTCCGTCTCAAAAAAAAAAAAGAAAAAGAAAAAAGAGAAGAAGAAGGAGGAGAAGGAGAAGGAGGAGGAGGAGGAGGAGGAGGAGGAGAAGAGGAGGAGGAGGAGAAAACAAACAAACAAAAAAAGTGGTTAGGAGCCAGGGAGAATACAACAGGAAGATCTAACAACATAGGTAGCAGTTCCAGACAGAGAAGAGAAAATGAGACAAATGCAGTATTTGAAAACATAAACTCTGACGTTTTTTCTCCATATCTAATAAGCACCACCAAATGCATAGATTCTAGAGATCTAATGAATCCCAACCAAGCAAGATAGGTAGGAAGAAATTCATGCCTGGACATACTGTAGTGAAAATATAGAACATCAAAGTCAAAGAAGAGACCCTAGAAGCAACCAGAGAGAAAGGAGAGCAGACTCTTTAAGTGTTTCAGTGTTACAACAGTGAGATATTCAAGGGCAGGGAGTATAGGGAAATGGGGCTCCAGTAGAGCCAATTATTAAGGGTGATTTTGAGCCAGAACATGATGACATTTGTGTTTTAGGATCTGAGTATAGCTGGGCGCGGTGGCTCAAGCCTGTAATCCCAGCACTTTGGGAGGCCGAGGCGGGCGGATCACGAGGTCAGGAGATCGAGACCATCCTGGCTAACACGGTGAAACCCCGTCTCTACTAAAAGTACAAAAAACTAGCCGGGCGAGGTGGCGGGCGCCTGTAGTCCCAGCTACTCGGGAGGCTGAGGCAGGAGAATGGCGTGAACCCAGGAGGCGGAGCTTGCAGTGAGCTGAGATCCAGCCACTGCACTCCAGCTCGGGCGACAGAGCGAGACTCCGTCTCAAAAAAAAGAATCTGAGTATAGAAAGCCAGGTGTGCTGCTCAAACCTGTAATCTCAGCACTTTAGGGGGGCCAAGGTGTGTGGATCACTTGAGACCAGTAGTTTGAGACCAGCCTGGGGAACAAAGTAAGAGACGCTGTTTCTTTTCTTTTTTCT
>NW_016816111.1:16962-49535 GCF_001698545.2 Rhinopithecus bieti
CGTCCGCTAGCGTCCAGCTCCCTGGCCGCCCCTTCCCCGCCTCCTTCCGGCCGGGCCCCTGCTCGCATCCTGGCCTGCTGAGGCTGCGGAGCTCGGCCCGGCCTTCGAGAATCCCCCGGCGCCTTCCCGAGCCTTCTAGATGTATCTGGGTCAGATACGTCTCTCCTTCTCTCCCTCTCCCTCCCCTTCCTTCCAGCCCTTCATTCCCTCACTGCGGGCAGGCCCGCAGGCCCCGCGCAAACGTGGGGAAAGGTAGGTTGAGGGGGCTGTGTCCGATAATGGGCAGCCACACCCAGTAGGCCAGGCAGCTGCAGGAAAGAGGCTAAAGGAGTTGGAAGAGCTTCTGGGAACCCAGAAAAGGAATCAGGGAAGGCTGCCTGGAGGAGGCGACATTTAAGTTTGGACTAGAAGAGCAAGGCGGGTCAGACAATAGTTCATGTATTTACCAAGCATTTATTGAGCACTTACTGTGTTCAAGACCCTGGGGTTGGGGCAGGAGGCAAGATAACTGTGTCCTCATGGGTTTTGCAGTAGAGAAAACAGTGGAGGCAACTATCTCACAAACTCCTGGAGCTGAGACCACCAGAGGGGACAATAGAATGTTAGTTCCATCTTATCAATGAGACCAGAGAGGACTGGGATGAAATGACTTGCCCACAGTCACAAGTGGTAGAACTGGGATTCTAACCTGTGCTACATGGAACATGAGCCCCTAACCACAGGAGTCTCTGGCTTTTCAAAGCAAACACGCTGCTGCACACAGGAGCAGCTGCCAGCCTGCCCTGCAGCAGCCAAAGCCATGCTGCAGGCCCCACCGGGGGCAGGTGCTGGCAGAGGGGACAGCCAGTCATTGGTGGGAGACCTTGCCCTGGGGAGAGGCAGCAGCGGAAATTGCTGTGGGATGGTGGAGGCTGTGGTGGCCATGATGTGGTTGCTTCAGGGGCCCTGTGGTTCCAACCAGGGCACTGTGCCTGCCTCCTGTGGCTTCTTTACCCACAGAGAACCCTCACTGGGGCCATGTCCTGCTTCCTGGAGCTGAGATTGAGTCTGGGAGCCCAGGTGGAACCCTTCTCACTCTCTGGGGAACCCCCACTCTTTATCTCCTGGGAGGCTGGGCTAGCATTTGTGCCTTATAGAAGAGGAAACCAGGGTCAGAAAGGCATGATGGCTGGTCCAGGGCCACACAGCAGAAGGGCTGTGTCTGCTCAATGACTGAAGATATGCGGCTCTTTTCTTGATACTCCATCCATTCATTCATTCACTGTAACACGTGCACATATCCTCTGGGTACTGACTATTCCCTTGCACAGCAACCTGAAGCCTTCCAGCTAAGCTTGAGCACCTGAGGACCAGTGACTCTGCCTGGGGGCTTCATCCAGCAGCTGCAGCCTGCTGGCACCTGCCCCAGAAGGCCGCCGTAGTGCTAGAGTAGGCTGTAAAGTGCTATCCCACCAGTAGCCTTGATGTACGACTGACCTGGTGAGAGTTAGTGATAAACAGTTCCGCATCATCACCTAAGGTTCTCCAGCTGTCCATAGTGTTATGTGCTAATTCCCATACCCTTTATTGGCTTCTTCCCTTTCCTGTGTCATTTCCCTGACAACCTACACGTAATTCTTGGGATCGCATTCAAACCAAAACCCTTGCACTGGAATTTTTGTTCCAGACTGGGCTTCTGAGGGTAGCAAACGAAGACATTCATTTATTCAGTCTTCAAACACGATTGACGTAATCTGAGCCCGCCCCATGCTGGGCTCTGGGGATGCGGGCAAGATTCATAGGCGTTTTCCTGGCCTCCAGAGCCCTTTGCTTGGTGGGAGAGGCAGGAACAGCTTCTGATGATTCTAACCCAGTGTGGTTAATGACATTATCACATCATCTCCAGGGAGAGTGACCCCTTCTGCCTGGGAGGTCAAGCGGCTTCTCCAAAGATGTTCCCCTCCAGCTTGGCTTTGAAGGATGAGGAGGCGTTCCCCAGCGGGACCAGGGGGCTAAGGAAATGGCATTATTGGCAAAGAGAACAGCACGTGCAGACCAGGAGCAGGAGCAAGGAGGGGCTGACAGATGGTGGCACTAGGGATGTTGGCAGAGTCAGACCGTGCCAGACTTGAAGGCCAGGGGAGACCCTGGGACTGTGGCATGGTCATGGGAAATCACTGAAAGTTTTGGAGCAAGGGCAGGATTTGATTTTAGGAAACGCACTTTCTCTGGAAAGATCTACAGGTTTAAGACCTTCCTTCTTTATTGTAACTCCCAGCAAGTCAAGGGAGGCCACCCTGGTGCAGCTGAACTGCAGCATCGCTGTATGTGGAGCTCTTATTAACACTTCATTCACTGGGTCTTCACACCCTTGAGTGAGGTATCCTTTTTAGTAACTTCTTTTTGTAAGTGGGGAAACTGATGCAGGAACTCAATCAAGGTCCCATAGCTAGGAAGCAGGGGCATTGGGATTAGAATCCATGTTTCTTGGACAGGCACGTTGGCTCACGCCTGTAAATCTCAGCACTTTGGGAGGCCGAGGTGAGCGGATCACCTGAAGTCAGGAGTTCGAGACTGGCCTGACTAAGATGGCAAACCCTATCTCTACTAAACATACGAAAATTAGCCAGGCCTGGTGGCACATGGCTGTAATCCAAGCTACTCGGGAGGCTGAGGCAGGAGAATTGCTTGAACCCGGGAGGCAGAGGTTGCAGTGAGCCGAGATCGTGCCACTGCATCTAGCCTGGGCAACAGAGCAAGATTCAGTCTTAAAAAAAAAAAAAAAAAAAAAAAAGGCTGGGTGCAGTGGCTCACGCCTGTAATCCCAGCACTTTGGGAGGCCGAGGCGGGCGGATCACGAGGTCAGGAGATTGAGACCATCCTGGCTAACACGGTGAAACCCCGTCTCTACTAAAATACAAAAAATTAGCTGGGCGTGGTGGCGGGCGCCTGTAGTCCCAGCTACTCGGGAGGCTGAGGCAGGAGAATGGTATGAACCCAGGAGGTGGAGCTTTCTGTGAGCTGAGATCATGCCACTGCACTCTCCGGGGACAGAGCGAGACTCCATCTAAAACAAACAAACAAAAAAACAACAAGAAGAAGAAGCTGTGTTTCTTTGGCTTTAAGCCCATCCTCTACGTTGCCCCACTGCCATGGTTTTCAGAGGCTGGAGGGCTCCAGGAACCACCTTCTCTCCCCAGCACAGCCCTGGGGGTGGGTAGGTGGGCAGAGAAGGGACAAGCAGCCCAAGTCACAGCCAGGGACAGAGACAGCATGGCTTCTTTAGGAGAAATGAAGAAGCAGGAGTGTTATTCTTGGCCAGGATGGGAAACGGGTTGGAATCTTGGCTCCTATGCTCACTAGCCATGTGGTCTGTGGCAAGCCACATCCTCTCTCTGTGTCTTGACTTACCAATCTGTAAAATGGTGGCTCCTCATAACCCCCACCTCATAGGGCTGTTGTGAAGATTGCACGTACTGAAGACTCAAATTCTCAGTCCACTGCAAGGCACGTAGGAAGAACTCTTAGAATATTGTTTTATAGCCCCCATTTCGGAGTGGGTGGGCAGGAGCACAGACTCTGGGCTCCAATCCCCAAACTGCCATCTACTAGTCCGTTTGTGAGCTGGCTGGTAAATTCACCTCCCTGTGCCTCAATTTCTTCATCAGTAAAATGGGATAATAATGGTGCCTTCCTAGTTGGGTGGTTGTGAAGGGTAAATGAGATGCTACGTGGAAGTGCAGAGGAGAAGGGCTACCATAAGGGGCTCCATGTGGGTGCTGCTATTATGATTGGATACCTAATGCATGCTATGTGCCTGCATAGAGGAGTTGACCTTTGAGACCTGATTGTTCATGGCTGTTTCACAGATGTCGAAGGGGAGGCTCGGCAGGGTTGGAGGTTACCGGAGTCTCCCAGCTAGTAAGGGCGATGTCAGGACTGGAACCCCAGCCAGGCTGACTCAGACATCCCTGGGGCCTGCGCCTAGCAGGGCAACTGTGACTCAAGTTTGCAGGAAGAGGAGGAGGAGGGTGGGGTAAATGGGTGCTTGAGGGAAGCCACGACCTCTATTCCCTCAGAAATGGAAGTGCTTGGTGAGGTTTGAGGTGTCTGAGCCGAAGAGCAGCCAGTGACAGGCCTGGGGATCATCTGACACAGCCCACTTGACAAGGCCTTGGAAACTTTTAGTCTCTGCAGCAGCAACCGGATTTCAGCCTGGGCTTCGGACACCTCAGCCTGGGTACAGATGTGACTTGGGTACAGTCCTTTCCTGGCAGTGGAGGGGATGCCCAGGCTGGCACAGGAGTCTCGGGTCCTCTCTGACTCTACCCCAATCTGCTGTGTGATTTTGAGCCCAGGCAGGGACCCCTCTGGGCTCTGTTACTGGAGAAAAGACAAGTGGCTGGGACAGATGGGTCCCCAGCCCTCTTTGCCTGGAGGTCTGCGAGTTGGAGGGCTCTGGGGTAAAGCCAGAGCCAAGCCAGGGGAGAGCCTAGGCCACCTGGGCTCATGTCTGGTGAACAGGGTACCCTCTAGCCAAAGCAGGGGCAAGGCAAGGTACATGCCCCTCATATGGGAGCTGGGACTGACCCCCTCTCCCAGCCCTGCACACCTCGAGCACATGGCCTTGGCCCATCTGCCCTGTGGGTGGACACTTTCCAGCCCTGAGTCCTGGACTCCACCAATCAGCAGGAACCTAGACTCCTGAGGGGTGCAGCCTGGATGGGAGGTCAGGGAACTGGGTTCCTGAGCACATCTCTGAGCCATTCTTCTCTCCATTGGTTTCCCAAATGTGGACTGAGCACACACTGTGAGTCAGGCCTGAGCTAGGTTCTAGGGATGCTACTGTCAACAAGACAGATGAAGGTTCCTGCCCTCATGGAGGGGAGGGAGACAATAAGTAAATAAATAAATTCATGATGTAATGTCAGCCAGGGAGCGATGCTGCTAAGCAGGGCGGGGGGGGGAGTGACGCTGGCTGGTGTTGGGGAGGCACCGTTGTAGTAGTCAGGAAGACTGCTCCGAGAGGCAGACTGAGGGAAGGACGAGGGACATCTAGATGTCTGAGGGAAGGACCATTTGGGCAGAGAGAACAGCACAGGGCTCAGTGTGTGTGTGGGGGGGCGAGGGTGTAGGGGGCTCCATGTGCAAGGGTGCCAGTGGGGAAGGGGGGCAGGCTGTGAGTGGACAGGGCTATAGACTTCATTCTAACTGCGACACAAAGGACTTGCAGGGTTTGGGAGGGGGACATGATCTCATTTGGTCTTCCCAATAACCCCCTGCCAGAAAGAGACAGAGCTCCAAATTGCAGTGAGGAAGCTGAGGCTCAGAGGACATCCCAGCACATGTCTGGGTTGTCATATCATCATTGGAGGAGCTGGGACTCAAACCCAACTCTGAAAACTTTTGTCTTCAGCTCCGTGATAACATTGTGTGAGGTGCCGGGTGCAGCTCCCAACTCCTCCCCGCCCAACCACCACGCTCTGTCAGCCTGTGGTCTACAGAGTGACTTCCAGCAGGGATGCCTTGCCTTCTTTTTTTTTTTTTTTGAGACAGGGTGTTGTTCCATTGCCCAGGCTGAAGTGCAGTGGTGCCATGATAACTCACTGCAGCCTCAACCTCCTGGGCTTAACTGATCCTCCCACCTCAGCCTCTCAAGTAGCTGAGGTTACAGGTGCACACGAACACGTCTGGCTAATTAAAGAACAATTTTTTCCTTTTTTTGTAGAGATGGGATCTCATTGGGTTGCCCAGGCTGGTCTGAAACTCCTGTCCTCAAGTGATCCCCCCATCTCAGACTCCCCAAGTGCTAAGATTGACCCACTACTCCCATTTGGGATGCCTCATCTTTTATCCCTTTACTCTACAAATAATGTGCTTAGGCTTTGCTCTCTGTGGCCAGAACCTTGCAGGGGTGAGAGACACAGGTAAATGAGAGCTGGTCCCAGCCCTCCCTCAGAAAGCTGCTGGACCACAGGGTGGCAAAACAAGCTGTCTGTCACATCCAGGAGCAGGTGCTATGAGGATAAGCAGCCAGAGAAGACCCCTAACTTGATCTGTGGCCATCAGAGAAGGCACCCAAGGCAGGATGCCTCCCTGAATCCTAAAGCCAATTAGCAGTCAGCCAGGAGAGCTGCTAGAGGGTGTCTACAGGGGAGTGGAGAGGATGTTCCAGGCAGAGGGAACAGCAGACTGGAAGGCTCAGAGGTGAGTGTGAGCAGGCAGTCTCAGGGACCCTAGGCAGTTGGTGAGGCTGCAGTGCTCAGGGGAGGTGTGCCGACAGGTAAACTGTCAGGGCCAGGTCCCTGGGGGCTGGCTTGTCCTTTCTGCCATTGTCTGAGTGAGTGGGTGACTGGTATCTAGTGGCCCAGATGAACATAATGGAGATACAATTGTGTTCTTCTTTCTGTTCAGTGCCTCTCAGTTAAGCACATTTGCAAAAATTAATAACAGCATATGCTTTTACATCCTCCACTTAAATTTCCTTTGGAGTAAAGAAAGTAATGGAGGGAAAGGAAGAACAGCAGGAAGGAGCGAGAGAGGGAGAGAGGGAGGGGAGAAAGAAACAAATGAAGGAAAATAATTCGGGGGAAAAATTGTCCTTTTCTGGGCTAAGATAGCCCCAGCCTTTGCATTTTCTCACCCACTGAGTTACCAGCCTCCTGCCCTCTTTCAGGACTGTACATCTTGGCCTCTTACCTACTGTGTCTGCGTCAGCCTCCCTCACAGCCTGATGGCCCCTGCGGCAGCCCCACCCCAGTTGTAGGGGCTAAGAAAGCTACAGTTGCATGAAAGAGCAGAAGTGTGTGGGAGGCAGAAGTGGCGGGGAGAACCAGCCTGGAGAGGTGTTCCGAGATCTCTAGACCAGCCAGTGGATCCTGATGCCTCACATGGGTCAGCTTTGTCTAGAGCCCCTTCCAGCATGGAGGCCAGCCCTCCTGGCATTCTTCTAATGACACTGAGCTATGAGTTATGTGTGCCAAGTCTGTGCTGGGTTTTGTACCAAGTGCTTTCCATTCATCCGTTCAGGGTAGTGAAGCAGGTGGCTCCAGGATCAGAGAGGAACAGGGACTTGTCCCAGGTAACACAGCTGGAAAGTGGCTGAGTCTAGATTCAAACCCAGACTTCCTTGTCTCTAGGACCTGTATTTTCAACCACTGCCTATGCCTCTATAAGGAGCCAGCTTATGGCTATGTTCACACAAAGAGAAAAACATCCAAATGGGAAGGCTGGAGAATTCAAACAATCTTCCCACATGTCAGTCCTGTTTCCCTCTCCCTTCAAAGAAAGTCCTGGATTATATTGAAACAGGGTCTTACTCTGTTACTCAGGCTGGAGTGCAGTGGTGTGATCACAGCTCACTGCAGCCTTGATGTCCCTGTCTCCCTGACCTCAGGGGATCCTCCCACCTCAGCCTCCTGAGTAACTGTGACTATCCCTAGTAGCTGAGACTATAGGTGTGCACCATGCCATCACCCCTCACTAATCATTTTACTTTTTGTAAAGACAGGTTTTTTTCGCTATATTACTCTGGCTGGTCTTGAACTCCCAGGCTTGAGTGATCCACCGACTCCCAAAGTGTTGGGATTACAGGCATGAGCCACTGCACCTGGCCTGATATCTCAGTCTTGATTTGTACCTTTTGCCCAAAATGATCGAGTGTAATGCAGGCCAGAAGTGGTCAGGGGGCAGGGACAGTCCCCAGCATGGTGGCAAGTCTTCTTTCTGCAACATTTTTAGAATACAAGCATGCTATTCCACACAAAACATGATTGGGAGGGCACTGGATGAATACAACTAAGATTTAAGTATTATTTCAACAAATATATACAAAGAGCTAAATCAGTATCAGGAAGTAGTGGAGAAGCACTCAGAATAGGTACAGATCTCCACAGCTGTAAGAGTCTTGTTACTTTTTGGGAGGCCGAGACGGGCGGATCACGAGGTCAGGAGATCGAGTCCATCCTGGCTAACACGGTGAAACCCCGTCTCTACTAAAAAATACAAAAAACTAGCCGGGCGATGTGGCGGGCACCTGTAGTCCCAGCTACGTGGGAGGCTGAGGCAGGAGAATGGCGTGAACCCAGGAGGCGGAGCTTGCAGTGAGCTGAGATTGCGCCACCGCACTCCAGCCTGGGCAACAGAGCGAGACTCTGTCTCAGAAACAACAACAAAAGAATTTGGGCCGGCTGTAGTGGATCACCGGAGGTCAGGAGTTCAAGACCCGACTGGTCAACATAATGAAACCCTGTCTCTCCTAAAAATACAAAAATTAGCTGGGCGTGGAGGTACATGTCTGTAGTCCCAGCTACTCGGGAGGCTGAGGCAGGACAATCACTTGAACCCAGGACGCGGAGGTTGCAGTGAGCTGAGATTGTGCCACTGCACTCCAGCCTGGGCGACACAGCAAGATTCTCCAACTCAAAAAAAAAAAAAAAAAAAAAGGCCGGATTACAGGTGGCTCATACCTGTAATCCCAGCACTTTGGGAGGCTAAGGCGGGTGGATCACCTGAGATTAGGAGTTCAAGACCAGCCTGGCCAATATGGTGAAACCCAGTCTCTACTAAAAATACAAAAAAATTAGCTGGGCATGGTGGTACATGCCTGTAATCCCAGCTACTGGGGAGCCTGAGACAGGAGAATTGCTTGAACCCAGGAGGGGTAAGTTGCAGTGAGCTGACATCATGCCACTGCACTCCAGTCTGGGCAACAGAGTGAGACTCCATCTCAAAACAAACAAACAAGCAAACAAACAAACAGAATAAGGCAGTTCTCTTTTGATGGATGTGCAGCAATCTCCAAGCGTTACACTGTCAATGATAAAAGCAGGAGGCTGTGTGTGGAGGGAGTTACTGTTTGCATGTGTGGGGGTGAAGGAGATACATACAATAAGATTGTGTCAAAATCTCTGTTACACTGTAACAGTGATTGCCTTTAGGGAGGGGGCCTGCAAATCAGGGGAAACAGCAGGAGAGACTTGTTTTTAACCATATGTCCTTATGCACTGATTGAACTTTTTTTCTGTGCGTGTTTTTTTTCTTTTTCCTTGAGATGGAGTATTGCTCTGTCACCCAGGCTGGAGTGCAGTGATGCGTTGTCAGCTCACTGCAACCTCCGCCTCCCGGGTTCAAGCCATTCTCCTGCCTCAGCCTCCTGAATAGCTGAGATTACAGGCATGTGCCACCGTGTCTGGCTAATTTTTGTATTTTTTTGTAGAGATGGGGTTTCCCTATGTTGCCCAGGCTGGTTAAATGCTACTTTTTTTTTCTTTCTTTTTTTTTTGAGACGGAGTCTCGCTCTGTCGCCCAGGCTGGAGTGCCGTGGCCGGATCTCAGCTCACTGCAAGCTCCACCTCCCGGGTTTACGCCATTCTCCTGCCTCAGCCTCCCGAGTAGCTGGGACTACAGGCGCCCGCCACCTCGCCTGGCTAGTTTTTTGTATTTTTTTAGTAGAGACGGGGTTTCACTGTGTTAGCCAGGATGGTCTCGATCGCCTGACCTAGTGATCTGCCCGTCTCGGCCTCCTAAAGTGCTGGGATTACAGGCTTGAGCCACCGCGCCCGGCCTGAAGTGGTTATGTTTTAACTCTCAAACCAAGCTGAAAGTTTTAAGTGTGTGAAACTTGTCTGTAAATTTTCTTAAGAAGCAAGCACAATGCCCTTCTGAGGCAGGAGAGGGGCTACAGCTTTCTCAGACCACACCAAGAGTCTCTTGTAGAAAAGTGCTGTGAACATTTCCAAAGAAGGGGCGCTCTGAGAAGACAGCAGAGAATAGTGGATAGATGCTGGTCCCTGGCTCTGACTGACATGTGAAAATCTCAGCCTATCAGGTGGGCCACCAGCTATTGCCCCTCTCTGCACCTTAGTTTACTTTGCTTATCTGTTAAACAGTGATAAGTGTGCCTGTCCTACCCTGTTGCAAGGATCTGTCAAGAAACGAGCCAAGACCAGGTGCCGTGGCTCACACCTGTAATTTTAGCACTTTGGGAGGCCGAAGCAGGCGGATCACTTGAGGTCAGGAATTCAAGACCAGCCTGGCCAACATGGTAAAACCATGTCTACTAAAAATACAAAAATTAGCTGGGCATGGTGGCCTGCACCTGTAATTTCAGGTACTACGGAGGCTGAGGCAGGAGAATCACTTGAACCTGGGAGGTGGAGGTTGCAGTGAGCCGAGATCTCACCACCGCACTCCAGCCTGGATGACAGAAAACAAAAAAGACATGAAGCCGGCCGGGCGCGGTGGCTCAAGTCTGTAATCCCAGCACTTTGGGAGGCCGAGACGGGTGGATCACAAGGTCAGGAGATCGAGACCACTCTGGCTAATACGGTGAAACCCCGTCTCTACTAAAGAATACATACAAAAAACTAGCCGGGGCGACCTGCGGGCGCCTGTAGTCCCCCAGCTTACTTCGGGAGGCTGAGGCAGAGAATGGCTAAACCTCGGGAGGCGGAGCTTGCAGTGAGCCTGAGATCCGGCACCTTGCACTCGCACAGCCCTGGGGCGGCAGAGTGAGACTCCTCTCAAAAAAAAAAAGAAAAAAAAAAAAAGAAACAAAAAACTAGCCGGCGACGAGGCGCTCCTGGTATCCCAGCTACTTGGGGAGCGAGCAGGATGGCGTAAACCCGGGACGGACTGCTGAAGCTGAGAATCCGCCACCGCACTCCAGCCTGCGAACAGAGGCAACCTCGTCTCAAGCATAAGCCGGTTCTGTTACTAAACATGCATTAAATGTTAACCATATTTTAACTAATTTCTTTCTTTTGCGGGCCTGTGTTTGGTTTTTGTTGTTTGATTCGTTTTTGTTTGGGTTTCTTTTTGGTCGGCTTCTCATCGGCCACGGTCAGGTGGAATCTGGCCTATCTGTAGCCCCCTCCGGGTTCACGCGGTTCTCCGCCTTCACCTGCCAGTAGCTGGATTCGCCCACACCCCACGCCCTTGCTAAATTTTTTCTATTTTTTTTTGTAGATGGGTTTCCATTGTGTTGGTCAGCTGTCCCCGGGAAACTCCTGCCGTTCTCCCGCCTCCAGCCTCCCTGCGGTTAACAGCATGACCAGCCCGCGCCCAGTCTTTTTTTTTTTTTTTTTTTTTTTTTTTTGAGACAGAGTCTTCCTCTGTCACCGAGGCTGGGAGTCAGTGCGTGATCTTGGCTACTGGTAACCTGGTGCCTCCCGGGTTCAAGCCATTCTCCTGCCTCAGCCTCCTGAGTAGCTGAGATTACATGTGCCCACCACTACACCCAGCTAATTTTTCTATTTTTAGTAGAGACGGGCTTTCGCCATGTTGGCCAGGATGGTCTCGATCTCCTGACCTCGTGATCCACCCACCTAGCCTCCCAAAAGAGTGCTGGGATTACAAGCGCGAGCCACCGTGACCGGCTGGTTTGTTTCTGAGACAAGGTCTCACTACTGGACCCAAGTGATTCTCCCACCTGTCTCCCAAAGTGCTGGGATTACAGGTGTGAACCACCAGGCTCAGCCTATGATAACTATTTCAAGTCAGAATTTGACAAGTTGAAGAAAACTTTTTTTTTTTCTTTTTTTTGGGACGGAGTCTTGCTCTGTTGCCCAGGCTGGAGTGCAGTGGCATGATCTTGGCTCACTCCAACTTCCACCTCCTGGGTTCATGGGATTCTTCTGCCTCAGCTTCCCGAGTAGCTGGGATTATAGGCGTGCACCACCATGCCTGGCTAATTTTTGTATTTTTAGTAGAGATCGGGTTTCGCCACATTGGCCAGGCTGGTCTCAAACTCCTGACCTCAAGTGATCCCTCCACCTTGGTCAGCCTCCCAAAGTACTGAGATTGGGATTACAGGTGTGAGTCACTGTGTCCAGTCAAAAGCATTTTTTTTTTCTTTTGAGAAGGAGTCTCACCCTGTCCCCCAGGCTGGAGTGCAATGGTGTGATCTTGGCTCACTGCAACCTCTGCCTCCTGGGTTCAAGCGATTCTCCTGCCTCAGCCTCCCGAGTAGCTGGGATTACAGGTGTGTGCCACCACGCCCAGGTGATTTTTTATATCTTTAGTAGAGACGGGTTTTCACAATGTTGGCCAGGCTGGTCTCGAACTCCTGACCTTGTGATCCAGCCACCTCGGCCTCTCAAAGTGCTGGGATTACAGGCGTAAGCCACCGCGACCGGCCCGAAAACATTTTTTAAATGGCCCATCTTGTTTGGAATCTTCACCACTTTGGGAAAAAACCTAAAAATTAATGGAACAGAAATGTGCCATAAGATCAGAGACTAGATATTGAGTGGATGGTATTTTTATAGTTACACATTATGCTCTAGGGAGAAAAAATGATGAGGGTCATTGAAGCAGAATGATCAGTTTATTAATTGATTTAATGAAGACTGAAAGTATGAAAGTTTGGAACTATCAAAAAAGCTAAATGGAAACCATTTGAAAATGGGGTTAATCTTAGCACTCTGGGAGGCTGAGGCAGGAGAATAACCTGAGGTCAGGAGTTCGAGACCAGCCTGACCAACATGGTGAATGAAACCCTATCTCCACTAAAAATACAAAATTAGCTTGGTGTGGTGGCGCATGCCTGTAATCTCAGCTACTTAGGAGGCTGAGGCAGGAGAATCGCTTGAACTCGGGAGGCGGAGGTTGCAGTGAGCCAAGACTGAGCCACTGCACTCCAGCCTGGGCTGGAGTCTCTTTTGAAACTTGGTCTCAAAAAACAAAACAAAACAAACCAAAAAACCCCACAAAAAAACCCCAGAAAATGGTGTTACTATCAGGAATCTGGATACTGACTAATGAAAATGCAGGTGGACTGGGTGAAGGAGAAAAGGGAATTCATTAGTGTGGTAGGTACTCCTGGTCACCTGCCAGCATTTGTTCTTTTCCCAACTCCAGGAGTGAGCCCTGATTTGACTAAGCCAATTACCCTTAATTCCCCACATTACCCTCCCATGATCCAAGTTCTTCCATTCAGAGCTAGTTTGCTGAGCTAGGAGAAAGAGATGCTCTCTGTTTTTATGCTGTTGTTGTTGTTGTTGTTGTTTTTCCTCCCTTCCTCCCTTCCTCCCTTCCTCCCTTCCTCCCTTCCTTCCTTCCTTTCCTTCTTTCTTTCTTTTCTTTTCTGAGATGGAGTCTCGCTCTGTCACCCAGGCTATAGTGCAATGCTGCGATCTCGGCTCACTGCAACCTCCACCTCCCGGGTTCAAGCGATTCTCCTGCCTCAGTCTCCCGAGCAGCTGGCACTATAGGCACGCGCCACCACACCTGGGTGATTGTTGTATTTTTAGTAGAGATGGGGTTTCACCATATTGGCCAGGCTGGTCTCAAACTCCTGACCTCGTGATCTGCCTGCCTTGGCCACCCAAAGTGCTGGGATTATGGGCGTGAACCACTGCACCCAGCCTGCTGTTTTCCATCGCGTGACCACAGATCTGAGGCATGGATGTGCCACAGCCAATTTGCAGCTAGTCAAGACACCAGCTGAGGAAAATGGCCACATGTCCAAGAGGCATACGTCAAAGAATGGGGCTAGAGCCTTGATCGCACTGCACTTGAACCCTAGCTCTGGAAATTTTGGTTAAATGAGCCAATTGATTTCAATTATCATTTAAGCCAATCTGAGTGGGGTTTTCTTTTCTTTCTTTCTTTCTTTTTTTTTTTTTTTTTTTCTTTTTTTTGAGGCAGGGTCTTGCTCTGTTGTGCAGGCTGGATGGAGTACAGTGGTACAATCACAGCTCATTGCAGCCTCAACCTGCTAGGCTTAAGGGATCCTCCTGCCTCAGCCTCCTGAGTAGCTGGGACTACAGGTGAGCACCACCACATCCAACTAATTAAAACAAATTTTTTTTTTTTGTAGAGATGAGGTCCCACTATGTTGCCCAGGCTGGCCTCCTACTCCTGAGCTCAAGTGATCCTCCTGTGCGGAGCACCAAAAGTGCTAGGATTATAGGTATGAGCCACCTCACCTGGCCTGGGTTGGGTTTTTTTTTTTTTTTTTTTGAGAAGGAGTCTCACTCTGTTGCCAGGTTGGAGTGCAGTGGTGCAATCTGGGCTCACTACAACCTCTGACTCCCTGGTTCAAGCAATTCTTCTGCCTCAGCATCCCGAGTGGCTGGGATTACATGGCCAACATGGCCAGCTAATTTTTTGTATTTTTAGTAGAGATAGCGTTTCACCATTTTGGCGAGGATGGTCTCGATCTCCTGACCTCCTGATCCGCCTGCCTTGGCCTCCCAGAGTGCTGGGATTACAGGCGTGAGCCACCACACCCGGCATTTTTTTTTTTTTTTTTTTTTTTTGAGACGAAGTTTTGCTCTCATTCCCCAGGCTGGGGTGCAGTGGCATGATCTCAGCTCACTGCAGCCTCTGCCTCCCAGGATTCAAGTGATTCTCCTGTATAAGCCTCCCAAGTAGCTGGGATTATAGATGCATGCCACCACACCCGGCTAATTTTGTATCTTTAGTCGAGATGGGGTTTCACCATATTGGCTAGGCTGGTTTCAAACTCCTGACCTCAGGTGATCCGCCTGCCTCAGCCTCCCAAAGTGCTGGGATTACAGACATAAGCCACCACATCCCAGCCCCTAGAATCTTCTTTTTTCAATGGTTTCTGTAGAAGTCCTGGGCTTGTGGCCGGGCGCGGTGGCTCAAGCCTGTAATCCCAGCACTTTGGGAGGCCGAGACGGGCGGATCATGAGGTCAGGAGATCGAGACCATCCTGGCTATCACGGTGAAACCCCGTCTCTACTAAAAACCACAAAAAACTAGCCGGGCGACGTGGTGGCGCCTGTAGTCCCAGCTACCCGGGAGGCTGAGACAGGAGAATGGCGTGAACCCGGGAGGCGGAGCTTGCAGTGAGCTGAGATCTGGCCACAGCACTCCAGCCTGGGTGACAGAGCGAGACTCCGTCTCAAAAAAAAAAAACAAAAAAAGAAGTCCTGGGCTTGGCTTGAGATTCATTGGTCTGCCACGAGTCAGGTGCCCATTCCTGAACCAGTCACTGACCAGGGAGAGAAAGCTCTAATTGACTCAGGCTCAGAGCTGGAAGGGAGGAGGAATCACTCCCTTCAGCCTATACAGATTCTTGCTTTTAGGCATGGTGGCTCATCCCTGTAATCTCAGCACTTTGAGTGGGTGGCTGAGGCAGGGGGATCAACTCCAGGAGTTTGAGACCAGCCTGGACAACATTATGTGACCCTGTCTCTACAAAAAAATTAGAAAAAATAGCCAAGTGTGATGTAGTCCCAGCTACTTGGGAGGCTGAGGTAGGAGGATTGTTTGAGCCTAGGAGATTGAGGATGCAGTGAACCATGATTGTGCCACTGCACTCTAGTCTGGGTGACAGAACAAGACCCTGTCACAAAAAAAAAAAAAAAAAAAAGGCATGGTGGCTCAATCCTGTAATCCCAGCACTTTGGGAGGCCAAGGTGGACAGATCATCTGAGTTCAGGTATTCAAGACCAGCCTGGCCAACATGGGCGAAACCCTGTCTCTATTTAAAAAAAAATAGAAGGAACGGATGTGGTGGCTCATACCTGTAATCCTATCACTTTGGGAGGCCAAGGCAGGTGGATCACCTGAGGTCAGGAGTTCGAGACTAGGCTGACCAACATTGTGAAACCCGTGTCTACTAAAAAAATACCAAAATTAGCTGGGCATGGTGGTGTATGCTACTCAGGAGAATTGCTTGAACCTGGGAGGTGGAGGGTGCAACGAGCCAAGATTGCGCCACTGCACTCCAGCCTGGGCGACAGAGTGAGACTCCATCTCAAATAAATAAATAAATAAATAAATAAATAAATAAATTTAAAAATACAGAAATTAGCCAGGTGTGGTGGCACATGTCTGTAATTCCAGCTACTCAGGAGGCTGAGGCAGGAAAATTGCCTGAATTTGGGAGGCGGAGGTTGCGGTGAGCTCTGCGCCACTGCACTCCAGCCTGGGCAACAAGAACGAAACTTCGTCTCAAAAAAAAAAAGTTTAGCTTTGGAGTTTAGGCTTGGGTTTTCCAGGGTTACCACTTTTTAGCTGTGTTATCTTGGGCAAATAATGGAAGTTTTCTGAACCTCATCGGTAAAATGAGGATAACGGTAGTCTCAGCTTCTTAGGGTTTTTATGAGGAGGAAATGAGATACTTCATGCAAAGCATTTGCACAATGCTCACTACTTTGTTGTCATTATTATTATTATTTCCTTCCTCCAGCACCTGCACTTCCAGGGTGTCAGCACAGGTCCTTCCTTCCCAATGAGCTAGAAGGAAACTTCCTCTTGTGAGAGCTGTCATAGCTCTTTCTCTTGATTGTCTATGTGGCATTTGGTTTCTGCTCATGTTCATGCTGCTTAAGCTCATAATTTCTCTGTCCTTCTAGACTTCCAGCCCCTAGAGGGGAAAGGATGACTCCATTCATTTCAATGTCCTTAATAGAAGAACTGCCATCAACACCCATCCAGTGCATTTACAGTTTCCAAAGCATTTCTTCCTCTGCCTTTTCACCTGAGCCAGAATGCAATCCTAGGGGAAGGGAGGAGTTATTATTCCCACTTCACAGATGGAGAAACTGGGGCCCAGGGAGGGGCAGTGACGTGGTCAAGGTCAAGCAGAAAGTCGGTGGACAAGAAATTAGGTGTTTCTGGATTGTCAACACAAGTTTCTTTTTGTGGGACAAATAGTTTTGAATATAGATTTCAAGCCTTTGGTGAAGACCCCGGGGAGCCTGTTCTGCACCTGTGCTAAGTGATTCTTTTCACTCAGCATGCAGTCTGTCCCTGTCTGCTGCCTGCCAGTCTTTCCTCCAAAGTCCCTTCCTGCTTGAAACCCTCCTTCCCTAACCCCAGAGACACCCCTGGCATGCACTGCCAGCTCTTTCTTCTGAAATATACCTCTCCAACCAGCCCCATCAGTCTGCCCCATTATCCACCTGGAACCAACGTCCAAACCTCTGCAAGGGCAGATGAGAATGTCTCCTCCAGCCCTGTTTTCCATGGACTGCTTTGGGTATGGGTGAAATGTTCAGCTTATCCTGCAAGTTCCTCTGCAAGATTGCTTATGTGCTGTAGACTCATAGAACCTGGAATTGAATCCTAGCCCTGCCACATGCTGCCTCAGTTTCCGCATCTAAAATAGGAATAGGGCTGATGACATCAAGGGATATCATGAGCATGAATTGAGAGAGGAATGCTAGGGGGCTGACAGGCTTCAAGGAGGGGGTCCAGGAAAGAGAAATGACTTCGAGGAATGCAAGAATGTCTCCTCTGACCTTGCACATGGGTGGTGGTCTTCCAGCCTCAGGACACTCTCCCCCACTTCCCAAGCCTGGCCTAATCTAGTATTCTCCAACTCACTTCCTGTCCTGTAGGTTAGCTCATCATCTCATTATCTGTACCCAGTTCTCTTTCTAAGCTTGCATGTTATCTGTGCGGCTACACACACTTGCTAGGTGGGTGGTGAAGGGAGTATTAGGCTTTGCATATGGAAAAGTGGGCCTGGGTGGCCAAGCCCCAGCATCTCTCCAAACCTCAATTTCTTGTCTGTAAAATGTGAACAGTAAGAATGTGCACCTTGCCGGGTGCGGTGGCTCATGCCTGTAATCCCAACACTTTGGGAGGCTGAGGCAGGTGGATCATGAGGTCAGGAGTTTGAGACCAGCCTGGCCAACATGGTGAAACCCTGTCTCTACTAAAATACAAAAATTAGCCAGGTGTGGTGGTACGTGCCTGTAATCCCAGTTACTCGGGAGGCTGAGGCAGGAGAATCACTGGTTGCAGTGAGCTGATACTGTGCCATTGCATTCCAGCCTGGGGAATAGAGTGAGACTCCATCTCAAAATAAATAAATAAATAAATAAATAAATAAATAAATAAGTAAGTAAGTAAGTAAAGAATGTGCACTTGTGGAATTGTGGTAAGGTTTTAGGCCAGCACTGGTCAGCGTGGTAGCACCTAGCCACATGTGGCTATTTACATTTAAATTAATGAAAGTTTAATAAAGTTTAAAAAATTCAGCCCCTCAGTCTCACTAGCCACATTTCAAGTGCTCACTGGCCTCCTGTGACTCACGGCTATCCTACTGGACAGCACGCAGAAAGAACATTTCCATCGTGGAGAGAAGTTCTGCTGAACAGTGCTGGTTTAGAAGCATCACGCCTGTACTGTGCATCAGCTATGTGCTATAACTCATCTGCCATTGTAAACTCAGGGCAGAAGCACGATTGCAGTGTGAACTTCTGCTTTCCTTAGACATGTGGTAAAGAGGTGAGGCTCACAAGGAATGTTGGACTGGTCCAGGGCATTCTCTGGGATGAGGTTGGACCAAGTTCAAAACGGGGAGCTCCAGCTTCTGCTGCAAGGCAGGCACATAGAGCATGATTCCCTTTGCCGGTGGAGAAGGGACACCAAGCAGTGGGAAGGGTGGTTACCTGGAGAGTGTTTCTAGCATCTAGAACTACCAGTGTTTGACTTTTCTCTTTTTTTTTTTTTTTTTTTTTTGTTTTGAACGGAGTCTTGCTCTGTCGCCCAGCTGGAGTGCAGTGGGCCGGATTCTCAGCCCACTGCAAAAGCTCCGGCCTCCCCGGGTTCACGCCCATTCTCCTGCCTCAAGCCTCCCGAGTAGGTGGGACTTACAGGGTGCCCGCCTCGTCGCCCGGCTAGTTTTTGTATTTTTTTTAGTAGGAGACGGGTCCACCGTTTATTAAGGCCAGGATGGGTCTCGATCTCCTGACCTCGTGAATCCGCCCGTCTCGGCCTCCCAAAAGTGCTGGGGATTACAGGCTTGAGCCCACCGCGCCCGGCCCCAATGGTTTGATTTTCAAAGGAAAAGTGGGCCATGGTTTGTTTGCAAACGTGTTAAAAGCCTTCCATTTTTTTTTTATTGTATTTTTTTTTTTTTTTTTTTTTTGGCCAGGAGAATGAGATTCCAGGGCAATCCCTGAGGTTTTGGGAAGCTTAAGGGGATACCTGTGTCATTCCCTGATTCTCATACCAGGGGAAGGAAGGGTAAATCTGAGGGCTCAGAAGGAAGTACAGTGACTTTTTAAAGGTCCCTCCAGTGGTTAGGGCGAGAGGAAGACCTTCTCGGTCCACCGCTTCCCTGAGCCAGGGGGCTAAAGCACAGGTGTGATGCTCATCCAGGCGGGGGATTGGTGTCCCTCTGCCCACCTAGCAAGGGCCCTGAACCTCATGGCTCCACGCCCCTCGGCTGTGAGGGCTCTCTGCTGACTCCGCAACCCTGATGTGTTGTGTACGTCAGTCTTTGAGGTGCAGGGCCTCCAGTTCTGGCCCCTCCCAAGTTCCCGGACTCTCATTCGAGGGCCATTTGGGGTTGTCTCATTTCTGTGCCCAGCACAGGGGGCCTTTTGGCCACCAACAAGGGAGGGTCCTTGTGGGTGCCTGCCTGTCAAGGGTTCCGTTTCAGCCATTTAGGTAAAACCCCCCTTTGCCCATCTCGTGCCTTTTAGGTTAAACCCCTGAGCAGGCCTAAAGAAAGCCTATAGACTTTTCTCCGGAGTCGTTTTTGAATAATATTTTATTGGACGTTGAGATACACGCCGGAAAAGCGCACCCAGAATCCAAAGTGTATTCCCGCATCTTCATAAAGTGAACACCCACTTGTTAGCCTAAAGAACCCAAACCCTTAAACCCAGCTCCAGCGCAGGGCCTGGCCCGCCTTCCAGTCTTCTTACACTTGAACAAAGATTTTTGAGTGGGAAAAACCGGCGGGCCGGAGCTGAGTTTCTGCTTTTGACGGGGCGGCCGCCGCGTGCTGCCCGGCCGTCCAGTGTGGGGCCGTGAGTGTGCACCGGGTGGGAAGGCTGAGGGGGGCTCAGGAGTGCGCGGCGTTCGGTTATTTATAATTTGTCAGGGCTGGTGTCGGCGCTCGGGATTGGGGGTTGCTTGGGGCGGCGGGGGCGGTCGACTGTTGGGACCGCTGCGGAAGGGGCTGGCCGTCTTGCGTTGTGTCCCGGAGCGCAGGAGGTCAAGGAGGGCCCGCGCGTGGGCCACAAAGGGCGGGGGCCCTGGGCGGTCGCAGGGCGTGGGGCCTGGCGGGCATTGGGCGTTGGCCTAGGCGGGCTCCGGGTGGAGGGGTCTTGGCGGGCGCGCGACGCGTCCGGCGCGCCCCCCCTTCCCCGGCCACCATGTTGGCTGGTGTGGGGGTGGTCAACACGGAGGCCAGACAGCGGCGGTGGCGGCGGGCTCCCGCGGGGCTCCGGGGGTCCGCCTCCCCAGCGCTGCCGGCGGCCGCAGCGGCGCACCCACGCCGGCCCGGAGGAGCAGAGGTGAGCCAGAGCCTGTGGGGCTCCGGGGCCAGAGCGAGTCACCAGGGCGAGGACCCTCCCCGTCTCCAGGGCGCGGACGCCCCCAGAGCACAGGCTCTCTTACCTCACCAGCTCCGCCAGGGCATGCACCCTTGCCGCCCCGCTGGTCCTTACACCAGGCTCTGGGGGATTCTCTTCTTTCCAACCAGGCCCCGCCCCACGGACTGGAGCATGACCCCCTCCCCATCTGGATCTAGCTTTCCGCTTCAAGGATCTCCTCCGCCTTACCCGTCCCTATCACGGAGCACCTCCTTTTATGTCCCCAGAGTCCAGGGCTCCCCTTACTCCCTCCTCAGGTCCTGGAACCCCCTTCATCTTGGAACAACCCCGCCCCCCTCCCCAGAGCACGTTCCTCCTCTCCCCGGGCCCGGCGCCCCTTCCTCCTGATCCCAGCCTGGTCTCCCGCCCGCCCCCGTGCAGAGCCCGGCCCGGGCGTCCTCCGGGAATCGGGGGAGGGGTCGTTTTTTCTGTCCGGGATCCCGCCCGTCTCACCTTTCCTGGGGCTGTAGCGGGGCCCCTTCCGTCCTCGCGGACCAAGCTCCCCACTCCCCAGCCCCACCCCACGAAACAGCGGGCACGGGGGCGGAAGAGCCAGGCTCCAGCTGCCTTTTGTTCCGCGTGGGATGGCAGAGACCCACCCGGCCCGGCCGTCCTGCTCGGCTGATCCGGGTGGGTGAATGGGTGCGTGGGGGCTGGCTGGCCTCTCCTCAGGAGACTCTTTCTCTCTCTCCCTATGGGGCGGCTCCCCCAGAGTCGAGCGCGTTGGGAGGCTGGCCTTTGCTAGAGGAGTCGGTGCCAACAGGTTTTTGTTTGCGACCTGAAGTTTGCCCAGTGGCTTTGCCTGGGGCAGCTTGAGCTCCCTGTGAACCCCCCCGGCAGGAGCTTGTGGAAGGCCATTTCTCCGCCCAAGGACTCCGTCTGGGCGACTCCTTCACAGTTGTGCTGCCCTGGGGACGTATCTAAAATGTGCGCTTTAAGAGCGGAGAGGGCTTAACCATTATTAGGGTTTAGATGAGGGAAACTGAGGCCCAGAACTGCAGTTATTTGCCCAAGGTCACTCAGTGATACTGTGTCAGTGCAGAACTGGAAGCTAGGGCTCCAGGGCTCTGTTCACCACGTTTAATAACTTTTTTTTTTAGGGAGATGTTCAGGACCCTACCTTCCCCTTTATTTTTAACATTTACACAAGAAAGTGGGCAGGAAAATATGAGAAGTAATGAGTTCTTCCTTTTCATCTCCAGAAAATACCCTGTGAAAGAACGAATTGGAACAGGGTGTTAAAATGATGGGAAAAGGTGAATTTTAAGAATCCCAGCTTCCTCTCATTATGTAATATAATGAAGATTTGGCAGAAAACGTGCTTCTTGTAGTTCTAGATACACATTGCTAGGTGCTGACAAAATCTTATGCTGAATCTGGCACAGCAGTAATTGAGTTAACACTGATAATTAAGTTTTCATCTGTATTTATGAGTATCAAAAGGGACTACAATTTGCTTCTGAATGGTACTTGTTCGGTGCTTGTTTTGGGGGCAAGTGATTGTGTTGGGGAAGCGCACCTAGATTTTTAAATCTTTTATTTATTTTTTTGAGGCAGAGTCTCACTCTGTCACCCAGACTAGAGTGTAGTGGCACGATCTCGGCTCACCGCAACCTCCGCTTCCTGGGTTCAAGTGATTCTCCTGCCTCAGCCTCCGGCATACCTGGGATTACAGGTGCATGCCAGCCACCACGCCCAGCTAATTTTTGTATTTTTAGTAGAGACGGGGTTTCACCATGTTGGCCAGGCTGGTCTTGAACTCCTGACCTCAGGTGATCCGCCCACCTTAGCCTCCCAAAGTGCTGGGATTACAGGCATGGGCTAGCTCGTCCGGCCTGAATCTTTTATTTATCTGTATTTTTACTTTTACATTTTAAAAGTTTGTTTCCCTAGTTTTAAAATTGGGCTAGTCATCTTTACCAGTCTCACTGGGCTATTCTTTTGTAAGCATGGAATGAGATACTGATTATTAAAGATTTTGGTAAAGTGTAAGTTACTGTAAGGTGTGATTCAGGACTGCGTCCCACAAGTCCCTGGACCAGGAGCCAGTTGGGATTGTCTTGTGGGATGTACTAAGTTCCCCTGGTTTACAGAGGCTTTTTGCCTCTCTGAAGCCTGAGCTGGCCAGATGGAGAGCTCTGTGGAAAACTCTTCCAGCAGTGTGTGTTGGGCCAAGCACTCGAGGTGTGAAGAAATGTAAAACTTCCAAGTGATAATATCTAGCTTCGTGTATGCAGCCTTGAAAAATGACCCAACCTTTGTAGAAATTCTCTGTATCACTAACCCTCTTCCATAATGAGCGGAATATTTCCCAAGAATTGGGATTCTGATAAGAGTCCTGCAAAAGTTGGAAAGTTTTGGGACTTTTTTTTTTTTTTAACTTTAATTAGGAGGAGCGGCAACTTTCAGTTGTGAAGTGAAGTACTAAGAGATTTTTATGCATGGAATTGTCCTTGTCATACTTTTGGAAAGTGCATTAAAATTTTCTAAGTTTTCTGGCAGTTCTCACTGTTCGCCATAACCTTTCTGTCTAGCTTATAGGGTGTGAAGGACCACAGTTGTTGTCATTTTATGGCATGTATACCTGGTGACCCTGAGACTTGGAGAAGTCAGAGGGCTGGATTTGGGGAATTTTTTTTTTTTTTGAGACGGAGTCTCACCCTGTCACCCAGTGACAGTGGTGCAGTCTCGGCTCACTGCAAACCTCTGCCTCCTGGGTTCAAGCGATTCTCCTGCCTCAGCCTCCTGAGTAGCTGGTACTACAGGTGTGTGCCACTATGCCCGGCTAATTTTTGTATTTTTAGTATAGATGGGGTTTTGCCATGCTGGTCAGGCTGATCTTGAACTCCTGACTTCAAGTGATCCACCTGTCGTGGCCTCCCAAAGTGCTGGGATTACAGCCATGAGCCACCATGGCCGGCCTTGGATTAGGGGAAGTTGAGGCTGGAAAAGATGTAAGGAATTATGTAGTTTGTATCCCTTTTTGTCTGCTGGACTTTTGACTCACATATTCGGTGTAAACAGACCTTTTCTGTGAATACTTTGCCGGCTAGCTCCCCGATGTTTGGCCCGTTTTTCTCCGATGTCCTACCTTCACCACCCCACACAGTCTGTTGATGCACTTAACACTACATTGGCCGTGTATCTGGGGCTCTTGTGACACTGTGACATCTTGGAGGCCAGTGGTCACCCTGTCTTTACTTCTCCAGTGTCAGGCTCAGTCTCTGATAGACAGTAGGTGCTCAGTAAAGGTTTGTCATCTGTATTCCTCGAGGTAGGGGAGCACTTTTTTTTTTTTTTTGAGACAGAGTCTCGCTCTGTGGCCCAGGCTGGAGTGCAGTGGCCAGATCTCAGCTCACTGCAAGCTCCGCCTTCCGGGTTCACGCCATTCTCCTGCTTCAGCCTCCTGAGTAGCTGGGACTACAGGCGCCCGCCACCGCGCCTGGCTAATTTTTTGTATTTTAGTAGAGACGGGGTTTCACTGTGGTCTCGATCTCCTGACCTTGTGATCCGCCCGCCTCGGCCTCCCAAAGTGCTGGGATTACAGGCGTGAGCCACCGCGCCCGGCCGGGGAGCACATTTTTATGGCTTGATTACTGCAGGCTCTACTGTTCTGTCGCACTGTTGTTGAAATCACTACTGTTGGTCCAGCAATTGTGTGTCAGTTGCATAGGTTTATCCACCTCATCTGCAGGTGAGGAAACTGAGGCCTAGGGAGTTTAAGGTACATGCTTGAGGTCGCACAGCCAGTAAGTGATTTGAACAGATCTGTTGGACACCAAAATATTATACTTGTTACCGACTTCGAGGACCAGGTCTCATGGGGATGAAGAGACACACTGCAAGTTAACAGTGGACTGAGGGAGGTGGGGTGATATGATTAAGGTGGTTGAGGATGGGAAGAACACATTTGTTTTTTGTCATATGCATTGTGAAAAGAATGTTTATGTCCATCTGTTGAGTTTTTGAAAATTGACAAACTTGCTGGGCGTGGTGGCTCACGCCTGTAATTCCAGCACTTTAGGAGGCCGAGGCAGGCGGATCACCCTGAAGTCAAGGGATCCAGACCATTCTGGCCAACATCGTGAAACCCCATCTCTACTAAAAATACAAAAATTAGCTGGGCGTGGTGGCGCATGCCTGTAGTCCCAGCTACTCAGGAGGCTCAGGCAGGATAATCGCTTGAACCTGGGAGGTGGAGGTTGCAGTGAGTCGAGATCGCACCACTGCACTCCAGCTTGGTGACAGAGCAAGACTCTGTCTAAAAAAAAATTGACAGACTTTCTGATAAGTTCATCAATGGAACTTTATGGCTTAATTAGTTCATTCAAGTTAACTAAAATAGAAACCTAGAAAACAAATACAGTGAAATAAGCATATGTTGAAAGCCATTTCAGCAGCCTTTTTTTTAAACCACCATAATTTCACATCAACACTTAACATAGGGATTACCACCCATTTGTGAGTAGAAAAACTGAGGCTCAGAGAGGTTAAGTAAGCTGTGAGGAACTGGCACAGCCAGGATTCAGAGTGAATCTGTGTAATTCCCAGGCTTGGGTCCCTTCTGCTCCACCGGCCCCTGTAGAAGGCCCCACAAAATAATAGGTATTCATTTAAATTACAGGATAAATTTGTTGTGTGAAACTCACCACCAAGTTTATTTAGAAGGTTGGGAATTGTGAATAACGAGATTTCTGGCTCTTTCCTAACCTTAGAACCTTTGAAAACACTGTGGTTTGAATGTCAGTAATTAATGGATCATTTTATTTTAGCTGAGAGACACTAGATTCGGTGTTTGATTAAAAAAGAAAAAAGCCTAAGCCAGCCACGGTGGCTCATGCCTGTAATCCCAGCGTTTTGGGAGGCTGAGGTGGGCGGATCACTTGAGGCCTAGAGTTTTGGAGACCAGCCTAGCCAGTGTGGCAAAGCCCTGTGTCAAACAAAAAAACACAAAAATTAGTCGGGCATAGTGGCATGTACCTGTTGTCCCAGCTATTCAGGAGGCTGAGGCAGGAAAATCACTTCAACCTGGGAAGGGGAGGTTGCAGTGAACCTCCAGCCTGGGTAACAGAGCAAGACTGTGTGTCAAAAAACAAAAACAAAAAACCTGCCTTCTTTTGAACCATATCTGCAACATTGTTAAAATGCTCCCCATCCATGCATTGGATTCTCTCTGTGACTCATTCCCCTAGTACCTAGGTGCTGGAGCCTGCTTTGTTCCTGGGCACAGAAAGTCCTTTTCCTGATTCAGTTTCCTGTTGGTCCTGGTCTAGTCAGAGTGTACTTCACTTTCAGGCCCTCTAGAGACAGAACAGGTATCTTAATTCTCTTTCTGTTCAAAGCAATATAAGGAATTGGACGTGCAAAGGGCTGTCAATAGAGGAACTCCCCATCTTCTCTTCATGGTAACCCTGCTGATACATAGAACAGGGAAAAGTAGGCTCATCCTGGGAGATGGCTGATCGTTTAGGGCTAATGCATGATGTGGATTTAAAAGCATTTATAATTAATCACTTCTGAGTGCAGGCTTCTTCCTCTGGGTCCCGACCCTCTTAGGTAGTTGCACGTTGCAGCAGCTCGATAGCTGAGAACACCAAGTGGTACAGTTAATTTGGCTTCAAAGGCCATGTGGCAGATAGCTTTGGAATGAGGTGTGGGTACTTATGGGCCTCCTGGCTGGGTGACTTTGGGCACTTTAGTCACTGAGCTTTGGTTTCCTCATCTCCAAAGGGGGGCTCATAATCGCTACTTCATGGAATAGACCAGCCTTTTTTCTCAAACTCCAGTGCGCAGCAGAAGCACCCAGAGGGCTTGCTGAACATGTGGCCGGGGCTCCACCCCATTGTTTCTCATTAGGGAGGGGAGGCCTGAGAATGTGTCTTTTTTTTTTTTCTTTTTAAGATAGAGTATTGTTCTGTTGCCCAGGCTGGAGTGCAGTGGCGCGATCTTGGTTTACTGTAACCTCCACCTCCCAGGTTAAAGCGATTTTTCTGCCTCAGCTTCCTGAGTAGCTGGGATTACAGGTGCATGCCACCATGCCCAGCTAATTTTTTTTTTTTTTTTTAGACGGAGTCTCACTGTCTCCCAGGCTGGAGTGCAGTGGCGCAATCTCAGCTCATTCCAAGCTCTGCCTTCCGGGTTCACGCTGTTCTCCTGCCTCAGCCTCCCGAGTAGCTGGGGCTACAGGCTGCCGCCACCACGCCCGGCTAATTATTTGTATTTTTAGTAGAGATGGGGTTTTACCATGTTGGCCAGACTGGTCTCAAACTCCTGACCTCAAGTGATCTGCCTGTCTTGGCCTCCCAAAGCGCTGGTATTACAGGTGTGAGCCACCGTGCCTGGCAGAGAATGTGTATTTTTAGCCATCTTCCAAGTGCTACTGATGCTGCCGGTCTAGGGACCAAATTTGGGAACCTTGGCCCAGAGGACTGAATGAGAAGGTGTGTTCATCTAGCACCTGCTGGCTGTGCAGTAGGAACTAAAAAATGACACTGAAATGTTTCTAAAATACTGCTCTGAAGATGATGGATGGCATGACATTTGGAAAGGAAATGTGGGTTCTCAGAGAGTGTTTTCACTTCATTCTCTTGTTACTGTAAGTTGGACTGTGGTCACAGGGATTATCACTATTGGGTTAATTGAGGTGCTTTCCTTAATGAAGGGGACAGAAGATGTCATTGTCCTTTAAAAAGGTTGTAAATCTTGGATTCTGTTGAAAAAGCAGGTTCATCATTCTCACACATCAGGCAAGAAGTTTGCTGTCTAGGCCTTTTAGAATTGTAACTTGGGGGCTGGGTGTGGTGGCTCATGCTTGTAATCCCAGCACTTTGGGAGGCTGAGGCTGGTGGATCACTTGAGACCAGGAGTTGGAGACCAGTATGGCCAACATGGCAAAACCCCTTCTCTACTAAAAATACAAAAATGAGCCAGGTGTGGTGGTGTGGGCCTGTAGTCCCAACTACTTGGGAGGCTGAGGCACGAGAATTGATTGAACCCGGGATGCGGAGGTTGCAGTGAGCTGAGATTGTGCCACTAGACTCCAGCTTGTGTGAGGGAGTGTGACTCTTATCAAAAAAAAAAAAAAAAAAAAGAATTGTAATTTGGAAAGGTTGAGGGAGTAATGTTGTTGGGTCCTCAATTCCCACAGGGCCACTTGGGATGGACCACTGGTGTTAATGGAAGTTGCTTCTCCTCCCTACAGCAATTCATATTTAATATTCTTTCATGTTTACAGTTTGAATTTTTTCTTCATTGGTAATAAAACAACTTGTCCATCAAAACCGAATGTGCAGGGACGTGTGTGTGAGCTCTGATGGTTTTTGAATATTTCCTGTGTGCCAGGCCTTATGTTACTAATTTTATGTGCTGTGTTTAATTTTCATGGTCCTACAAGCCCTATCACCATTTCTCATTTTGCATTTTAAAAAGCTAAGAGGGGTTCAGTAACCTGCCCCAGGCCATACAGCTAGTAAGTGCCCCAGCTGGTATTTGCTGCCACCTGTGTCAAACTCAGAACTGCTTTATTTCCACAACCTCATTTGCAGCTGTGCCAGGTGCGCCCATTACCTCACTGTACCCTCACAACAGCCCCAAGAGGTAGGCTGAGCAAGCTGAGGCTCGGAAGAGGCAAGGTTGGTCATGGGCACCTGGCCAGTGGCTGGCTGGACCTGAATTCAGTCCCACGCCTGTCTGATTTTGGGGCTTTATGAAGTTGCTTCTATGACAACAGCTTACCTCTCTGTCATGTAACACTAAGCTGCCTGGATATGTACAACAGGGACCTAGGGCTACCCTAGCTGGCTTGACCCCAAGGAAGCCTGTGTGGGCTGGTAAAGGTTTTTGTGTTTGCAGAGCTGTGTTAAAATAATTGGCCAAATTGCTCTTTGAGCGAAGGGGACATTTTGCTTTGTGATCCTGCAGCCCTGCACACTGGTGTGGGTGCTAAGGACTGAGAACTCTCTACTAATGCTAATTTGTTAAAAAGGGGTCAAATTCATATGGAATTTGATAGTCTTTTTTTTTGAGTCGGAAAATCTGTCGCCAGGCTGGAGCGCAGTGGCAGCATCTCAGCTCACTGCAACCTCTGCCTCCCAGGTTTAAGCAATCCTCCTGCCTCAGCCTCCCGAGTAGCTGGGACTACAGGCATGTGCCACCACACCCAGCTAATTTTTGTAGTTTTAGTAGAGACGGAGTTTCACCATGTTGGCCAGGATGGTCTTGATCTCTCCCTTTTTTTTTTTTTAAGATGGAGTTTCGCTCTTGTCGCCCAAGCTGGAGTGCAGTGGCACTATCTCGGCTCACTGCAACCTCCATCTGCTGGGCACAAGCGATTCTCCTGTCTCAGCCTCCTGAGTAGCTGGAACTACAGGCACGTGCCACCACGCCTGGCTAATGATTTTGTATTTTTAGTAGAGATGGGGTTTTACCATGTTGGCCAGGCTGGGCTCGAACCCCTGATCTCAGGTGATCCTCCAGCCTCGGCCTCCCAAAGTGCTGGGATTACAGGCGTGAGCTACCACACCCAGCTGGAATTTGGTAGTTTTAAAAAATTACGCCGGGCGCGGTGGCTTAAGCCTATAATCCCAGCACATTGGGAGGCCGAGACAGGCGGATCACAAGGTCGGGAGATCGAGACCATCCTGGCTAACACGTTGAAACCCCGTCTCTACTGAAAAATACAAAAAACTAGCTGGGTGAGGTGGTGGGCGTCTGTAGTCCCAGCTACTCGGGAGGCTGAGGCAGGAGAATGGCGTGAACCTGGGAGAGGTGGAGCTTGCAGTGAGCTGAAATCCGGCCACTGCACTCCAGCCTGGGCGACAGAGTGAGACCCCGTCTCACAAAAAAAAAAAAAAATTACCTGTGGCTGGGCATGGTGGCTCATGCCTGTAATCCCAGCACTTTGGGAAGCTGAGGCAGGTGAATCAAGAGGTCAAGAGATCAAGACTATTCTGGCCAATGTGGTGAAACCCCGTCTCTACTAAAAATACAAAAATTAGCTGGGTGTGGTGGCGCACGCCTGTAGTCCCAGCTACTTGGAAGGCTGAGGAAGGAGGATCGCTTGAACCGGGAGGCGGAGGTTGCAGTGTGCTGAGATTGTGCCACTGTACTCCAGCCTGGCGACGGAGCGAGACTGTCTCAAAAAAAGAAAAAATAAAAAATTCCATATGAAGTATCTCCTTCCCCAGTAGGCAATTAACACCTGGGTTCTAGCCAGTGGGTAATTTTCTCTCTGGTCTTAAAATGTCCTGGGGAGGCTGGGGTGTGAGCACTTTCCCAAGGTTTGAGCACTGTTCGCAGCTCCCCAGCCAAGGAATGGTAAACAGCTATGTGTTGGTGCCTGCCCTGCACTTGTGGGAGGCCCTGGAGGCTTGGACTTGAGTGTGTTTTGTGAACTCTTTAAGACTCTGAGGTGAATAAATCAATGTAAGCAATAAGTTGTATTAAAAGACCCCTTCCCCCACCTCCAAAAAAAAAAAAGTCCTAGCAGTAAAGGGACACATTCAGTTTTTTTTTTTTTTTTTTTTCCTGAAATCAAGTCCCCTTGTGGTGCCTTTTTTTTTTTTTTTTTTTTTTTTTTGAGACAGAGTCTCGCTCTGTCATCCATGCTGGAGTGCAGTGACGCCATCTTGGCTCACTGCAAGCTCTGTCCCCGGTTCACACCATTCTCCTGCCTCAGCCTCCTGAGTAGCTGGGACTACAGGTGCCCGCCACCACGCCCAGCTAATTTCTTTTTGTATTTATGGTAGAGGCGGGTTTCACCGTGTTAGCCACGATGGTCTCGATCTCCTGACCTCGTGATCTGCCCACCTCAGCTTCCCAAAGTGCTGGGATTACAGGCGTGAGCCACCGGGCCCCTGTGTGCCTTTTTGATACTCAGAGCTGTCCTGGGATATAATGACTATACTGTGGATGACAAAATTTGGGAAATATCTGATTGGAGAAAGAATTTGTATGTCACTTTATGAGAAGCAACTGGATGTAGAAGTATGGGCATTTCAAGGACAGTTTCATGACTGAGGCCAGTGTCAACCTGAAAAATACGGAACACGTGATCTAGAGGCAAATAATGGTTATAAATGAAATGCCAACAGGAACTTAGGCTAATTGAGAAGACAAAGTTAATATCTGTGAGACAGAAGCTAGCAGTTTGTTGAGCCATGATTTTGATTCTTTGTCAGAGGGTCAAGAATGGAGAAAAAATTTAGAAGAGTCAGGGAAGGCATCAGGAGAAGGTAGGATTTGAGCTGGTCCTTGAAGAACAAGGAATGGTATCCCTAAGTGGAAGGCAGATGGGAAGGTATTTTGGATCTCAGGAACAGCAGGAGTTAAAGCTTGAGATGGGATGGGGTAGGTGCCTTGAGTGTGTGCAGACTCCTGCAGCTGGCGCTGGGTGGATGCCTGCTGGGAGCAGTGAGCTCCCAGGTGGCCAGATGGCCACTGGCTCTGATGAGGCAGCAGCCTTGGGGTTTGGTTTTCTGGGTAGTAGAGAGCAGGGTAGGTCTTGAGGAGTAGGTGCCACCTCAAGTGTTTGAGAAGGGGGCCCTGCAGAGTAATCTCTGTGGGTGGGGGCCTGGCTCAGACTGGCTTCCCAAGACTGGCTTCCCAAGACTGGCTAGATAGCAGTTCTAGAGATGGAGAGTGAAGAGAGGCCAGAGTTGAGTTGTGTTTAGGGAGTAAAGGGGGCCTCGGTGCTGGCTCGGAAGTTTGAATTCGACACCCTGGGAGCCTGCAAATCATGTGGCCTGGAAAGCTAGAAAAATGCCCATGATGGGGCCCCACCCCAGACCAATCAAAGGGGAACCAGTAATTTTTTGAAGTGCCCCCAGATAATTGTCATAGTCTGTGTGGGTGGAGAAGCTGAGCTGTGTGCTCGGAGGAGCTGCTGGGAGTGTCAGGGATTGGAAGGGGAAAATTGGAGCCAGAAGAAGCCTTTGAAGTAATGTGGTGTGGGGACTGGGTTCCTGAGCTATTGTAGAATGACTGTGGATGGACTGGTGGAATCAGGGCTGGAGAGCAACTGGCAGAAATGATCACCCTGGCTGAAATACGCCTCTAAGCTACCTTGGAAAAGGACAGCTTAGCAGAAAGTTTAAACAGGGGACGGGCAGAAAAGACTGATCCACCTATTTGGCAAGCCTCCTTTCAACCTGCATTTTAGCTACAGAGCAGGCACAGCAGGTTCTTATCTGTTGTCTCACGCTTGCTAGCCAAGTTCCTCCCCACACCCTAAATTGTAATGACTGCAGCAGATGGTACATGTAAAATTTTAAATGACATTTCTTTAATTTTATTAAAGATGGTTATAATGTAGAGTTACTAATTTAGATAGATTCACTTTATTCAAAGTCTAGAAGTGAGATTTTACATGGTACAGTTAATGCATGTCACAGTGGCATTGTAATATATGATATTTCAGTCAAAAAACGAGTTTATAGTTAACTTCATTTATTCTTAATGCTTATTGAGCACATATGTATTATGTGCTGTTGGCTGGGAATGCATGAGTGAATAAAATTTAAGTTCCTCTTACATTTCAAAATAGTTTTTGGTCTGCAGATGGTGGCTTTTGCCTCAGTAACAAGTAATATTAGTTTTGGGAGATAGCTGGGGGAGGGAAGTCTAGAAAGTGGTGTCAAACATTAGAATGGAACCTGGCGACCAGAGAAGGCTTCAAGGAAATAGTATGTAAGTTGAGTCTTGAAGGAAAAGTGGGAGTTCTCAGGGACAGAGATGAGAGGATCCCTGGCTGAGGGAGCTGCATTATACAGAGGCCTGAGCTGAGCAAGGAGGGCGTGGAGGAGGAAGAGCTGGACATGTGGCAGAGGACCAGCTGCCTGCTGACCAGACTCTCCAGCAGGACAGGCGAGAGCTTGGTGAGGTTTGACACATGGGCTGTGGTTTTCACGTAGCCTTTTGGCGGTGAGTGGGCAGGACTGTGGGACTTGCGCCCTACCTCTAATCAGAGCACCTCTGTGCTGGTGAAAGTGGGGAGCTAAAAAGAGCCCACTTGAGAAGTGTTCCTCTGCCATTGAAGAGCAACCAAAGTTATCTGGAGCTGCAGTGAGCAAACTGGTACCCCGAGGGTGGCTGGGAGGGAGAGATTAGAGGTTTCTTCCAGAGGACCTGAAGAGCCCTCACTTTTTTCTGTTTGCAATGAGATGAATGGAGATGAAAAGTGGGCCGGGCGCGGTGGCTCAAGCCTGTAATCCCAGCACTTTGGGAGGCCGAGACGGGCGGATCACGAGGTCAGGAGATCGAGACCATCCAGGCTAACACGGT
>NW_016816111.1:53044-57098 GCF_001698545.2 Rhinopithecus bieti
AAAAAAAAAAAAAAAAAAAGAAAAGTGTTCCTGTTCCCTCCTCTACTCCAGACCAGTTTCTCAAGGCCTCTGGGTAACATATATGTGATTAAACAGTCCCTTAGGAATAGAACTTTTAAGTTAACAGAGTTTCTGTTTAAGAAAACAGAGTTAAGCAGCTCTGTTTTCCAGAAATCCCTGGATAATTTTATGACCATGTGGTAAAGGTGAGGGACCTTGCGTTAACTTGGGATGAATGTCAGAGAGCTGCTGTGTGCTAGGCTCTGTGCTGGGCACCCAGGAAATGGTCCTCGCCCTTGACTCTGCCCGGTCTGGACTAGAAAAGTGGTCCTTGGGTGGATTGAGCTCACAGATCTGTTTTGTTTGTGCCTTTCTAAACATTAAGATTGGTTGCTCTGTCGGTTTCGTATGGCTGCTGTGACAAATTGCCACAAATGCAGTGACTTAAAACAACACAGTTGTATAGGCAGGAAGTCCAACACAGGTCTTAATGGGCTGAGGCCATGGTGTAGTTAGGACTGGTTCCTGCTGGAGGCTCTTGAGGGGAACCCGTTTCCCTGCCTTTCCAGCTTCTTGAGGCCTTCTGTGTTCCTTGGCTCATGTTCCTTCCATCTTTAAAGCCGGCTTCGGTTTTCCACTCTTTCCCACGTGGTTTCTCTCTGACCCTGACTCTTCTGCCTCCCACTTCTACTTTTAAGGATCCTGATGATTACATTGGGCACACTGAATAATTCAGGATACTATGTTTTAAAATCAACTGATTAGAAACTTAAATTCTTTTTTTTTTTTGTTTTGTGATGGAGTCTTGCTCTGTCACCTAGTCTGGAGTGCGGTGGCGCCATCTTGGCACACTGCAACCTCCGCCTCCCAGGTTCAAGGGATTCTCCTGCCTCAGCCCTGAGTAGCTGGGATTACAGGTGTGCAGCACCATGCCCAGCTAATTTTTGTATTTTTTAGTAGAAAATGGGGTTTCGCCATGATGGCCAGGCTGGTCTCCAACTCCTAACCTCAAGTGATCCACCTGTCTCAGCCTCCCAAAGTGCTGGGATTACAGGCGTGAACCACCGTGCTTTGCCTAGAAACTTAAATTCTAACTGCTACCTTAATTCTCCTTTGCCACAAAACCTAACATATTCACAGGTTCTAGGATTAAGATGTGGTTATCTTTGGGAGGCCACTATTTGCTGGTCATAGTTGCCAACATTAAAATCAGGAGATCTTACATAGCCTCCCAGTCTTGCAGCTTCATTGACAAATCAGAACACTTGGCAGCCTGGGGCCTGTACTGTTGCCTGGCAACAGTGGGTCAGAGCCAGTGTCGGCGCCATCTCTAGTTGGGGCTTGCGGGTGCCAGTTCTCCACAAACCTCCACCCTCCCCATGATACCTGCTCATTTCCCCTGGTTGTCTGGTCCCTGCTCTGGGGACACAGGGGCTTACACAGAGTCCAGTCAGGGCAGAATCCCCAACGCAGGGTGGCTGGGTTTGTCTGCCTCTCTGTTCATGCCCTGCTCCTTGCCACTCTGCCCCTCCCCCCTCGCTGCCTCTATACCCTTTCCCTGAAGCCTCTTCTGCCTGGCACACACTGTCCCTCCTCCTCTCTGTGCCCTTCTCTCTCTGACCCAGGGCTCTACATTCCGCAGCATCTCTGGTGCTATTTTAGGTGGGATTGTTTGTGCCATAATTCCTTGTCTCTTTTCCCCTCCTTTTCTGGCACCCAACACTAGTACATTCTGATGCCTTCCCTTTTATGTCTTGCATTGGTGTTGGTGAAAATCAAGTCTTTATAATGTACCTTTAGAGCAATACCCATTAAAAACCAGGATCACACAACAAGCATATAGTTGAACATCTGTGTGCCTTGCACTCTCCTAGACATTGGAAATGCCATGGGGACTCCTGTCCTGCCTCTAGTTCTAGAAGAGAGATAGGGGAAACAAATGGGTAGGCAATCACATGTCAGCTTCTTACTGCATCTGGAGAGGCAGGATCTTGCTTCCTTCAGCCCCCAAGCCTGGAGGTGAGCTCTGTTTGCATTGTGTGTTAGGTGGGGTTGTTTGTGGGGCTCTGTTAAAAGCATTTCAGTGGAAGATCCCTGAGTTTGCAGACATCACTTGGAGCCCCAGCTTGTAGTTGAATTTTGTTTTTTTGAGAAGTGCAGTGGTATAATCTTAGCTCACTGCAACCTCCGCCTCCTGGGTTCAAGCGATCATCTTGCCTCAGCCTCCTGAATAGCTAGGATTAGAGGTGTATGCCACCACTTCTGGCTAATTTTTGTATTTTTAGTAGAGACGGGGTTTTACCATATTGGCCAGGCTGATTTCGAACTCCTGACCTCAGGTGATCTGCCTGCCTTGGCTTCCTAAAGTGCTGAGATTACAGGTGTGAGCCACTGCACCTGGCCAGATAGTTGAGTTTAGAGCAGGCATCTTGGAGGCTTGGATATCATACAGGTTGAGGATCCCTTGTCTGAACTGCTTGAGACTAGAAATGTTTTAGATATTAGACTTTTTTGGATTTTGGAGTGTTTGCATATGTATAATGAGATATCTTGGGGATGGAACTCAAGTCTAAACGTGAAATTTGTTTATGTTTTGTGTATACCTTACACATATAGCTTGAAGATAATTTTATATGGTATTTTAAATAAATTTGTGTACAAAACGAAGATTTGACTGCATTTTGATGGTGACCTGTTGCATGAAGTCAGGTGTGGAGTTTTCCACTTGTGGCATCATGTTGCTGCTTAAGCAGTTTCTGATTTTGAAACATTTTGGATTTTGGATTTTCACATTAGGGATGCCTAATATGAGATAGACTAGGCCACACAGTTCTCTGCACTGCTGCTTGGTGGTCTGAACTGGGGCTCTGATTATTTTCTGAGGGGCATTTTATTTGCCTTCTTTGAAGGGGCTTGCATTGAGTGAGTCTGCACTGTTGGGCTCAGGGTGGAGCATACCTGGTTGAGCCACCAGAGTTTGACAGCTTAAGGGCAGCCTGTCCTTTTATCTACAGAGTATATTAACATGATAAAGATTTTTGGAAACTTACTTAAAAGCAAAATGAAACATTTCATGATGGAGGATTTCAAACGGAAAAGTAGAATGGTTCAGTGAACTCCCATCACTTAGCTTCAACAGTTAATTCTAGGCTCCTCCATCTCAGATGATTTTAAAGCAAATCCCAGTCTTCACTTTATTGGCAAATGCTTCTCTAACAGATCATGGACTCTTTATAAACTTATTTTTAAGTGAAGACTGACCACCAGCCCTCCTAATTCTGATTTTCGTATTTCTGTGTTTGAAGCTGAATTTTTTTAGTTGTGGAATAATGATTATATTTACACAAAATCTTGATTGATTGACTGAGACAGGGTCTCGCTTTGGCGCCCAGGCTGGAGTACAGTGGTGTGATCTCAGTTCACTGCAACCTCCACCTCCTGGGCTCAAGCCATCCTCTCACCTCAGCCTCCTGAGCAGCTGGGGCTACAGGTGCGCGTCACCATCGCCGGCTAATTTTTTGTATTTTTTGTAGAGATGGGGTTTCACCATGTTGCCTAGCTCCAGACTGGTCTTGAACTCCTGAGTGCAAGAGGCATGAGCCACCACACCCAGTCACCATGCTAAGGATTTAAAAGTGAACAGTTCTGTGGCATATGGTACATTTATAGTGTTGTGCCACTATCTAGTTTCAGAACTTTTTCATCACTCCAAAAGAAAATCCACACTCATTAGGTAGTTGCTCCTCAATTTCCCCAGCCCCTGGTATCCGTTAACCTACTTTCTGTCTATATGGGGTTTGCCTATTCTGGACATTTCATATAAATGCAGTTATACAATATCTGGCTTTTTGTATTGGCTTCTTTCACCTAGCATGTTTTCCAAGTTCATCCATGTTGTAGCATGGATCCAAACTTCATTCCTTTTTATGACCAAATTGTATTCCACTGTATGGATGTACCACAATTTATGTATTTAGTGGTGGACACTTGGGTTGTTTCCACATCGTTTGACTATTGTAAATAGTTGCCTTTTTTTTTTTTTTTTTTTTTTTTT
>NW_016816111.1:57505-93207 GCF_001698545.2 Rhinopithecus bieti
TTTTTTTTTTTTTTGAGACAGGATCTTACTCTGTCACCCAGGCTGGAGTGCAGTGGTGTGACCATGGCTCACTGCAGCCTTGACTTCCTGGGCTCAGGGGATCTTCCCACCTCAGTCTCCTGAGTAGTTGGGGCTACAGGCCTGGCTAATTATATTATTTTGTAGAGACAATATTTTAGTATTGTCCAGGCTAGTCTTGAACTTCTAGGTTCAGGTGATCCCCCTGCCTCAGCCTCCCACAGTGCTGAGATTATAGGTATGAGCCACTGTGCCTGGCCAATAGTTGCCATTTTAATTTAACTTGTCATTGCTTAATTTGAAATATGGTGATGTGCTGCCTGGATCAAAAAGAAAATGTCACATGTGAGAGGGCAAGATGGTGATCTGCTCTTGACTCTGTTTATTGCAGTAAACACATTTTGAAAGAACTTGTAACATGTAACAGTCATGGTGGCTCATACATGTAGTCCCAGCACTTTGGGAGGCCGAGGCAGGATCACTTGAGGTCAGGAGTTTGAGACCAGCCTGTCTCTACTGAAAATACAAAAATTAGCCAGGTGTGGTGGCGCACACCTGTGGTCCCAGCTACTCAGGAGGCTGAGGCAGGAGAATCACTTGAACCCGGGAGGTGGAGGTAGCAGTGAGCCATGATCACACCACCGTACTCCACCCTGGACGACAGAGCAAGAATTTTGTCAGGAAAGACGGGGGGGGGGGGGAGGGGGGGGGGGGGGGGGGGGGGGGGGGGGGGGGGGGGGGGGAGGGGGAGAGAGAGAAGAGAGAGAGAGAAGAGAGAGGAAGGAGGGAGGAAGGAGAACTTATAACTGAAGTATAATAAATGTAACAGAGCTCACGCCTGTAATCCCAGCACTTTGGGAAGCCAAGGCCGTTGGATTACTTGAAGTCAGGAGTTTGAGACCAGCCTAGCCAACATGGTGAAACCCTGTTTCTACTAAAAATACAAAAATTAGCCAGGCGTGATGATGCACGCTTGTAATCCCAGTTACTTGGGAGGCTGAGGCAGGAGAATCCCTCGAATCCAGGAGGCGGAGGCTGTAGTGAGCTGAGATCGCACCACTGCACTCCAGCCTGGGGGACAGAGTGAGACTCTTGTCTCAAAAAATAAAATAAACATAACAAAACTGTACTATATATAATGTTAGTACATAAGGAACTTAAGAGACCTCTTCTGATTGTTTCTGGTAACCATTAGGCCTGCTTAACAGACTGGTAGTCTGATGGGCAAACCCCACCCTTCTTAGTCTTGGGAGGGCACTGCTCCAGGTTTGAGGATAAGTAGTGGCCTTTCTGAGCACTGGAATGGAGGTGGGTGATCAACAGCCTTTGGGACTTTGCCCCACTCCTGAGTTACAGGGACAGACTTCTGTTTTCATGAGAGTCATTGACAGAGGAGCTTGTTTTCCTGGATACCAAGTCAGTGCCTTTGTGTATGTACTTCAGTGACATAGGCAAAGAGTGCGTGTCTTATGTTTGCATTGTCCTCACAGCGTGTCCACTTTTCCACAGTGTGGAAAGTGAAGTGGATTTGGTGGTGTGTTTCCTGTGCAGGGCACTGGTTTCAGTTAAGAGTTTGTTTCCAGCTAGGAGTTAGAGGGCAGCCCCTAATGAGTGGCCAAGTGCTGACTGGTGGGCACCCTTCTCAAGGGCTACTTCTGTGGAACCGTGCTTTGAGAGATGCAGTAAAAAGTGGCCTGTGCCATGTCTTTGGTGGATATGGTCACAGTGTTGGGGTGCATACTCCGATGCATCATGCTGTATGTCTTCTTTTGGAGGGTGTAAGGGAGTCGTTTATCTCAGGTCTTAAGTCAAGGAGAATCTTCTCTGGTGAATCTGGTTTGTTTTTTATCTTGTGGACAGTGTGAATTCTCTGGCCACTAGGAAGCTCAGTTCATAGCCATCATTTCCCAGCTGTAATGTGACCTGCACTTTGGGTTCTAACCTGGCCTTCTGGCTCAACTCCTCCACCCCCTATTTCCTTATTGCTTGAGTTTCTTCATTTACTTTTTTTTTTTCTTATGTTCCCTGGATTTCTTTAACCCAGTGAGTCTCAACTTTGTACTTTAATCAGCATCCTCTGGGGAGAGTTTTTTTTTTTTTTTAAAGTGCCAGTGCTTGGCCCCCACCTCTTCTGTTTGATTGATTGGATTGATTTTTTTTTGAGACTGTCTTGCTCTGTTGCCCAGCTGGAGTGTGGTGGCTCACTCATAGCTCACTGCTGCCTCCAGCTCCTGGGCTCCAACAGTCCTCCCTCCTCAGCCTCCTGAGTAGTTGGGATTACAGACATGTTCAACCACATGTGGCTAATTATTTATTTATTTGTAGAGACAGTCTCATTTTGTTGCCCAGGCTGATCTTGAACTCCTAGCTTTAAGCAATCCTTCTGTCTTGGTCTCCCAAAATGTTGGTATTACAGACATGAGCCACTAAACCCAATCTTGCCTTTTTTTTTGTTTTGTTTTTCTTTTTAATTTTTTTTTTTGAGGCGGAGTCTCGCTCTGTTGCCCAGGCTGGAGTGCAGTGGTGCGATCTTGGCTCACTGCAAGCTCTGCCTCCTGGGTTCACGTCATTCTCCTGCCTCAGCCTCCTGAGTAGCTAGGATTACAGGCGCCCGCCACCATGCCCGGCTAATTTTTAGTCAAGACAGCGTTTCACCATGTTAGCCAGCATGATCTCGATCTCCTGACCTCGTGATTTGCCCACCTCTGCCTCCCAAAGTTCTGGGATTATAGGCATGAGCCACTGTGCCTGGCCCCAATCCCTCCTGTTTTAATTATTCTGGGATGGGGCCTGAGCAAAAATGTTTAGTCTAGAGTTCTCCAAAAGCTGGGCGTGATGGCCTGCACCCATTATCCCAGCTACTCAGGAGGCTGAGAGGGGAGAATTGTTTGAGACCAGAAGTTTGAGGCCTGTCTGGGCAACATAGCAGGACCCTGTCTTGAAAAAGAAAGAAGTTCCTTAAAGATTTGAATGTGTGGCCAGGTTTGCGAAATGCTGCTGTAGGTCATTTCATGTCTTTTTAGCTTCAAGGCAGGGATGAGTAATCAAAAAGGATGGAGTCTGGGAGGATAGCGGGACCAAAGCCTGGTGGTATGAGCTCAGAGAAGCCTTGTAAAGGGGATTATATAGTGTCCAGTGGTTTTTGGCTGGTGGCACCCAGTGGGAAAGCTCTGAGGGGCTCCTCTACTTGTCTAGAACCACAGGAGAGAGGCTCAGCTCCTGGACCAGGAGCCGAACAACTTAAAATTTAGCTGTGAAGTCCGTGGGCCTGTCTCATGGTGGCACAGCTTTGTAACAGGGTCTTCTGGGCCTTTCAGGACCCAGGTCCCACACTTGGAACCTGATTTATGCTTAATACCATTTGCTGTATATTGTGATTATAGAGAAGACTTGACAAATAAAGAGAACATTTAAAACATGGTCTTTGCAACTAATCTGGTCCTTCCTGTGCTTTAAAAAAGAAAAGAAAAAAATTCCCACTGTCCCTGCTTTAAAGAGAAACAAGAAATTACAAAAGAAAACACACACTTTGTTGATTTAAAAGAATATATTTTATTGGTAGAAGAAAATAGCAAGTAGCACAAGAAATTACTGTGTAATCTGATTGCAAAGTGTTGGGTAGATTTTAACATTTGAAGAAAAATGTTTCTTTAAACAAATGAAACCCTAATTTCTCCCTTCCCTCTCCAAAAAAACCCCTAGATTTTCATTTAGTTATTTTGTCTTTGAACAAAAATATTGCTTTTTCCCCGTTCTTTGCCTTTGCCCTCTGATAATCAGTAGTTTCCAAAGACTGTGTAAAAGTCAGGTCTACCAAAACAGAATATATACAACTTGGTGTTTGCAGGCTGCATTTCTTTTTTGTAGTAGGTCCCATGGAGATTGTTTAGAATGCCTGTTTTAATGGTCATCAGAGAAAATTCGGAAAATATCTCAAGTAGGATGGACCAAACTAGAACTTGACCTATAGCCTTAGGACCTATAGGTCAAGTCCTAGTTTGGTTTGTAATCGCTGTTAATATTTTGATTTATTTTCTTTCTCTCTCTCTCTTTTTTTTTTTTTTTTTGACACGGGGTCTCGCTGTCACTGAGGCTGGAATGCAATGGCGCGATCTTGGCTCACTGCAACCGCCGCCTCCCAGGTTCAGGTAATTCTCCTGCCTCCACCTCCTGAGTAGCTGGGACTACAGGCATGCACCACCATGCCTGGCTAATGTTTTGTATTTTTAGTAGAGACAGGGTTTTGCATGTTGGCCAGGCTGGTCTCAAATTCTTGACCTCAGGTGATCCACCTTCCTTAGCCTCCCAAAGTGCTGAGATTACAGGTGTGAGCCACCACACCCAGCCTGGTTTATTTTCTCTAAGTAGATTGTGTTTGTTTAGTCCTCAGGGGTCCTTATGGTCTCTGTAGCCATCATGGGATTGGGATGGCTCAGAGCTTTCCCTTGACTGGCTATGCTGGAAAGAGGTCAGCTGCACCCTGCGATTTGTTTTCTATTCAAGGAAACTTTTGGTCCCAGTCTCCCATGTTCCAGGTGGTAGGTGTCTGCAGCCCGTCAGAGGCTTTGGGAGGCCAGGAAGGAGCTGTCTGGTAGGGGAGAGGCTTTGCTGGACTGATAGGGTGTGTTAACCAGTTAGATGTGGGTGAGGGAAGAGGAATAAACACTGACTCAGGTGGCTGCTGGTGCTGGTGCTGATGCTGATGCTGAGACAGTGTGGAGGAGAAAATTGGTCTGGTGAGGAAGATGATTTCAGGGCTGGACAATGGGACCAAAAACTGCTAGCCCTGTGTGCACTTCAGAGGCTTCCAGAATGGGGCAGAGACACTTAATGCTCTGTGGGCTTCATTCTCCCCATCTATGATATAAATGAGAGAGTGGGACTAAGTGGTTGCCAGGTCCTTCCCAATGCCAGCATGCTTTGATTCTGTCTTTTAAGATTCTGCCATCCTGGATGAGAGTTGCATTCCTGTCGGCAGCTAGTTGGTTGTTTCTGAGCGTATTCTTCTCCCTTTGGTGACATTGGGTTGGGCTGACAATGGGAAATTGGCAGTGAGTGTCAGCATATTCTTTCCACACAGTTTATTGCCTCTCTTGTCAGGAGTTTTCAGAAGGGAAAACAGGCCAATTCCTCAGGAACTGTGTTTGCCTAAGACTTAACACCTAACTGTGATTTAACCTAGAGAGCTAGTCCAGGCTGTGGGTCTAGCCAGTGTCTAGTAATTTCCTTCTGGGGGCCCTTGGCATCAATGCTACATGTGGACAGTGTGGTTTGTGAGACCCTGTGAGCAGGGTTCCCACAGAGGGAAAGGTCTCTGGTTCTCTGTCCAGTGGTGTTAGGCCCACCTGACTGGTCGCACAGCCAACCCCAACCTTCCCACAAGACTGTAGCCATGGGGGTGAGACCGCTGTGTCAGTGAGTCTAGCCGAGGGCCCGCCACATGTGTGGCCCATACACACTGGAAGTCTGTATGTGTGTGCCACATCATATTACCAACTGGTAGATATTTAAGAAATCTAATTGATGGAATTAAAAGGCTACTGTGAAGGAATTTTTTTTCCGTTTGGAAGAAAAAAAAATCAGTTTATAATTTGGAATGGGGAAACAAATGTTACCTGCCTTAAAAGAAAAAATTCATTATATAACATAGTGGCTACTGAATCAAGATCTTGGAAATTTGTGATTTTTGAAAACCGCCCTGTAAGGCTCATGGAAATACAGTTTGGAATCTATTAGCTTCAGATGTTTCTCCTTTTGGTGATAGGGAAACATGGTTTTGCTGCTGTTTTTGTCAAATGTGAGAGCCGTAACTCGTTGATCTGGCATCTTTTGAGTGTTGGGTCTTTTTTTTTTTTTTTTTTTTTTTTGAGACGTAGTCTTGCTCTGTCACCCAGGCTGGAGTGCAGTGGCGTGGTCTTGGCTCACTGCAAGCTCCGCCTCCCAGGTTTGTGCCATTCTCCTGTCTCAGCCTCCCGAGTAGCTGGTACTACAGGCGCCCACCACCATGCCTGGCTAATTTTTTGTATTTTTAGTAGAGATGGGGTTTCACTGTGTTAGCCAGGATGGTCTCGATCTCCTGACCTTGTGATCTGCCCGCCTTGGCCTCCCAAAGTGCTGGGTTTACAGGCACGGGCCACCGCACCTGGCCGAGTATTGGGTCTTTAGGGGCCAAAACTTTTGATCTTTGCTTGTAGTTTTTGTTTTTTTCTCTTTTACACTCTCCGTGTTCCCTGATTAAGTGAAGGCCAGGCTTGCCTGGTTCCAGGGAAAAGGCCAAGGGTGCCTAGAGCAAGGTGGATGGGACTTTGTTTGCAGATGGTCCTTGAGAGAGCGACCCTTTGCTCCTAAATCCCCAGTGGAAGGGACAGACTTCTTTATCATGGGCATTCTGCTTTACTGCTTTGGTCTGCGGTCATTCTTCACTTGCTTTTCCCCATTTTGCTTGGAATGTGCTTCGCCTGTTGCGTACCCACCTCGTCTGCCCACTTGCACACTCCATGGCTGGCCTGAAAGCCCAGTCTGCTGTCCTGTGCCCTTAGACTTCCACTGTAGCATTATCATCTATTTCCATACTCCTTGTGGACTGTGCCACTGGAGCTGTTTGCAAACGGGGACCATCTGGTTGACCTCCATCCTTCAGCACCAGCCCAGTGCCTAGCAGGTAGCAGGAAAGCAGGAGCTGAGGAAAGGCTTGCTGCACAAGTGGATACCAGGAGCTCTGGTTCTTCCCTCCTTGAATCTGCTACCTTATGATGGGAGGGACACAGGGCTGTGCTGGATTTGGGCACGATGCTTTGGGCAGCCCATGGGAGAGGGCCAGGATGAAGGAAACCCAGACAGAGTGGGTAGCAGGCTGGATGGGGGCTTTGACAGTGGGGGAAGCATTAAAGGCCATCTGCATCCTTCCAAGTGTGAAGCTGGAGGGGCCTGGAAGAGAGTCACAGAAAGGAAGGGACAGACGTGGGAGGGTCCAGGGTCCCTGCCCTCCAGCTTCACAGGTCTTGGTACTGGGCTATTACACGGGTTGGTGGCGGAAGGACACAGGTGGACCTGGGCTGGTGGTCACTCCTGGGCTGCTCTTGGCACTGGCTTCTGAGACCTGTTGGCCAAAGGCTTTGGTGTGGCTCTGGTATTTTTTCTTTTTTATGAGAATGGAACTTTTTTTTTTTTTTTAATGAAATGCTCTTTTGAATAGGCAATACAGTCATTTCTAAAATGAAAATATGTTAAAATATATTTTAAGAAATTTTGCCCCTCACTCCTGATCTCATCTCTGTCCTCCCTACTCCCTGATAACCACCTGTAGCAGTTTGAATACCCTTCTAGTTTTTCTTAACGCAAGTACAAAAAACATAAATTGTATAGTGTTATTTTTCCCTTTTCAGTAAATGAAGGATAGCATTCTTCTGTGTGTACTGTTCTTCACCTTGTGCTTTTTTTTAACTTATTGTAAAGATTTTTCTGTATCAGTGCATAGAGAATGGTTGTCATTCTCTTTCAGCTGTGTTGTACTGTTAAGTTGTCCCTGTTTGAATGCTTACACCTGTGGTAAGGCGCCTGGCTGTTTCCAGCTTACCGTTTCATGACATGCCGGCAACAGTTGTCTCACGTGCGCATCGTTTCCCACATTGCAGTAGTCCTGCAGGGTGGCGTCCCACAGGGACATTCCTGAGTCAAAGAAGAAACACAGTTGTAACTTTGACAGATTTTGCCCAGTTGCCCTCTACAGGGGTTGTTCCATGTTGCACTCCCACCAGCAGTGTTGATGCCTGATTCCCCACGGCCTTGCCAACGCAAGGTGTAGTCAGATGCTTGGAGTTTTGCCAGCCTGACGTTTGTAAGTAATATCTCAGTATAGTTTTAATTTGTATTTTTCTGAAGAGGAGCTGATCATGTTGTTGTATGTTTAAGGACCATTTATAGTTTTCTGTGGACAGTTCTTTGATTTTTCTCTTGGGTTACTGGTTTTTTCTCAATTTCTGTGAGCTGTGTTTTATATTTTTGGAAGGTTAGTTCGTTGTCTTATGAGTTATAAATTTTTTTCAGGCTAGGAATTATTCTGATCTAGGCAGAGTCTTTAAATAATTCCATTCCTCCCCTTCCCTCTGCCCAATCTCCTTAAATTTAAAGATTCGGACAGTGGCTTTGGGACAGAACCACACCTTTGGCTTCCTTCCAGGATTTAAGTTAATTGGCCTTAGACACATTTTCAGTATGAGCTTACGATAGTGTAGATGTATTTGAGTTGTATCAGGGTGGGCTACATGATGTGAGAACAGCCAAACCCCTCTCACCTCAGTGGCCTAACAGCAGAGGCTCATTTCTTTTTCATGCTGCATGTCCAGTGTATGTGGTCAGGAGACTTCACTCATCATAGCCACTCATGAACCCAGGATGATGGGGGCACAAGACTTTTGTTTTGTTTTGTTAACAGTTTTATTGGCTGGGCATGGTGCCTCACGCCTATAATCCCAGGACTTTGGGAGGCCAAGGTGGGTGGATCACTTGAGGTCAGGAGTTCGAGACCAGCCTGGCCAGCATGGTGAAACCCATCTCTACTGAAAATACAAAAATTAGCTGGGCATGGTGGCGCATGCCTGTAGTCCAGGCTGTTTGGGAGGCTGAGGCAGGAGAGTTGCTTGAACCCAGGAGGCGGAGGTTGCAGTGAGCTGAGATCGCGCCACTGCACTCCAGCCTGAGTGACAGAGTGAGACTCTGTCTCAAACAAAATAGACCAGGCGCAGTGGCTCATGCCTGCCATCCCAGCACTTTGGGAGGCCGAGGCGGGCGGATCACCTGAGGTTGGGAGTTCAAGACCAGCCTGGCCAACATGGAGAAACCCTGTCTCTACTAAAAATAAAAAATTAGCTGGGCATGGTGGTGCATGCCTGTAATTCCAGCTACTCAGGAGGCTGAGGCAAGAGAATCGCTTGGACCCAGGAGGTGGAGGTTGCTGTGAGCCGAGATCATGCCATTGCACTCCAGCTGGGCAACGGGCGCGTTTAAACTCCATCTCAAAAACAAAACAAAACAAAAGCAGTTTTGTTGATATATAATTTATTTGCCATGCAATAAAGTTCACCATCAGCATAATCTTATTTTAGAACATTTTATTATCCCCAAAAGCAACCCTGTACCCATTAAGCAATCATTTCCGCTCCCATTCTCCCCAGACCCTGGCAACTATCAGTCTGCTTTCTGTCTTTATGGATTTGCCTGTTCTGAACATTCCACATAAATGGAGTCACACAGTATGTGGGCTTTTGTGTTTGGCTTCTTACATTCAGTGTAATGTTGTCAAGGTTTATCCATGTAGTAGAGTGGACTAGAACTTCCTTTTTAAGGCTGAATAATATTCCATTGTGTGGATAGATCACATGTTGTTGATCCATTCATCAGTTGGATAAAGTTGTTTCCAGTCTTTGGCGGTCGTGAGTAACACAGCTGTGAACATGGTACACTAGCCCCTGTGTAGACATGCTTTCCTGTGTCTGGATAGATAAGGAGGCTCCATCCTGACATAGGCACCCACTGTCACCGCCACAGGGAATGTGGCACCTGTCTTTTACTGTTCAGCAGAGAGTGACACACATCATTTCTATCTCATCTCTTTGCAGTGCCATGGCTGACTTCAGAGGAGGTGGGAAAATGCCCTTTTGTCATAGGTCTAGAAGTGGGTGAACTGGAAATACTTGGTGGCTGGAATCAGTACTATAGAAGAGAAATGGACATCCCTGGGGCCCAGGAGAGTGATTTTGTTTGAACAAGTCACTCCGGAAAGCGTCCATTAATAAGGAGGGAGTTCCAGGATAGAAATTACATGGGTTGGCCTTGAAAGCTGGTTGGTGGAAAAACCTCACATCTTCCAAGGAGTGTCTTAGATGGATATGATGATATTGGAACAGAGAAGGGCAACCACATAGAAGTAATATTAAGTAGAACGGAGGTTTAGGATTGAGCACTTCTGAGTTTCGCAGGAGGCACTGTGGCCCAGAGCTTCATCCCAGCTCTGTGATTTGCTATATGTTACCCTCTCTCTTGTGCAATGCCTCCCTTGCAAAAGTGCAGCAAGATCAGTGCTCTGAAACCCCTGGGTCAGTGCCTGGCACATGGTAGGCACTCAGTAAATTACAGCTATCACCTTGGTGTATTTGACCAGCAGCAGCTGAGTCTGCAGTCACTGAGTCACCAGACCTGGCCTTCCTGAGGCCTTGGGCTTATGTTTTCCTTATGAGGCATAAATGTGCTTAAGAACATCCCTGTTTTCTTGGCCTGGTCATGTGGTGGCTGAAGGAAAGAGGGGGCTGGAGCGAGGAGTGGGGTTAGGGGCACAGCTGTGGCCAGTGTATATTTGGAGGGCAAGTAAACAGTTCTTCCTTGGCCTCGGCACAAGTTTCTAAAGTAGAGTAATTTCTGAGTATAGGAGTAGCTGGGGAGATCTGCACATGCACTCAGTTGTCAGTGCTGGAAACGGGCCCCTTTATTATTATTTTTCTAAACAAAGCAGGACAATGGCAGTATAAACATTGTTTGAACAAAAAGCATTTGGCCAATGGAGATAAAACCAAAAGGAAAATAACAACTTTGATTTCCGTTTGGTTTTTGTGTTTTGACATTTGGTAGCATACTTGCTAATCTTTTAGGAATTAAAAAAATTATATGGTATGTGAACTCCAGTTTGTTTATGCTATTAAATTTAGTGCGAAGTAGACTCAAAAATTCCCCTCCTGTTGGGATGTCATCTTGCTCCCATTTTTGTTTTTCTTTGAGAGGCATGGTCAAAGGACTAGTGGGACCTGATGAAGGCCCATCAAAATCATGTGAGGCATGTGGAGAAACCTGTAGTAAAGCAGAAAGTGCAACCTTATTTCCTCTCATGTTCCTTATCTTGCTGATCCTCGCAGGCTGCCATTTCCATTTTACAAATGAGGAAACTAAACTGAGATTCAGTGAGGTGACTAAAAGGTGCTGGGTAGAGCAGTGATCTTTTCATTCCACCAGGTAGTTATTTTAAAACTTACCAATATTCATAGGCCATGTTTTATGTTCAGTGAGGGCATTTGTGGTTTGGTAAGGGTATAGAGAGGATCAGAGAGCTTGGAGGAAGGGAGAGAGAAAGGGGGGAGTGTGTGAGCAGGTGGGGCTGGACTCGGTGCCCTGTGGAGTCATTCATTCTTGCAGCAGATGTGTGCCAGGCACTGTGCCAGGCCCAGCATGCAGCAGCAAGGAGACAGTCAGAGTCTCTGTCCCTTGAGAGCCTGTAGTCCAGAGGTCGTGGGAGGAAGGAAGGAGGGTGGAGGGAAAGCCGGAAGCCCAGGCGAGCTCCAAGGCCTCTGGCTCAGTCAGCTGGGCAGCAGGTGGTGGATCCTGGGCAGAGCATCCCTGGAGGGAAGGAGAAGGGGGCAGGTGTGGAGTTGGGGATGGTGGGTTCAGTTTTGTCCTGAAACTGGAGGGGAATGTGGCATGGTGCAGAGGTGTGTACCAGTGACCAAGAAGGTATAGTGGCCAGGCATGGTGGCTCACACTTGCAATCTCAGCACTTTGGGAGGCCAAGACAGGAGGATTGCTTGAGCCCAGGAGTTTGAGACCAGCCTGGCCAACATAGGAAGACCCCATCTCTGCAAAAAATAATAAGCCGGGCTTGGTGGTGCACACCTGTACTTAGGAGACTGAGGTAAGAGAATCACTTGTGCCTGGGAGGTCCAGGCTGTAATCAGCTATGACTGTGCTACTGTACTCCATCATGGGTGACAGCGAGACCCTGTTTCAGGAAAAAAAAAAAAAAAAAGAATGTCTAGGAAGTTACATGTGGTCTCACACAAAGGTGTCTGAACTATTTGTTGGTGGTCATCAGAAGGAGGAGGCACTTCCCAAAGCATGCACTGCTCTGCATGGGGCAGAAAAGCATGACCTCTTCATTCTCTGCTTCCCTGGCACTGGATGGTTCTCTTGTGTCCCCCGCTGCTGTAGGCCCTTTCTTGGACTTGGCCGATGGCTATTTGCCTCCTCCTTAATTGCATTCTTGTCCCCATCTTCCTCTGCTCTCTCTCTCCCTTGGTCCTCTCACATGCTCCTCTGAGATGAACTTGTTGGCCACAGTGCCCCTCCTGAGCCCTGGTCCTAGGCACCAGCTGCCACTAGGCCATTTTCATTCTCCAGGCCTGCCCTGTCAGCACCTCCAGCCATGTTTGTTTGAAGTAAAAGTGAATATGCTGCCTCCTGCCTTCGTTTGGAACCTCTCCACCTTCCCTTTCTGTTAAGGGTGCCTCCATCCTCCTGGCTATTCAGCCCCTTCTACCCCACCCACACTGACATTTGGTTGTCAGGGTTTATGTTCCCACTCTGTGTTTATGTCCATCGCCTGCCTTTCCCATTCCCCCGCAGCTGGATTCAGGCTCTGGACTCTGCTCATCATGTTGTGTAGCTTCTCAGTCATCTGTCTATCTTCCTCCTCCCGCCTCTGCCCTAATCCTTTCTCCCACTGCTGCTTGATCAAGATTCAAAAATACCATCCTGACAATGTGAGTTCCCTGCGCCAAACAAAAATAAAAAATCAACTTTAGTAACTTTGCCTTCCCCAGTATTTCCCAAAATAATTTTAAGTGGCATACAGCTGAATGTTCTTAGTTTTAATCTTTGTCTTAGAAATGCCGTAGTATTTTGGCACTTCCTGAAAAGGTTAAACGTGTAGTTACCATATGACCTATCAGCTTCACTCCTCAGTATTTACCCAGGAGAACTGAAAACTTATCCACACAAACACTACATAAATGGACATCTCAGCATTATGAATATGAATATATGAATTTCTTCATGGCACAATAGTCAAAAAAAATTAGAAACAACCCAAATGTCCATCAACTGATGAATGGGTAAACAAAATGTGGTCCATCTATACAATGGAATATTAGTTAGCCATAAAAAGTAATAGAATACTGGTGCATAATGCAACATGGATGAACCTTGAAAACACTGAACCTGCTGGGCGTGGTGGCTCAAGCCTGTAATCTCAGCACTTTGGGAGGCTGAGGCGGGCGGATCACGAGGTCAGGAGATCGAGACCATCCTGGCTAACACAGTGAAACCCTGTCTCTACTGAAAATACAAAAAAATTAGCCAGGTGTGGTGGCGGTCGCCTGTAGTCCCAGCTACTCAGGAGGCTGAGGCAGGAGAATGGCATGAACCCGGGAGGCAGAGATTGCAGTGAGCTGAGATCGTGCCACTGCACTCCAACCTGGGCAACAGAGCAAGACTCTGTCTCAAAAAAAAAAAAAAGAAAGAAAAGACTGAACCTTTCACATAAGTGAAAGAAGCCAGACACAAAAGTTCATATATGGTTTCATTTATATGAAATGTCCAGAGTAGGCAAATCTATAGAGAGTAGATTTATCATTGCCAGGGGCTGGGGGTGAGGACATGGGTAGTGACCACTAATGGATATGGGGCTTATTTTTGGAGTGTTGAAAATGTTTTAGAATAATAGTGAAATAGTGATGATTGCACAACATTGTAAATGTACTAAAAAAAAACCCTGCTGAATTGTATACTTTAAGATAGTGAATTTAATGCTATGTGAATTATATCTCAATAGAAACAAAACATAAAGATCCCCCTATATGCTATAGCAGTAATACCTGATTTTATATATGTTACTGAAAATGAGTATTTGAATTTAAAAGTAAATTGATATGAAGAAAAATAGGAAGCAAACAATAGAGCAGCCTTTTTTTTTTTTAAGACTGAGTTCCACTCTGTCGCCCAGGCTGGAGTGCAGTGGCGCAATCTCAGCTCACTACAACCTCCGCCTCCCGAATTCAAGCGATTCTCCTGCCTTAGCCTTCTGAGAAGCTGGGATTACAGGCACGCACTACCACGCCTGGCTAATTTTTGTATTTTTAGTAGAGACGGGATTTCACCATGTTGGTCAGGCTGGTCTCAAACTCCTGACCTCGTGATCCGCCCACCTCAGCCTCCCAAAGTGCTGGGATTACAGGCATGAGCCACCGGGCCCGGCTGAGAAGCTTTTATAGTAAGAATTGAATGAATGGACTAATTCCCGGGACAGTGCTTGCACATAGTGGGTGCTCTCTGTTAGTCATTATTACTATTGGGAGGAGATGGCAAAAATCTTGAAGGTGAACAACCCAAGTTGGCAAGTGCAGATTCCTTGTGTGCCTAGTGAGGCCCTGTTGGTGCAGCCTCAGCCTGCTGCAGCCTCTGCATTCCCAGCTACCTTAGTGGCAGGCATCTCCCACTGAGGGCTCTCACTCTGCCCGCAGAGGCCTCCTCTTCCATACTCAGGCACTCATCCGTCTCATTCGTCATTGCAGTGCCCTTGATGGCCCCCAGTTTTGTCCTCGTCTTCTCAGGAGCTGCCTGGAGCACCCAGTTTGGAGTCGTTTTGTTGCTCCCCCAGTCTAGACAGGATGCCACATCTGTGCTTGTCCAGATCCCCTGTGGCTGCTGGCATGGGGATCTGGACACACAGTGAGTGTGTGAAAAATACTTGTCAAACCGGTGTCAACTAAACTATGAATACATCTTTTTTTTTTGAGGCAGGGTCTTGCTCTGTCGTCCAGGTTGAAGTGGCATGATCATGGCTCACTGCAGCCTCAAACTCCTGGGCTCAAGTAATCCTCCATCTCCGTCTCCCACTCCCAGAAGTGTTGGGATTATAGGCATGAACCACCACACGTGGCCTTAATACATCTTTGTAATGACAAAATGATGTTATAAATTAGGCAAAATACTTGAAAATATATTGCAGAGAGAATTTGTATATCCTGTGAATGAGCTGTTCTGGGAACAGACTCTAGAAAAGCTGGCCCTTGTGTCCCAGGGGACATGCATGGCTATAGAAGCACTTTTCACAGTAGCAAAAACCTGGAAATAACCCAGATGTCCATGGACAGAAACACGGGTAAGCACATTGTTCAGTATTGGCATGATCACATGGCACACAGTGGTGACAGTGGGTGAGTGGCAGCTAGCTTTGCATAGCAGTAGAGAGAACTTCAGAAGCAGTATAGAATGCCACAGGCGGCCTGGGGGAAGACGGCATACTGTTCAGTTTTACTAGTGTGCAATACAATTATGTTCTTTTTTAAAAAGTGAGGGACTGAAAACCCAGTCCCAGGGCTGTTTGCCTTGCGAGTCAAGGAGGTGGGGAGAGGGAAGTGAGGGGGAGCCAGGTGGCTGGACATGGTGGTCATGTTCCAGGCCTTGAGGGAGCTGTGGAGTCATGGGGACTCATTTTGTTTGTCCTCACGTGTGGTTTGCACATATTCTCTTATATGTACCTAATGTTACATAATAAAACATTTAAGAAGACAGAGGAACAACAAGAAAACATTAGGGCTGGCTCATGCCTTTTGTGGGGTAGACTCTGACATTTAAGAGTTAGGAAGGAACATTTCCTCCTAATGTATCCAGTCAGTGTTGCACAGTAAATAAAACACTGGGAATGTTTCCAGCAGAGGAGGAAAGAGGGAAGTAGTATTTTTACTCTGCACCAAAAAAGGAAGTTTACCTTTCAACATGAAGAGACTTTTTTTCCTGAGTGGTATTTCAGATGACAACAGCTATTTCAAAGGAACAGTGCAGATTTCTCAGGGTGTTAAAGTCAGTGTGACTGATTTAGTAGAAGACACTGTTAATAGCCAAAGAGACATCATTTCTTAAGGATGTGAGTTCTGAAGAACACGTTTTTAAGAATAGTTTTAGAGTCTCTGTTGTTATTTTGGACTTCGACCCTGACTGACTCCATTGTATTGCCAGTGTGTAGAACTTTCCACATTTCAAGGTAAAAGTTTGTTTGAATAGCGTTAAAGCCTCTTCCCTTTTGCTGGCTGCACTGAAGGGAGCTGGGAATGTCAGGTTCTATCCTGGCTTAGCACTGAACGGCTCTGGGTCCTGGCATCTGCACATGGTTGACTTCCAAGGCCCTCCTAGCTGTAGCATCTTTGCTCCTGCTCGCTTGACTTGGTGAGAGGCTGGGGAAAGAATCTCTTACGGCTCACAGAACATGAGGTCGGAAAACAGTTGTTTCCATGCTGTCTTTTGGCCTCAAACATCTAGACAAGAGGTACCTTTCTAGGCCTGCAGATTCAGCAAAGGAAAGTTTCTTGTTCTCACGATTTTGAGCACTGAATTTGTCTAAAGCTACAAAGAATGAGAATAAGAATAGGGATGAAGAGGATGGGATCAGAAGTCAGAGTCTGAGAGCAAATCCTAGTCACACCAGTTGCTGGTAGTGCGGCCTTGGGTCAGTTACTTAGCTTCTCTTTACCTTACTTTCCTCCTCTGTAAGATATGAATAAGAAGAATCACTCCTCTATAGGATTGTTACGAAGATTCAATCAGTGGACACATGTGACCTGCTCAGTTAGTATTCACTAGCCTCTTTTAGAGAGCCTCTTCTGTTTCTTACTGCTCTTTTAATTCTGTTCTGTTACTAGTATCAAAGAACCATCTGAAACTTTGCTTGGAAATGCCAGCTGTAGAGGAGAAGAACAAGCAAGATTGGTGATGGTTTTAAACAGGTTGTGTGTATAGTCTGGAGAGAGATGCTTGTAGTAGACAATGCCACCCACTCTTCTGGTAGGTGATTCCCACCCAGTGTCTTCTCATGGGGATGCTTCTGTGGGCTTTCATCTCCTGCCGAGCTGTCCTCAATAACCTGCTGAGAAACATCCCTGTAGACATATGCACCTTGGCAGGACATGGGAAAGGAGGCAGGTATTTGGACACCTCTTATTTGCCAGTCCTACTCTTACCAACCCTCACAGCCACGCTGAGCAGCACCTGTTACCTCCATTTGAGAGGTGTGGAAACAGAGGCTCAGGAAAGCTCAGCTTGCCTCAGACCATGCAGCTGGAAAGGCAGGACATAATCCCTGTGGCCGGAGTGAGAACCACATATTTCAGCCCTAGGCTGCTGCCCAGGCTCCTGGTGTTGCTCCTGAGTCCAGCTGTAAGAGGCATCCAGTGGATTCTCAGGCCCCGTGGTGCCGGGGCTTTGGCAGGTGCTGGTTCGTGTGGAGCATGTGTTAAGCACCGGTAGGGCTGTTCCTGTTCCCAGGCAGTTTATTGTTAGGCAGACAATACAGCAGCTGCCCTTTAACTCAAGAGATGGAGACCAAAAGGGAAACAGGAACTGGGAGAACAGCCTCAAGGTGTGAACTCTGGCAGTCTCTGAGTGGCGAGATAATGGGTATCTTTAACAATGTTCTTGTTTTTTGCTTCTGTGTCACATGGAAGGTGTTTGTTGAGGGTTCAGTGTGTGCCAGGCACTCTTCTAGACAGTGGCAAAGAGACAGGCTGGGCCCTGCTCTCAGAGGGGTGGTGTGGGGGCAGGAGAGAAACAGATAAAACAGGCATGTAAGAAATGTCAGATAGAGGAGGGGCCCTGTTCCAGAAGACAGCTGGTGACATTGATAGAGAGTGCCTGATGGGTTCTGAGGAGGCCATGCGATCTGAGTGACAAGGAGCCAGTCTAGTGACAGATAGAGGACAGATGCTAGGTGGGGGAAATGGCAGGTGGGTAGAGTGCAAGGCAGGAGCCGGTTCCGGTCATAGGGAAAGTGACCAGAAACGAGAGTGCAGCATGTGAGTGACACATAAAGAGTTAACCCCTCAGGGCCCACCTCTGGGATGAAGGGGCTCATCCTTTGAGCTTCAGCTGAGGTGAGCCTGCTCTTGTGGTCTCTTAAGACCCTGGCTCACCACCCATCTCACAGTACTGCTCAGATGAGGCTCAGCGGACATCAACCATCAATGCCACCAGTCTCTGCAAGTAACTACCTCCGAAATCTGCCTTGTTCCTCCCAAGCTGCTGTGGGAAGTCAGGTGTGACCTCCTGGAGGCACAGATGGGAGGGCAGAGGTGAGCAAACCGCTTGTTTTTCTTGCAGCTGTGGTCTTGCACTTGTACATGCACAGTGTAAAAATACTTGTTCTTTGGCCAGCCTCTGGAGCTCTCTTTGAGAAAATACTTTACGTCACTACTGTGCCTGAAACCAGAAGTCAGCAGGCCCTGCCTGAGGGGATCCACTGCCCCTCCTTCCACACTCTCGCAGGCTCCTCGTGAGATGGCTGGCTACAGCCTAGCAGTTAGCACCACCACATCCACCAGCCAGGTCTAAATTAAGCACGAGATCATGGGAATGTAGATTTTCCCATGCAGCTCTGCATGTTTTTCAGATGTCTCAAGCTGGAAAATTATACTGATCAAATGGTAATCCATAGCTCGGCCTGTCTTGTGCGGTGGGGCTGAGTAGCCATTAAAGGCTCCCGTTCGCTGTGTCCAGTCTCCGGTTGACTTCATTGTCTCCCATCAGCCAGTGTTTTCTCTAGCAGAGCCACAGTGTGTTAGAAACGGGGAGTCTCTGCCTAAGTAAGGATCACAGCGGCCATCCTCAGGGGAGGGAAGGGTTCTGAAGGCTGCTTTTCACATTTCCAAAGCCTGAAGGGAAGTGCTACTTTTTTGCCCACAGGCTAACAAAAACATGTGCTGCTTGGCTGTGGCTGGGATTCCACTCCCTCAGTTGGTGACCTATGGCTGGGCTGATCGGAGGCTTGGGTTTCTCATAACACCATGGAGATGGCAAGGAATTGAATCACTGGTCAGAATGGGGGCCTTTGGGACTGAAGGGTTTGGGGTGAGCATCTGGTTTTAGAAGCAAGGACCCTGGGTACTGGCGTCTTGGTGCCACAGCGCGGTCACAGCATTGACCCTGGGCCCCTGGATTCCCATCTCCTCTCTCTGCCACATCACGTTATTTGCATTTTGGCATGATTTTTAAAAGAATGCTGTTCATAATTTGGTTATTTGTAAGACTGCTTTGAGGAATAGAAGAGGTAGGGGAGCATTCAGGAATTCTCATATGCCTTTATGAAGTGTTGCTGTCTGCCCTTTGTGCAGTCACAGTGTTTGATCCTGTACACTGAGGGGGAGGTACAACTGCTTGCCATATCCCTGTTTTCCTGGATTGGCAGGAACAGCCAAAACCAGGTCTCCAGACCCCATCTTTTCTTCACACAGTCTTTAGAAAGACTGCATTTCCCCACCTGCCTGTGTAGTCTGCACTCAAAAGCTGCTCCTCCCAGAGACTAAATAGTAGGGGCATGTTGATAAGAAATTAAATTCCTTGTATATGTTTTGATACTTGATTTCTGCTTTTAGAAAATTAAGTACATATCAAGTTCTAGGAGGCCAAGTGACATCTAATTTGAGCTCTGCTGTATCTGTTTCAGTGACTCTCAGATCCTGGGAGAAGCTGCCTAGTTGGCTTCTTGAGGGAGGACCTCCTACTCCCCGGGAGGGTGGCGTGGATCAGCTTAGGGGTTGGTTCTTCCTATGCAGTCAGCCCTTCCTGGCTCCCTCCTGGCAGTAGGTTAACTGACACCTGCAGGGATCTTTCTTCCTTAGAAGCAAGTGCCAGGGGAGACAAGTAAGCACATGGGCAGTTTACCTTTTCCTGCTCCACCATCTAGAAGTCAAGTCTGAAATGTTTGTTTTTCTTCAAAATTCTTTAAGTATGTGAGTGTAAAGGTTTTTTTAGCCCACTTTTTGGAGACTGATAAATTTTTTATTAAAAAAAAAAAAAACTATTCATTTTTAGACAGGGTCTTGCTAGGTTGCCTAGGCTAGATTTGAACTCCTGGGCTCAAGTGATCCTCCTGCCTCAGCCTTCTGAGTAGCTGGGACTACAAGAGTGTAGCACCCTGCCCAGCTGATATAAAATTTGATTTCTCTAACCAACAAGAGGCCACCTTCAGTTAGTGAAGATGATGAAGATGATGTCTCACTGTTTTTCTGGTATGAGGGAAATAAAGGATTTTTTTCTTTTCATTTCTCTACGGGATGAGCAACAGTTATTAGACTTTAAGTTATTGCCAGCATGGCTGAAACATAGTTATAATAGTCTTTTCTCTTTTGGCTGAAATGATGACTGTTGAAAAGAATGTGGCACTGTCCATATTGTCCTAACTGGCCTGTTGTCTTCCGGAGAGCCCGTGTGGTTTGGTCAAGTGATCTGTGGTCTCAGTTACCCCAACTGGGCCTCCTTGTAATGATCGTTGTACTCTTTTGTCCAGTAGGAAGATGGAGATGTATCCTCACTCATGGACTGTACCTCAGGAAAGATAAAGCCAGTGAATTGAGGATTGTGGAGTATTGCACACGTTCAAGTGTCCTGCAGTGGACACCATGACACTGACTTCAGCATGCCTAGAAATCACCATGGGGGCTTGTTAAGAGAGTGGCAGCCCCTTAGCTCTGCCCCCAGAATGACTGGGTTTTTGAACAGACTCCCAGGAAGTTCTGATATATCTGGTTGATGGACCACACTGATGGAACACTGTGGGAAAGGTGGGGTGTACCCCTTTCCCAAGCATTCTCTGTCATCTGCTTTTAGAAAAACAAAGTACACGTAGAAACATAGGAGGCTGCCAGACATACATAGGTGGAGCTGCCATCTGAGGTGAAGATGTTCAGGTCAATTAATTCACCCATATTTATTGATTGGGACTGGGTTTTCTTTTTTTTTCTTTTCTTTTCTTTTTTTTTTTTTTTTTGAGATGGAGTCTCGCTCTGCCCGCCCAGGCTGGAGTTCAGTGGCGTGATCTCGGCTCACTGCAAGCTCCTCCTCCCGGGTTCACGCCATTCTCCTGCCCAGCCTCCCAAGTAGCTGGGACTACAGGCGCCCACCACCATGCCCGGCTAATTTTTTTGTATTTTTAGTAGAGACGGGGTTTCACCGTGTTAGCCAGGATGGTCTCCATCTCCTGACCTCGTGATCTGCCCGCCTCGGCCTCCCAAAGTGCTGGGATTACAGGCGTGAGCCACCGCACCTGGCCTGGGACTGGGTTTTCACAATGTTGATTGACCTGTGATCGTTAGGTTTGGGGAGGGCAGTGGAGAGACAGCTCCTTGACAGCCGAGCTTGATCTTCAGTGATGGCTGCTGAAAAGCCACTCCCCATAGTTTCCTTAGGGACTTGATATAGACCCCAACTGAAAGGTGAGCATCTTTCTGTCAGCACACGATCAGCCACACCTTGGTGGCACAGAGGCACGGGGTACAGAGATGTGTGCCTTCACCACAGACCCACCTGTGCTATTTGGAACTGTGAAAAGCCTCTGTCTCTCATAATAGGGAACTCTAGATTTGCAAAGAATTTCCCCACCCAGCTCTTCAAGCCTTTGGAGCACATTTTTATGGAATACTTCTTACCTCCTGGGGCATAACCCTAGCCTTGGAATTGTTTTTTTCCGGTTTTGTTCTGTTTGCTGTTTTGTTTAGTTTCTTTCCAGTCTCTACTCTCATTTGAATTCTGTGTTTTCAGCTATGCCAGAAATTTTTCCCCTAGCTTGTCCCCTGCATGTATGACGATCCAGCTGTTATTTTATCGTTCCTGTCATGAGTCACTCTCAACAAAGAGCAGATGTTCCCAGACGTTGGTTGGGGGTGCCTCATTCACAGGGAGTGCCGAGCCCTCCTGGGAAGGATGCGGTTCTTCCTTGGTTGGTCTGGGTCACCTGTGGCTGGGGAGAGCCTGGCTGATGTCTCTGCACTCCTACTTGAGGCCCTATTGGAGGTTCAGGGACGGGCCCATGCTCTGTCCTTTTGTTGTTTGGCTGTTGCTGCCTTTCTACCTCTGGTTCTCTCAGGTGCTTCGTGCACAGGGTTTGCAGTTGGAGGTGTCAAAAGCACACGTTGCTGTAGGTTACAGCGTGAGAATTCCAGGGGATAAATGGCTTCATGCACAGGTAGACCTAGAGGTACAGACCACATGCTGTTATGTCTTGTGCCTTCTCCTGTCCTTGGCTTCTTGCTTTCTTCTGTGGCTACTTCAATCATAGGTAAACTCTGATTCTGCCCCTGGGGTGTGTTCCAGCAGCTTAGCAACCCTGCTGGTTTCCCAGAAGTTTTAGGAACTATCCAGAGGGGTCTACAAATGGTCCAGTCTGGATTCTTAACATATCACTGATCTAGCTGCTAGGTGGGGGAACTGTGGGACTTTAAGTGGCTTGTTCTGAGTCCTGGGCCTACTCCTGGCCAGTTCCACAAGGATGACTGAAGTACTCTTTCCAAGAAGAGGGGGATTATTGTTGTTGCATAGGCAAAACTAACGATTCAGTTTTCAGAATGGAAATAAAATATTTGGTTTAAAGAACCTTACCTACTTCTGGGGACTAACTGTAGAAAAATGAGTATTCCCTTTCATATTGAGTAGATATGGCTTTTAATATGGAGGCTCTGAAGCTCCCAGGGCATTTCAGAAGGCCTGATGATTTCTGCATTGCTCATGGTGCTACTTCCCCAGGCCACCTCAAACATTTAGTTTCTTGGCTGTTTGTTGGAATTTTATTGACTCTGTGTGGTTAACAATTGTTATCTAACGTGCGTCAGCATCCTTATTTCTTAGTAAAATGACTTATTAATTAATACAATTTCAAAACAAGTTTTTAGGGCTAGGGCTGGAGTGAGGAAGGTGTGGTGGTGACCAGGAGCGTCTGCCTGGTCATCTCATCCCGTGAATAAAGTGGCCATTCTGTGGGCCTGCTCAGCCTGTTTTTTTGTTTGTTTGTTTTTTTGTTTGTTATGAGACAAAGTTGCTCTGTCACCCAGGCTGGAGTGCAGTGGCATTATCATGGGCCACTGTAGCCTCCATCTCCTGGGCTCAAGCAATTCTCCCATCTCAGTCTCCTGAGTAGCTGGGACTGCAGATGTGCGCCACCATGCCCAGCTAATTAAAAAAAAAAAAAAATTTTTTTTTAAAAAAATTTTTGTAGAGATGAGGTCTCACCATGTTGTCCAGACTAGTCTTGAACTCCTGGGCTCAAGTGATCCTCCTGCCTTGGCCTCCCAAAGTGCTGGGATTATAGGCGTGAGCCACTGCACCTGGCCCTATCCCTGTGACAGCTCTCTTGGAAGGCACAGAAAGGTTTGTTTGCCTTGAATAATGAATCCCACTTTACATCTTGCTGTCTTCATTCAAAAATGTTTAAAGTTTTGACAGAATTGTATAAGTTCATGTACTTCATTTATCAGTTAGCATCAAATAGTTCTAGGTAATACCTGATATGATGATAGAACTGGATTTCTTTTTTTTTTTTGAGACGGAGTTTTGCTCTGTCGCCCGGGCTGGAGTGCAGTGGCCGGATCTCAGCTCACTGCAAGCTCCGCCTCCCGGGTTCACGCCATTCTCCTGCCTCAGCCTCCAGAGTAACTGGGACTATAGGCGCCCGCCACCTCGCCCCGGCTAGTTTTTTGTATTTTTAGTAGAGACGGGATTTCACCAGGTTAGCCAGAATGGTCTTAATCTCCTGACCTCGTGATCCGCCTGTCTCGGCCTCCCAAAGTGCTGGGATTACAGGCTTGAGCCACCGCGCCTGGCTAGAACTGGATTTCTAAAGGCATTTCTAGTTACTGAGGATCCTTTCAATTGTCAGTATGTAATTTATGAGAGTAATTTTTTGTTTTGTTTTGTTTTGTTTTTTGCTATATTGGGTTTAAAGTTTTAATAGAGTTTAATGTTGTTTTTCCTTGTTTTGACAACCCTCCCGCCTCCACCTCTAACATCCATATCTGGCCTGGAGGTTCTTAAGAAATGATTGTGAGCTAATCACACACTTCCTCAGGTTTGAGTGAGGAGCCCAGAAGGTAACAAATGATCCTGTTTTAGTTGCATTTGCATGTGCATTAGTTCAGTCTCAACAAGCTGGAAACAAGAAAACTGGAAAATTGAGGAGGAAAGTTTGGAAAGCGGAGCGTGCAAACTGCGAAAAAGAGTGAGAACAAATCAAAACTCAGATTCTAGAAATAATAGAATGTGCCCGGGCGTGGTTGGCTCACGCCTGTCATCTCAGCACTTTGGGGGGCCGAGGCAGGTGGATCACTTGAGGTCAGAAGTTCAAGGCCAGCCTGGCCAACATGGTGAAACCCTGTCTCTACTAAAAACACAAAACTTAGCTGGGTGTGCACCTATAATCCCAGCTACTTGGGTGGCTGGGGCACCAGGATTGCACGAACCTGAGAGGCAGAGGTTGCAGTGAGCCGAGATTGCGCCACTGCACTCCAGCCTGGGCAACAGGGCGAGACTCTGTCTCAAAAAAAAAAGAGATAAATAACAGGTTATGCTGTGGCGGGTGGTATATGATGTTTGGAGCTTGGAGCTTGCTCCTGGGATGGACTCATGGCAGATGTTTGCTGGGAGAGGAGATGTTTAAATGTTTAAAGCCAGTCCTGTGGTTGTGGGGAAACAGTGAAAAATGGGGACCTGAGGTATACAAGGGCAAGTGTGGCAAAGTAATGGAAGTCCAGATGTTCAGCTGGAATAGCTAGAGCTTTGTGCCCACTGGCACTGCTAGAGTCCTGCCTCATGGCCCAAGCATCATGGACTGTTTTACGGTTGGAATCATTAGTTTCGGCCTCCAAAGTATTGCTTAGGTGAGGTACGTAGCCCAGTTGGCCTGGAAAATGAAAAGCCTCAGCTGGGCGCAGTAGCTGACGCCTGTAATCCCAGCACTCTGGGAGGCTGAGGCTGGTGGATCACAAGGTCAGGAGATTGAGACCATCCTGGCTAACATGGTGAAACCCCGTCTCGACTAAAAATACAAAAAAATCAGCCGGGCATGGTGGTGGGTGCCTGTAGTCCCAGCTACAGGCTGAGGCAGGAGAATGGTGTGGACCAGAGAGGCGGAGCTTGCAGTGAGCCGAGATTGCGCCTCTGCACTCCAGTATGGGCGACAGAGCAAGACTCTATCTCAAAAAAAAAAACAAAAAAAAAAACAAAAAAAACCCACAAAAGCCTCCAGTGACTTTTTTCCTAGTAAGAATTATTTATTTGTTTGTTTATTTATTTATTTTTTTTAGAGACGGGATCTCGCCATGTTGCCCAGGTTGGTCTTGAACTCCTGAGCTCAAGTGATCTGCCCACTTCGGCTTCCCAAAGTGCTGGGATTACAGACATGAGCAACCACACCTGGCCCTAGTGAGGTGTATCAGTCTGTTTTCACACTGCTAATAAAGACATACCCGAGACTGGGAAGAAAAGGAGGTTTAATTGGACTTATAGTTCCACATGGTTGGGGAGGCCTCAGAATCATGGCAGGAGGTGAAAGGCACTTCTTACATGGCAGCAGCAAGAGAAAAATGAGGAAGAAGCAAAAGTAGAAACCCCTGATAAACCCATCAGATCTTGTGAGACTTATTTACTATCACAGGAATAGCACGGAGAAGACTGGTCCCCATAATTCGGTTACTTCCCCTGGGTCCCTTCCACAACACATGGGAATTCTGGGAGACACAATTCAAGTTGAGATTTGGTTGGGGACTCAGCCAAACCATATCATGAAGATTTCTTTTTGTTTTTCTCTTTTGAGTCAGAGTCTCGCTCTGTCACCCAGGCTGGAGTGCAGTGGCGCCATCTCAACTCATTCCAACCTCTGCCTCCTGGGTTCAAGTGATTCTCATGCCTCAGCCACCCAAGTAGCTGGGATTCCAGGTGTGCACCACCACACCTGGCTAATTTTTGTAGTTTTAGAAAAGACAGAGTTTTGCCATGTTGGCCAGGCTGTTGCTGAACTCCTGGCCTCAAGTGATCCTCCTGCATCGGCCTGCCAAAGTGCTGGGATTACAGGCGTGAGCCGCCGCGCCAGGCCCTAGTGAGGATTTCTTAGCTCCATACCTCTCACTTCTCACCATCCGCCTGTGCTGAAAGCTGTTCCTGTCTATCAGCTTTAAGAAAATAACAGGCAGCCACACAAATTATATAGGCCTTATTTTGTTTTTTTGACTATAATCAGTATTTTATTAGCTTTTTCCTTTTTCTTGAAGTTTAAGTATTTCAGAGACCATCAACAGATGTCCTTGCAAGTTAGTCTGTTAGAGAAAACCCCTGCCTTGGTCAACAGCCCCTGTTTCTTAATTGTTTGGAGTTCCTTTCCCAGCTTCTGTCTGGGAGGGCAGCGACACCTCGGCCCTTGCTCACAGGAATCACTGCCTTTTCTTTGCTGCCAAAGGTCTCGGAGGCTCATTGGGAGCCCTGACTGGGCCTCACAGCCTCCCTGGGAGGACACTGGGCCCAGCTGGAGGTCTTCCAGTTCCACCTACAAGGTCACCGGATAGGGGAGGGCAGCAGAGCCCAGGGCATTGTTTCTCACTTAGGAAAGTGTTCTTTTTTTTTTCCTTAGGACATTCTCAACCATTTGATACCATTTTACTGGGAAGGAGGTGGCTGAAGTCCTCTTTTTTTCTTTCCTTTTTTTTTTTTTTTTTTTTTTTTTGAGACAGGGTCTCACTCTGTTGCCCAGGCTGGAGTGCAGTGGTGTGCTCTTGGCTCACTACAACCTCCGCCTCTCAGGCTCAAGCAGTTCTTGTGCCTCAGCCTCCTGAGTGAGCTGGGATTACAGATGTGTACCACCACAGGGTTTCGCCGTGTTGCCCAGGCTGGTCTTGAACTCCTGAGCTCAGGCAGTCTGCCTGCCTGGGCCTCCCAAAGTGCTAGGATTACAGGTGTGAGCCACCATGCCCAGCCAAAGTCTTCGTCAGTGGTGAATCCTAGCTCTGCCCACTTCTCTGAGAAGCTAAAGAGTCATACCTGCTCTACATCAAATGGAACAACAAATAGAAGGGTCTGGTGGTCCCTGGCACATTGTAAGGCTCCTGAACATTAAGTACCTCTGATCATTACTACTACTACTGATTTTCACACATTTGCCCTTTAAGCTGGGAAATATTCATTAAAAATTAAAATGTTCTTTTGTTTTTTTCTTTGTGAGGCCCGTCGTATCTTTGCCAGCAGTAAATGTTGCATCATGAATGAAAAACCTAATTACATCAAATGTGCAGGCCACCGTGAAAAAGTTTTTATCCCTGGTCCTTTGCAGAATATGCCTGGTTTTAGCTGAAGCCCTGTTCTGTGACTTCAGATAGAGTCAGATTCCTTGACATATTTGAGGGTGGAGAGAAGGTCTCCTTGGCCAGAGCAGATGTATGGGTTATTACCAGGGCGAAATTTTACGACCTGCCCCCTTTTTGTGTGTGGAAGATCATACAAAGTGCTTTTTCCTATTTTCTCATTTAACACTAAACAGCAATCAGTACAGAAGACTTCTGTAACTTTCTCCCCACGTAACAAGCAAGCAGTCAGTTTTGCAGGACACCAGCTAGGTATCCTTCAGTTCTACTCTGATATTTACTTGGAGATAGCTTCGGATCCCACATGTTGAGGGCCTAGTCCCACAAGACCACTCCCTCCTTCCCAGCAGTGCAAGTCCAGGCCTTTGGAACTTCTGACCAACCAGCTTCAAGTTGAGACCCCTTCTTTGGGTTCCGTTAATTTGGTAGAGTGGCTCACATAACTCAGGGAAATAGACTTGTATTTATCTATGTATTATAAAGGATATTACAAAGGATACAGATGAAGAGATGCATAGGCCAGGTCGGGGAGAAGGATGCAGAGCTTCCATGCCATACCTCGGTGTCACCCTTCAGGAACCTTCGTGTGTTCAGCCATCCAGAAGCTTCCTGAGCCTGTCCTTATGTCTTTTTATGGAGGCTTCATTATGGAGACATGATTGACTAAATGATTGGCCATTGGTGATAATCTTCAGTCCCTCTCCCCTTCCCGGGACTGATATTGCCTTGGTCTTTCTGGTGACCAGCCCCATCCTGAAGTTGCCTAGGGACTGCCAGCCCTCAGTCAATCATTCACATGCAAAAAGACATCACTGTGGAGATTCTGAGGATTTTAGGTTTGGAATCCCTGCCAAGTGACAGGGATGAAGACCAAATACATATTTCACAATAGCAAACCCTCCTTTTTGTGTGATTGTGATGAGTAGTCATTGCATTTCCTGTGGCTTTTCCTTGCTTCTGCCACCTTTTGTTTACTTGTTTTTTTGATGTGCCCCTTACCCATCTGGGGCTTTAGATGAGGAAGGTAGGAGCTACCTGTTGTTTCTGTGGCAGAAACATCTTGAGAGTAAAGACCACCACAGGAGGAAAGGGAGGTGCAGGTTCTGGGCCTGGAGTGACCTTAGTCAGCTGACCATGTGATTCCAGGCCTCAGGTTCCTCACTTGTATAGTGGGAAAAATAATCCTTCCCCTGAGGGTTTGGGGGGACAGCCGAGCAGGTAGTCAGGATGGTGGGTGGAGCCCCTTGCTTCCTATCCGGGCCCTAGCTGTCCTAATCTACCTGGGGCAATCCCTGGAGACTTCTAGGGACTCAGTTTTCCCATTTTATAGGTAAGGAACTTTCATCCCCTGCCAGACTGTGGCCTTCTTGAGGGCAGGGACTCTGTTTTTAACCTGTAACATTTATTTATTTGACAGTGTTCATTTCTGTGTTGGGCACAGTGCTAAGTGCTGGGTGCTCGCTGGTGATGAGGCAGATGAAGGTTACCAAACTTGTGGACAGGAGCCTCATGTCACAGATGTGGACCTCACTGTAGCCTGGTAAGTGAGTGTTATCTGGAGGAAGAGAGGGGATAGTTGATGTGTTTGGTTGGAGCGAGTTAAAGGCTAGCCAGGGGTCTCAGTTTTCTTTGTGAAATGAGGGGCTGGGCTATAACCAGATTAGTTTTAAGGCTGTATTAGCTTGGGCCAGATGCTGGAGGCTTCTGAAAGCCAAGTGGAGGTCTTTATCCTTTTTCTAGAAGAGCTGTTAGGAATCTTTATAAATTCTTGAGCAGGGAAGGTCAGGCGAAAAGTGATTGTCAAGGAGAATTTTCTGGACATTCGGAAGCACAATGGACCAAAGCAGTTTTGAAGGTATTGACAGACATTTTTGAGTTAAGGTAGACCTGAAATTAGTCTCTTTCTTGTCATAATGTGTATTTTTTTTTTAATTTAAATAAACTTAAAAAAAAAATAGAGATGGGGGTATTGCTCTTTTGACCAAGCTAGCCTCAAGTAATACTCCCATTTCAGCTTCGCAAAGTGCTGGGATTACAGGTGTGAGCCACCATATCTGGTCTCACACATAATTTTAAATCTGCCAAGATCAGCTTCCCCCAGCATTTCCGATTCTTCCACAACTGACTTTTGCCAGGCAGTGAAAAGACAACCCATAAAATAGCCATTCCAGTGGAAGCGTTTTGAAAATAGAGCAATAGTCATGATGTTTACTTCCTTTCTCCTAAAGGCTTAAACTTGAGTGTAAATTTTATTCATTGTTAACTGGTAATATTGATTTTATCTTGGGTTCATCCTGAGGAGGCTGGGTATGTCCACTCAGCTCCCCAGTTTTACCCAGTACCTGCTGCTGGACCAGTCTCCCACCCTCACAGGGGGCTTACGTCGCAGTGGAGTGGGTTTTCTCTTTCTCTAGGTCATGGCTTCCAGCTTTTCGAATCTGAGGCTCCAAAGGAGGAAATGACCGTTCAGGGATCTTACTCCAGCTTGATTACGGAAACTGAACCTTCATAGGGTGCGCACTTACCAAGGACAGGAAAGTTTCTCTCTTTGAAGGGCTTTAAACTTATAACAAAGAAAATAAAAATGACGACTTCGTCTATCAGACGGCAGATGAAAAACATTGTGAACAATTACTCGGAGGCAGAAATCAAAGTCCGGGAAGCCACCTCCAATGACCCGTGGGGACCATCCAGTTCTCTGATGACCGAGATCGCCGACCTGACCTACAATGTAGTGGCCTTCTCGGAGATCATGAGCATGGTGTGGAAGCGGCTCAATGACCATGGCAAGAATTGGCGGCATGTGTACAAGGCGCTGACCCTGCTGGACTACCTCATCAAGACAGGCTCTGAACGCGTGGCTCAGCAGTGCCGTGAGAACATCTTCGCCATCCAGACCCTGAAGGACTTCCAGTACATTGACCGAGATGGCAAGGACCAGGGCATCAATGTGCGTGAGAAGTCAAAGCAACTGGTGGCCCTCCTCAAGGATGAGGAACGGCTGAAGGCTGAGAGGGCCCAGGCTCTCAAAACCAAAGAGCGCATGGCCCAGGTTGCCACTGGCATGGGCAGCAACCAGATCACTTTTGGGCGAGGCTCCAGCCAGCCCAACCTCTCCACCAGCCACTCGGAGCAGGAGTATGGCAAGGCTGGGGGTTCCCCGGCCTCCTACCATGGCTGTGAGTAATGGAAGTGCTTCTCACCCTTTGCCAGAGCAGCAGCAGTGGGTGACAGGTGGGGTGGGTGTCCCTGGGCTTAGGGAGTGATGACCACTGCAGAGCTTGAACCTGTCCTGAGTACCCAGCTTTTGGTGGCCCAGGCAAATTGTTCTTGGTCTGGATTGAGTTTTGGTTATAAAGGGACTTTTATTTTAGTCCCTTGGCTGCTCTGGTTCAGGGGTTTCTAACACCCTTTGCTACTCTGTGGGTCTCATTCTGTACATCTGGGCAGAAGGTGGGCAGAGGCAGGTCTTTTCTGCTTCCTTGTCAGAATGGGTCTGGCAGCAAAGAGGGTTGTCCTGCTGCACATACAATGGGGAGTTGACTCTGGTAGCCAGGAGGAAGCAAATGCTCTTTCTTGATAATCTTGTTTCTTTAATCTCATATTAAATGTTTTTCTACTGACTGAGCTGCAGGTCTCTTGAATGGCTCAGTATTATTCTGCTTCAGCAAAAAACTTGTACCGGTTGCTAGTGTGAACAAGGCCTCCCTTCCAAACATGCAAATGAGAGTTCCTGGTGATTTGGTTGCATGGCTGGGTCTGCATTGAGTGGGGCCGGTCTAGTTCTAGTTTTGCATGTTGGGTTAATATGGGTCTTTGTCCTATGGTCAGAAGAGGTTTCGAGTGGAGTTCAGGGCCTGATGGAAGCTGGTCTCTGTGAGCCACATTGGCATCCTGGCTGTTCATTGGAAGTGGTCCCCCAACAAGTGTTTCTCCATTTTCACAGTGTTGTGCCAGCCACATTGTGGACCCCACACTCAGAGAGACAGGTGGCCCTAGTGGCCTTTGGGGGACAGGGTGAGGATGGAGGTGGGGGCTGTAGAAATTATATCTTCTGGCTGCTGAAACAAAAGTGCAGATCCCTAGTAACACTATGTCAGCATAGCAGAAAACTTTTTTTAGAGGAAGTTATTTGTAGTTTGACAGACCTCAGTCAACCCTTGCTTAGTCAGTGTTCTGTTACCAGACCATTTACTAACATTTCCTGCTTTTGCAGGTTTCGATTTGACATTGTACTGCCACCACTAGCATTTTGAGAAATGTGTTAAATGAGAGATTTGCATATTAAAGTCAGATTTCCTGCTTCTAGGAATTCTGAATTATTACCGAGCTCGGAGCAGGTTAACATATTCGTGTCCCATATGTAGTTGTCATTTTTCCTTCTTAGTTTGAACTGCTTTGCTTAAGCAAAGGTTGTGACCTTGGTTAAACCTCTTGAAAACAATTTAACCTTAATCTCCAGAAGCCTCAACGTAGGGTTAAGTTGCACCAAAAAAATGAAGATTGTCTTTTAAGAAGTGAAATTGTTTTATTTCTCTCAAGGACCCTCTCACCAACCCCCAGAGAGGCTCCCTGTGGCTTGAGTTGGTCCCAACCTGTCTTCACTTCCTCTGTTCCTATGGCTGTGGCTGTGGCTTTGATGCAGGCCAAGGGGAGCTGCCATTCTTTTTATGTGTTTTTCACAGTCATTATTCTCAAGAAGCCAGAGGATACTAAGCAAGGAGCTGAAATAGCTTCATGTTCCATGAGCAATTTGTGGAACTTTGCAGATGCAGGGGTGGGACAGTGGGGGTGTAGGAACCTGGTTTGATCCACCCCTCCTCCTCATACTGAGTCCAGGGCCTGTAGCCATAGGTCCTGCTGGGCTAAATGATACTGCCACAGTTCCAGCTCTGACATTTTTGGTTCCCTCAGACCTTACGCTTGAGCTGCATGTTCAGGGTCAGAATGTGGTCAGCGGGCTTTTCACAGCTTCCACCGCAGTGGGCTGCGGGGTTGACCCCGAGCAACCTTGGCCTGCACCTCCTGCAGGGGCTGCTGCGCACCCTCTAATGGCGTGTCTCTCTCTGTGTGTGTGTGTGTCCCTGCCCCACAGCGCCTGAGGCCTCGCTGTGCCCCCAGCACCGCACAGGGGCCCCGCTGGGTCAGAGTGAGGAACTGCAGCCACTGAGCCAGCGCCACCCCTTCCTGCCGCACCTGGGGCTGGCCTCTCGCCCAAATGGTGACTGGTCCCAGCCCTGCCTCACTTGTGACCGCGCAGCCCGAGGTGGGACGGCGGTTTGCTTTTTTTCCTTACTAGAAATGCTGGGCAGCTTGCTGGGGGTGTGCTTGCCGTGCCAGTACAGCCAACTCTCTCCCTGTCTCCTCTGGGCCTGGCGGTTTGGACTCCAGCAGCCCCAGGAGCCCTTTCTTCCCCTCTCCTGGAAGCTTGTGGCCTGGTTGTGCTCCCTTCCCAGGATCACATGTCACTTGCTGGAAGTTCTGTCAAAGGTTTAGCAGGGAGCTGTTCTTTGGGTAAGGCATGGGGTGATGGCCCATGCTCTCCGCATGCTCCCATTCCCTGACAAACTGGAGGGGGCTCTTCTACCTGTCTGGCCCACCCATGGTGGTGGGTCAGACACCTTGGCTTGTTGGACCGGAAATGTGTGATTTAAACCTCACAATGCCAGACCAATGTAAGATCCTCACTGGATGGTCATTGGAAGCCATCATCCTTAATGCAGTAATGTATGCCTTGCCCTGAATAAAATGGGATTTTTTTTTTGCTTCCCAATTAACTGCTGTTCTTCCTGAAATCCCCGTTACCGTGGAAAACAGAGAGTTAGCTGTACTGTCAATTCTAGATCATGGTGTTTGAAGATACCTAATTCAATGGGTAACTAAAAATGGGGCTTCTCTTCCTACTAATTAATAATGCATCCTGATCAGAGCCCTACAACTGTAGCAGGTTAAACTGAAAACAGATTTTCACTGTTGCCTACAAGAAAATGCTGTCAGTCTAATCTACCTTCGGTCCCAAGTGGGATCTCTGCTACAGAGAAGAAAGGTGTTTGTTCTCTTCTACTCTTCTTACAAGAAGGGGCACGACAGAGAGCTTTTGTGCGACTTCCCTGATAAGGTGGCCAGCCTTTATTCAGCCCTGGAAACAGTTACTGTTCATTCATGCCTCATTAATATTACAGCTTGTTTGACTTGGGTATTTGTGTGATAACTATATTTAACTCTAGGATATGTCCCTTCATGCCCCTGTTTTCCCCTAACAGTTTATACAGGATTTTGGCTTCTTCTAAAATGACATTAGAAAATGTAAGGAAGGCCAGCTCTGCCCTGTAAAGAATGTAAATGATAAAACCATGCATTAAAGGGTCACCCAGAGGCATTGGAGTTACATGCCCATTTCACCCTACCCGGATAGTCAGGGGCTGCTGTTCTTAGCAGGTCCGGCAGAACTCTCCATGGAGTTCCCTTTTTGTTTTTCCTGTGTTCTACCCATTTGGTAACTGACAAGGTCTGTTTTGAGCCTTGGTGGCTAATTCTGCGTTCCCCTGGCCCTCTAGCTCTCCTGCTGGCAAACTGGCTTTCCTGGCACGTTCGCGTGTTAAATATGGCCTGGCAGGACTGCAGGCTGGCCATCGCCCCTTGCTGCGGCTGTCTCTGGCCCTGCCTCTGCACCTTTGCCTGTGCCATTCAGTTCTCTCTGCTTGGATGTCGCTCCTACCACCTGCCCCCTGTTCCCCCAACCTGGCAAGTTGGTTAAAGTATCCACCCCATGTGGATTTCTCTTGTCCTTCAGCCCTGTTAGGAGTTGAAGATAAAAGTGAGTATTTTTTTCTTCGAAGATTTCTCATGCCCCAGATGAGTTTTGAGCAAGTGTTATATGGATTGCATTTCTTCCTTTAACTGTTGGGTGTGGCATCCTCTTCACATCTCAGTCCCTCCCCGTCAGAGGGTAGGGGGCTATCGGAGTCGGGGGCAAAGACCCTGGCCGTGTTTCTTCTCTGTTCTTTCTTGATGCTTCACAGAGGGTTGAGTATAAGGTAAGTGCTTAATCTATGCACACCAGTGGATTTGTTTTGAGCACACCTTCTTGGAAATCGGCAGTGGAAAAGTCAGAATGATGCCAGCCATTCAGAAAACTGTCAGGTGAGATGCAGGCTGTGATTCAGGAGAGGTGTTTGTGAGGGGTACATTTGGGACCACAGACCCCACAGAGGCAGAGGAGGCAGACTGCTCGGAAGCCCTCTTCACATGAGAGCAGCCACAGCCAGGAAGGCCTCTTGTGTGACTGGCAATAATCTGAGGATGTTTGAGGAGAGCTTTCTTTCATGTGCCATATTTCATCTCATTCTCCCTGTGCCCCTCCCTCTCTCTCACCTCCCACATAGATCTGTAGATCTGACCTTGGAAGTCTCTCGAATTGTCCATCGTGTTCCATGGCCTCAATTCAGTGCCTGCCTTCTGACCAATTTCCTGCTGTCGGCCTCTCCCAGTCTCACCCACCCTCCGTCTTTATAAAGGATGCCCTGGTCCTGAGTCTCAGAAAGCCCCTTTAGATGCCAGGCCTTGCAGGGCCATCCCAGAGCCTTTGACGTTGCAGACCTCAGTTGCTTCCACCAGCTGTGTCCCCTGCCCTCAGTCTGGGGGTCCTGCTGTTCCCACAGAAGCATTCCAGACCTTCCCAGGCCTGCTGACATCCGCCTGCAGGCACAGCTCTGGGCTTTCGTTTTGAAGCCTGTTCTGCCTGCCCTTTGCTCTGTATTTATTGAGTTCCCATGGGGCACCAGGCACTGAGCACAGAACAGAGCCCCCTACCCTCATGGAGCTTACATGGTAATGGGAAAGAAAAACACAATATAAATTATTCAGCATGTTATGTAATGAGTGCTCTGGAAAACAGCAAGACAAAAAGTCCTGCTGAGTGTCTTTGGAGAGGTAGGGGAGGGTGGCTTGTAGTATGAATGGATCCAGGATTGAAGGAGCATGGGGGTGAGCCTTGTGGAGGTTGGAAAGAGCCTTCCCCGCAGAAGGGCAGCTGTGCAAAGGCCCTGAAGTGGGAGTGTACTCAAGGTGTTTGAGAAAAGGCAGCCAGTGAGGTGGCGATGAGTGACAGAGCATGGCCGGTGCATGGGGGTGGAGCGTGGCAGAGGTGGGCCTGGAGGAGGTGTGGGGCAGGGCCTCTCAACTCTATCTGGCTGAGAGCATGCCTTGAATTCCTAGTCCATCCAGACGGGTACTTTTGTGTCCATGTTTAGATGTTGTGCCGATGTCATTGCCAGGAGCTTTTGAAACACTTTCACTGTGCTTACCTTGCAGATCATGCACTCAGTGGCCCGGTGCTAGGCCTTCTGGGTTTATGTCAGAAATTTTCTTGACTTTCACCCACAGCGAGGTAGGGGAACATGAGGGTTAGGAGGATCCCTTGGGCTGTGTGTGGGCAGGGTGGGAGCAGGGAGCTGGGTCAGGAGGCCACTGTCCCCATCCAGGTGGAAGATGGTGGGGGTCTGGACCCGGCAGGGCTGCAGAGGTCTGGGCAGTGGTCAGGTTCTGGGTATGGTTTTTTTTTCTTTTTGGTTGTTTTTTTTTGTTTTTTGAGACGGAGTCTAGCACTATCGCCCAGGCTGGAGTGCAGTGGCGTGATCTCGGTTCACTGCAAGCTCCGCCTCCTGGGTTCACGCTATTCTCCTGCCTCAGCCTCATGAGTAGCTGGGACTACAGGCGCCCGCCACCTCGCCTGGCTAGTTTTTTTGTATTTTTTTTTTT
>NW_016816111.1:93336-98222 GCF_001698545.2 Rhinopithecus bieti
AGTGGCCGAATCTCAGCTCACTGCAAGCTCTGCCTCCCGGGTTCACGCCATTCTCCTGCCTCAGCCTCCCGAGTAGCTGGGACTACAGGTGCCCGCCACCTCACCCGGCTAGTTTTTTGTATTTTTTAGTAGAGACGGGGTTTCACCATGTTGGCCAGGATGGTCTCGATCTCCTGACCTCGTGATCTGCCCATCTCGGCCTCCCAAAGTGCTGGGATTACAGGCTTGAGCCACCGCGCCCGGCCTGTATTTTTTTTTAATAGAGACGGGGGTTTCACCACGTTAGTCAGGATGGTCTCGATCTCCTGAGCTCGTGAGCCACCGCGCCTGGCCGGTTCTGGGTATGTTTTAAAGATGACCCGACAGGCCTTGCTAGAGGACTGGGCAGAGTGAGAGGGAAGCTGAGGATGACTCTGAGGTCTGTGAGTGGAGCAGCTGGAGGCGGAGCTGCCATGATCTGAGGTGAGGGCAGCTGTGGGTGCAGCAGGTTAGCAGAGGGGTTGAGTTCAGGACACATAGAAGTGTCTCCTAGACACGCAAGTGGAGGTGTCAAGAAGATCTGAGAAGTCTGGAGTTGGGGAGAGAATTCGGGGCTGCAGACATGCTTTGGGAGTTGTCAGGGCATGGACAGTGCTTATGACTGTCCGCTGTTCGGCCTCACCTGGCACTTATGGTAGTTTGTTTGTTTGTTTTTTTGAGATGGAGTCTCACTCTGTTGGCCAGGCTGGAGTGAGTACGGTGGTGTGATCTGGGCTCACTGCAACCTCCACCTAGCTGGCTTCAAGCGATTCTCCTTCCTCAGCCACCTGGGTAGCTGGGATTACAGGCGCATGCCACCATGTCTGGCTAATTTTTGTGTTTTTAGTAGAGATGGGGTTTCATCATGTTGGCCAGGTCTCAAACCCCTGACCTCAAGTGATCTGCCTAGCTCAGCCTCCCAAAGTGCTGGGATTACAGGCGTGAGCCACCACGCCTAGCCTTTGGCGCTCATGTTTACTTCATGGTCTTGTAATTTCTGACACACCAGCCGCCCTCCCAAGGCTGGGCCTCTTAAGGCTTACCCGTGTTGGCTGCCCTCACATGATCCTTGCCTGTAGTCAGGGCTCAGGACTGTTGTGTGTGGGTAGAAGCTGCGCAGCCCAAATGAGGACCTTCAGGCCCAGGGAGTTGAGAGATTTGCTTAAGATCACACAGAGATGGCAGCTGGCCTGAACTGCAACTTGGTGGGGGTGAGCAGCCCACTTATTACCCACCCCCAGGACTCTTTGAATCATTTCCTGTTCTGTTCTGCAGGACTGGCCACGGTGTCAAAAGGCTTTGGAGAAATTACAGAAGTTCTTGGGGTAGAGGGTACCTACATCAAAGGGAGGCAGATGGGGATGGGAAAAGCATTCCTGAGTTAAGGTGGAGGCCTGGAAAGAAAGATTCCTGCTGTCCTCTCACCGAGGACACTCTAAGGCCAGGGGCCAGATCTTTTGCCCTGGCTGGCCTTTGTTGAGGGCTGGTAAAGGAAGGAAGGAATGCCCACCTTGGTGTTCTCAGCCCCTTGCTGAGCTCCCTGAAGTACAGTGTGTGGAGCCAAAGCTACAGCTGTCTTGATGCTCCCTGAGCAAGTCCTGAGTTGCCTGGTACCTTGAAGTTCTTGGTGGGAGTTTAACTGCCCAGCATTCCTGTTCCTAAAAAAAGAAAAAGAAAAAGGAAGGCAGACAGAATAGAAATCTTCATTGCCTTCTGATTCACTAAAGTGAATCAGAACCAACTTGGGTCCTGAAACCAGAGTAAGCAGTGGTGGGCTTTACACCAGGTGGGGGCTGCCGCCTGCAGCTGGGTCTTCTTGTCTCTCCTCATGGCCCCTCCTGTCTTGCTGACGCCGTTGGCCCTGGCTGTGGTATGCTTCAGGTTTGCTCCCAGAGAAATGGCAGGGATTCCTTTGGGCCACTGGTCCTCTGGTGCTCTGGTCTGAGAGCTCCTTGTGCTGAGACTACTCCTCTCACACCCCACCCAGCAAGGGTTTGCCAAGTGATTACTAGAGATTATGACCATTTAATTTATTTGCCCTGCTTCACTCTAGAAAGGATTTGAGGTGGCTTGTAAAACACATGCATTGCCACAGGATTAAATAGATACCAGAAGAAATTGGGGCAAAAGGAAAATAGAGGTGAGAAAGAAAAGTCAGGATTGCATACAGTGGCTAGAGATGAATCCAAATTTGGTTTGGTACTGTGCGGCTGGGAAGGCCAGAGTGTCAAGCAGCCTGCCTGGGACTTCATGGAGCAGTGGCCATGATCATTGTCCTGTGGCATCACCCCAACAGCTGCTGCTGCTGTCTTCCAGGCCATCGGGCCATGCCTCCACTCTCTAGTGGCCTGGTAAGAATCTAAGGGGAAACAGGATTTCTCAGGGAGTGGAGTGGCAAGGCTATCCACGGTTATCAGCCATTCATTCTTAAACCCAGTAGGGACTTGGTAGAATTTGCAAGCTTTCTTGTGCGTTTCATGAGTATGTCCAGGAAGTCCCCAGGCACACTGGGCCCTCAGAGGACTCTACGGAAGCTGTCTTCATAGCAAGGGAACCTCAGGGGTGAACCAGAGTTGTCATGGCCTCAGCCCTGCTTGCCCGACTCTGGGAGTAGAGCTGGAGCATGCACACACACAGACACGTGCACTTACACCAGACATGTACACACGTGAAGGAGAGTGTTTTGAGAAGACGTAGGCATCTGAAAAGGGAGTCCTACACAGGTCTACTTCTGAAAACTCAAAGATGTGGGAAAATATATTGTTAAAAAAATAAAAGCCAAACGAGCCAGCATGTCAGAAGTGCTTCTGAGGTGGACCTTGGAAGGATCCTGGGCCAGCTGAGGTCTCCTGAGAGCATGGGAGGTGTCGGAGCTCCGAGGTACGGGGCTGAGTGATGCTGTCAGGAACTAGGGGGGCAGCAGGGCATGCCTGGGTCTGAGAAGGTGGTTGGTGGCCACCAGCCAGGTATATCCTAGTGTCAGAAAGGCCAGGGATAGCTACCTGTGGGGAGTGTGTCCAGCCCTCAGGGGCCTTCCATTGGGTTTTGGGGATGGACCAGGAATTTGGTGGGAGATGAGACTCATTTGGCATCTTGTTTTGGTGGAATAAATGTGTTCTGTAAGTCAGAGGAGCCCTGCATCTTTGGCTGGCGGTCAGTCGCGGGGGCAGAGGCATAGCAGGGCTGTCAGCGTTAGCTTACTTTAGAGAGAGTTAATCTCTTCAAGTGGAAAATTGAGTCACGAAGAAGCTGATTAGTAACGTGAACACACCGTCAGAGGTGGCAGATTTATTGACACACCTATCCAAGTGTCAGGTATAAAAGATGCTCATTCTTGCCACAAGGACTTGGGTTTTAAGTGGGTTTTGAATGTGGTTCATGAAGGCTGTTGAATGGCCAAGTTGCTGAAGTCAGGCAGTTGCCTAACACAACCAGAAGGCATCTGGATCACCTCTCCTGGGCCTTTGCCTTCACTTAGAAGGAGTCCATGTGCTTCTGACACTTGTGAAGAAGGTAGGCAGGGCAGATGAGGTTAATAAGGAAACTGACATGAACTTGCTCCCCTAAATCCTCTCATTTGTAAGTGAAGAAGCTAGAATTTGAACTGGGATTTTGAAGAACTCTGGTTCTCTTTCCTCTACTTGACAGTTTTTGAAATTGCTTTAAAATTTTTTCTGCAAAATAGACAAATACAGTATACACCTATTACAATTTCAAGAGTATATGGTTGATCTTATATAGTGCTTTTTTCTTTATTATTATTTTTTTCTTTTTAAGACAGGGTCGGCCAGGCATGGTGCCTCATGCCTATAATCCCAATCTCGACACATTGGGAGGTCGAGACAGGTGGATCTCTTGAGGTCAGGAGTTCCAGACCAGTTTGGCCAACATGGTGAAACCCATCTCGACTAAAAATACAAAAAAATTGGCTGGGCATGGTGGTGGGCACCTGTAATCCCAACTACTCAGGAGGCTGAGGCGGGAGATTCGCTTGAACCTGGGAGGCAGAGGTTGCAGTGAGCCGAGATTGTGCCACTGCACTCCAGCCTGGGTGACAAAAGCGAAACTCTGTCTCAAAAAACAAAAAAGGATCTTGCTCTGTTGCTCAGGCTGGATTGCAGTGGTGTGATTGTGGCTCACTGCAGCCTCTGCCTCCCAGGCTCCCAGGGCTCAAGTGATCCTCCCACCTCAACTTCCTGGGTTGCTGAGACTACAGGTACATGCCACTATGCCCAGCCTTTTTTTTTTTTTTAAATTTTCTGTATTTTGTAGAGATGGGGTTTTGCCATGTTGCCCAGGCTGATCTAGAACTCCTGGGCTCAAGCTATCCTCTGGCCTCGGCCTCTCGAAATGTTGGGATTACAGGCATGCAGGCACAAGCCACCACACTGAGCCAGGAATACCTAATTAAACCGTTATTTTCTTGGGCCCCGGATCTTAAGGAGCTCCTCTGATTGTCAAGAGTATGGGATTGTTCTCGGAATTGAAACAGTGCTATCAAGGCCGGGCGCGGTGGCTCACGCCTATAATCCCCGCACTTTGGGAGACCGAGGCGGGTGGATCACTTGAGGTTAGGAGTTTGAGACCAGCCTGACCAACATGGTGAAACGCCTGTCTCTACTAAAAATACAAAAAATTAGTCGGGTGTGGTGGTGGGTGCCTGTATCCCAGCTACCCAGGAGGCCGAGGCAGGAGAATTGCTTGAGTCCAGGAGGCAGAGGTTGCAGTGAGCCGAAATTGCACCACTGCACTCCAGCCTGGGTGACAGAGCAAGACTCTGTCTTAAAAGAAAGAAAGAAAGAAAGAAAGAAAGAAAGAAAGAAGGAAGGAAGGAAGGAAGGAAGGAAGGAAGGAAGGAAGGAACGAAG